>NC_053452.1:58713572-59036172 GCF_015227805.2 Hirundo rustica | reverse complement strand
ACCTCTGGGTATTATTTGTAATGCTCCAGTACTTCTAATTGAGCCAAATTCTTGGACAATGTTATCTATCTAACAGTCTTGTATTTCCTAAAAGTTTTGCTATGAGGCCCACCATTTGTTACAGAGATTTTCAAGAGGATCATGGAGCAGGGTTCGTCTGTCAATAGCTATTGCAATTCTTTGAGCCTCTGTTGAGAATAATTGTGCAATTGTCTTTTGAGTATCTCTTAACATGAGGATTTTAATTGTTCAGCGAACACTATTAATTACTTTCCTAAGATCTGAGTCACCAGTGTTGTACATCTGGTGCTGTCATTCACCTTCCAAAATAGTGATAGATTATGAAATTTCACTGTTCTGATTGGTAACAAGCCAAGAGATGCATTATATTATTCATCCTGTTAAGATGCAACCCTCTCTCTAAAAAAAAAAAAAAGCAAGATTACTTCAGCTGGCATGACATTCACTTGCCTTAAAATTCCTCTGATGTCTTCTGCTGTTCCATATATTACAGACAGAAAATACCACTTTGGCAATTTGGTGCAGGAAAGTTTAAACTTTGAACTAAGGAGGCAAGATTTTCACTTAAGTATAATGAATGGTAAAAATTTTCTATACCGAAGCTGATCTCAGGTTTTTCAGAGCATTTCTGAGCATCTCCTACCTTTGCCAATTAAAACAATGCTATGCTTACACCACAGTCACTAATCTCACTGCTTGAACAGCAGATTAGAGAGCACCGTGCTGCCTCACCTGCCCATTCCCCAAGAGCCACCCCATAGGGCTGACAGGCAGCACAACCCTTGCTGACTAATTACTCTAATGAACTAAGCAGCATTGCTGGAGACCAACCAGAGCAGTGGCACAAAAGCTTCATTTTTCCACAGAGCCCTTTTCCTTTTATTTGAGTGCCGGCTTCAATGGTTCATTTAAATTGTGCTGAGTAATTGTGACGTTCCATTAAACCAGGTCCTGATGTTGCCTTGCTCGAGTCCTGTGACCCCCCCTCACATATCACAACCTCTTCATTCTGAGGCAGTTTCACATTTTACCCTCACGCTCAGCAGTTGCTGCCAGCACTGTCATTCCCTGATGCCAGCTTTGAGCCTGCTTAGTGGGTCTAGGTGACATTGTAGCAGCTGTCACCCTTTAATAAAGGAGAGAGATTATACATATTCTCCTATCCTAGAAGAAAGGATGGCCAAATGTATATGCAAATTGCATGGAAGTGCATTTTGTCCTTTTATAAATAACAAATGATTGCAGTGCCTTGAGAAACTGAATTCAATTAAGTAACATTTACATCACCATTTTTTGCTCCGATCCTCCTGTGTTACAGTTCTCCTTGGAAGTCTGCCTTCCTAGCAGAGAGCTGCACTGGTATAAGCATTTTATAAAAGCACTTTGCAGAGGCATCCACTTCTAACTTGGTATCTGGGCTATTATAAAGCAGTTTTCACGGAAGCGTGTTAACTCAAAGGAAAAATCAGAACAGCTTCTGTTCTCTTCTTTTAAAAACAAAGAGTTCTTAATGATGGAAAGCAGACATGTATGCCTAAGGGAAACCACCAATTCCACTGTGTGCAGTCAGTGGAATATATGAAACCAAGAGCAGCTAGGAGGAACATGGGTAAGAGGGCCACAGTAGCCTAGGTTTGCATGAAACATAACAGCTGGGTTTGTGTTTCACTGCTACCTGATTTATCAGTGGTCTGTTTTCTACTAGACAAACACTGGATAATTCACTGTTTCTCTAGTGTCCTATGCAATCATATCTGGAATTTAAGATTATTATGTTGTTTACCGTGATTGCCTGTCCCTTGGTTAATCACTACAGTTATAGACAGACAAAAACCCTTTCATGTACTTACACAATCTGCCAGACACAGGGCAGTATGAAGCAGGGTTCAAAGTCCAATGGCTTCTGATTCCACACCCTGGCAATTTTCACAGCAGCTGTCCTCTGAGGATCTTGCTGAGCCTCTCTATATGTTCATGAGAATATGAAAGCGACATGACTCCACCAAATACCATAGCAGAAAGTGTCTTACCACCCATACAGCTGTCCTTGCCTAAGAAGGGCACATTCTCTGAGGAACATCATAACCATACTGACTATTGCTTTTCCCCACAAACACTGGCAGCCCCAAGAGCTACCAGGAAATTATGAAAGAATTAGTTTTGATGAGAGAATATTCCCAACAATGAGAGAAAAATACTTGATCCACATAATTTCAAGCAAGAGACATATCCAAAAATAGATGGTTAACCAAAATGTGAATCAGATGTTGAAAACTTTGAGACCTTCCCAGACTCTGGGGGTAGAATTGAATTTTGGTTGCCAATTGCTAGCAGTGCTCAGGAGACTGCAGATAACCTTCCTAAAACCACAGCTACAGCACAGTCTTCTGCTGCAGCATTAAACCGTACACAGATGAGTCTTGGCTGCTGCTGGCTTTGTCTGAGTTACAATGGAGGCTCCTCTGTTTTGCTTTCACCCAGACCTGTCAGCCAGACCAAAGAGTGAATGGCAGCGTGTTTGCACACATTCTGATGTAAGCTATAGCAGAATGTACTCTAGGTATATTATTTATCATGAACATGGAAGTAAATAATATAGCTCAGACCAAAGTTTTTAGGGCCAATCTATATAAGACATGGGGGATGAATGAGCACTTGCCAGGATGGGACCATGTACTCTCTGCAGTTGTGTCCTAGCTCAATGCTAAAAGGAGACATGGATGTGACCCCTCTCCCTTACACCTCAGAGTCCCTCTGCATGGCAGAATGGGGCCAGAGCCCATCCAGGGCTTCTTTAGTTGTCAAAATACACCTGTACTGCAAATATAATTGTGAAATGCCCGAGTCTTCTCCTAAGTGCTGCCATCTCTCTACATCTTCTTATAAAGTCATCTGGCATCAGAAACATTCTGCAGCTCTCAGTGTTCAGCCTTTGCATTAGGGGTGATCAATCATTAGCCTTTGAGGAGGCATGATCCACCAACACTATGGCAGAGACTCTTAGAAAATGAGCATATGAGAGGAGAAGAGAGTAAATCCAGATGCTGCTTTTCTTACGGCTCTACTACATTATTGTATGGTGAATGCCAGCTATGACAAGTTGTGGGATTTTCATACTGATATAAGCAGTATATCTGTGATAATGCAAACAACATGAAGTCTTTAAAACTATGTCATAGAGCAGCTATCTTAGCGAGCTTGTAAGACAATGGTACACAATGAAGTGTAACACTGCAGCATTTCTCTACCACTGCCACTTCCCAAGCACGCACTATCGGGAGAAATCCACTCACTGGCCAGCTTCTGTTTCTCATTTTGAAGTTATTATTGCAAGTGCAATCCCCAGCAATGAGGTAACAGAGACATTTTAGTTTCTCTGTGGGAGGCCTCTATATATCAGTCTTGTAACTGCAGGGATCTTCCAGAGCATTACACCTTCCTTGCCTGACAAGTGCATCACATCAGAGGCGTGCTGGAGGGGTGGAGAAAGCAAAATGATGCTCACACAGCAATGGCACCCACAGCACTGTCACCCACAGCAATATCACCCACACCATCACTCTGCTCTGGTGACATGGATTGGAATGCCTGCAATCAAACTGAGAGGAGCTGAATTTCTATCAAAAGGCACAGCCTCGGAGAAAGAGCCTTACAGAAGGAATCCTATGACATCTATGTATATGCATATATTTATATATATGCATAAGTATACGTGCGCGTGGATATGCATTTCTGCCGGTGATGCTGTACGGGATGCTGTGCCTCTGGCTGGCAGCTGGCAGGCAGTGGTTGTTAGAGCCTGGCTCCCCCTCCCAGGAGTGAAAAGGCTGCCAGCTTCCAGCGCAGGGCTGACTTTCACTCAAGATTGTCCTTGAAAGAGATAAGGAAGCATAAGCATAGCTCCTGATCATAAGCGGGTTGCTGAACTGTGTTACAATTGAGCAGGTATTATAGAAATGTTTTTCTTTTACCTAAAATTCCAGTCCCACAGGAACATTTGAAATTTCATAGATTCATTTTCTATGTGTAATGTTTGGCTGTAAGAGGACTGAAAAGAAAATCAGTTCTGCTTCAAATCCACAAGCTTTCTACAGTTTTCTATGATAAAATATTTTTACTGAGGCACATTGTTTCAAGGAAACATGTTTTTCTGGAAGCATCTGGGAGTTTAGAAATAATTAAGAATAAGACAAAAAAAATCAAAATTACCATTAGGTTTACCAATCAAGCTAAATGAGAAAAGAGGCTTTTGAAATATTTCAAGCCACAATTAGAGGAAAAAAGGCAGTCCTCAGAGACATGACTGACAGTTTTGTCCTTTAATCCCAAAAGCTGATTTTGCAAATTTTAAATTTTAGTGCAATTAACTACGGTCACAGAAGATTGTTTGGGGGGTAACTTGATTAAACTATCAGTAAGACATATATGCCTCTAACGTGCAGTTTAGAGTAAATACACTAAAACTTTTGTTTATTAATTGAAGTATCAAGGTGAGTGCCTGTTTTGACTATTAACAGTATTTAGCTCCATGTCATTATTTTTTTCCTTGAGAAATAACCAAAGCCACTTGCAAATATGAGTGAGTGAAACCTTGCCATGCCCTTCCAGTCATCAGTCCCACTTCCCTGCTGAAGACACCATGTCATGCTCTGTATACCAGCACAGAGGGGTAACAGGACTTTGCAACAGCAGCAGAGAGACTCATTGTCAGGCTAGAAGCAGGACCAGGGTAACCAGAGTCCTTGGCAGGCATGTTACATGCCAGGGTTCAATCTGAGTCTCTCCTTCCCATCTAACACAAGCAGAAATAAAATGAAAAATGCCATAAGGCTTCAGACTACACCTTATACGAATATGCCCAACTCTCAAATGGCCCGCCTTCCTCTGGGTCACCCAAAGCGGTCTGGCTTCTTCTTCCCTCACCTACTGGAAACAAACAGCAAAGCTCAGCTGTGGCTGGCTGGTGGCAGCAAGGGCACACCAGGCACAGAGTCAGCCCATTACCAGAGGGAGCGCAGAGTTTGTTTCCACAGTCACCCAGTTCAGCCCCTGGCGTAACAGTTACTATGAAATGCAACTTGAAATCAATAAGATTTAATAGAAAGTATGTAAAAGGGCTGGCAGTGAAATTCTGAGGTTAAGTTCTGACTTTTCTAACTCTGGGTACAAGTATAAGGACTTGAGACAGATATTTAACATTATTTCATCTGCCATCTCTAGATTTCTAAGAATAATTCTGAATTTCTCAAGGCCTTTCAAAAAGGAAGAATGAAGGTGAGCTTTATGGGACAAGATTTTTTTTATCTGGAAAAGAAGGGCCATTTTATACTGTGAGATAACAGAGATGTGTAACTGCTCATATTCATTTAGAGCAGGGAATATGGTGAAGCAAAACAAGGAAAACTAAAGCACAGACATGGTTATCAGTATGAAATCTTCTCACTTACTTTCCACTGTGTAATATATTCATGTCATAGCATAAGGGAACATCAAGAGAAACAAGGAAATAAAGTAGTTTGTCAGAGTTCAATCAGTGTTGTTGGAAAAGAAAAAGCCATCTTTATCCTCTAGGCAGCCCTTAATTGTGAACACAGTCCAACATTCTTACAAGGAGGCTCCTTGCAACTTCTCAAAATTAATTAGCGTGGGTGATGTTCACAACTATGAGTTTTTAAAAGGCCAGAGGAACTGAGACGTCAGTGTGAATCCCAGCTTCCTGCTGCACAGCACTGGAACAGCAGCACACCAAACCAGCCTGCTCACCTCATTACGCTGCTGATGGGGAGTCGTGTCCTCCACATCCCCCTCCCGCTCTCACAATGAGGGGGAAACAGGTATGCCATAAGGACTGTCTCTCTTTGTTGAATATTTTATGGGAGTGGAGGGATCCAGTCACTCTATTTCCTTCCTCTGCCTCCAGTGCAATGGAAAGGAACTTCAGGGCAGCAGAGAGTAATGCCTGAAGAATTTGATTCCTCAATTTTTTATGCCTTTTAAAAGTTTTTAAAACCCTACTGCGTAAGGATAATGGCATTTTCTACCAAAAGTGCATTGCTGCTGACAATGGCAAAGCATTGAGTATTCAACCCCCGCTTTTATCCGATTCCCCTCTGTAATCTCCCAGATAAGAGCAAGCAAAGCGTTTTACTTGTAGACCTTTTATATCCCTCCTGGGAAATTAAAAGTTGCAAAAATCCACCGTGGGATACTGGGAAGCTTAAGGGAGAAATAATGAACGCTTGTTAGCGAGAAAGGAAGAAAAGTCTGAGGAATCTGAGGACAGAACTGTAAGGAAAGCCAGCAACATCTGAATGGCTCTGGAGAGGAGGATATTAGCCAACAACAGTGAACGGATCATTATGGATATGGCCTTAAGGGACTCCACCCAGAGGAGATAGCAGGGAAGGTTTCTGCAAGACAGGAGGGAGACATAAAGTTTCTCATCCTTTACTTTCAGATTCATGAGAAAAAAGGAGCATCACACCCTAAGGATGGCTCCATGCTGGAGGACCACAGTAACCCATCTGGCCTACAAAACTTTTGGGAAGAAGGGCAGGCTTTTCAACTGAACTTTATTTCAAGTAAAGTATTTACTTTGAAGAGCCACACAAATTTGGCATCCCTTCATTTTTATTGTTGCAAGTTATTTGCAACGGAAATAAAGAACAATGACAGAGAGGATATGCTCAGTTTTTGAAGGATTTTTTTATTATTTATAGCTGAGGAACGAACACCAACATGTTTTACATTTCCCACTTGCAGATGTCATTTGATGCCCAGTGTTGAGTGTCCAGGTTGCCCACTGGAGCCTACCTGTGGCCCTGGGCTGCTGGGCAGTGCAGTGTTTCCTAAGAGCTTAGGGCACTCACACTGACTGGGGCAGCAAGTGCTCCCAGCGGAGGTGAGCTCCATAACCCCAGTCGACAATGCCCAGCACTGTATGAGACTGATGGAGTAGAAAAAAGCAGAGGGAATGTGTATAAGGGAGGCTCAGAGTCTGGGAAAAAGACTTTGGGAGATGAGAGGCAAAGTGAAGAGCTGAGTATCAGCTGAGAAACATCACCTCAAGAGGTAGAATATTCCTTACTTTTACTACTACTGGTTGTTCTTAGCACTCTAAAATACACACACATAGATCCATTTCAGGCAGGTCTCAAACCATGTGTATTTAACAACATCCTGATGTCCAGGGTTCAGGCAGGGTCCTGTGTGCTAAGACAAGCCAAAACAAGAAGTCACTCCTTATGTGTCAGTCCATAATTAAATGAATCTGAAAATTCAGTGTGTGTTATTGAATAGCATGTAGCCATTAGTGAAATATAAGTCTGTTTCTGTAAAACCTTTGATGCTTTAGGATGGCTGATCTGAAACAGACTGGACAGAGCTAGAGAATAAAGTAGACATTTATTGAAAGGCCTTCAGGATACATCTTGGGCAGGACAGGAGCCTGACCAGGGCTACACCTAAGGTAGACTTAGAATGGTCACGAAATGGCCAACCAGTCATGAGATCTTACACTTTTACAAGTTCTGGTCCATTTGCATATTGGGATTTAATTATCCAATTACAGCTTCAGGTTGTGAGGTCTCATCCTTCTTGTTCCTCCCTTCAGTCTACCATTGTTTGTGCTTTTGGGCCTGAAAGTTGTCCTTGGTCTCCAGCAGTAAAAAGGATTTGTTTTGTCTACCTGGTCTGTGAAGAGAGCTTACTGGCACTTAATATGAGGCTCAGAACTACACCCCTAGGCAGCACAGAATCTGAAAACATGAAAGCTAAAACTTAAGGCATCACGTTAGATGACAATTTTCTAACCTGAATAGCGATGGCTATTGACCTTACTATAGCAGTACAGGTATAATGAGTACTGAATCCAGAGAGTAACCATTTCTTGGGTGCAACAAGGTGAACAGATCATCTCCCTCTCTACAACATGCCCTTGCCCATAAGCAGGAATCATGACTGAATCAAAGGAAATCAGAGAATGTCCCAGTCAGTAGTATTCACACTTTTGTTTTCAATTAGCTAATTTGAGGAACATTAAGAACAACCCGATTGATGATAATGAAATAATTCCAGTGAATTTGCAACCAAGTAGGAAGAATATTATAGAATTTGAATTGGAGAGAAATGAATGAGTGGATGGAGACAATTCATACCAAGGAGTTCCAAAAGTGATGGATGAGATGTTAGCTGTTGAGAAATTTTCATGCTTCTGAAAATTTTAGACGCATGTCTGTGTTCTGTTTTTTACTAAATCAAAAATTGAAGTAATTCATGTAACTATAGCTGACATCAGTTTCAGGGAGAGTTATGGCATACTAGGCCAGGAGTTTATGACTAACAGAATTGGAGTGCAGTGGAAAAACCAGCCAAACCCCACATTCCAGTGAGACTTTACTTCTGTTTGATAAAGTTACCAGCACTGGTGTAGAAAATTCTAGCAAAAACAAGAGAAGTAGTGGTACAAACTTGTGATGAAGAAAATGCACCTGTACCCCTCCAACCCCACAGGCAACAGCCCAACAGGTTGTCAGAGAGGGAATGACACAGATGTGGTTTTACCACGCCCTGTGGAACTGGGTTGCAAATTCAGTTTGGAGACCAAGGACCAGAATGGGAGCCTGCCACTCTTTATGGTATAGATGTGATGTTTCATACGGTTATAAAATTAAGAGTACCATGGAGTACGGAAATGGCCTTTGATGCCAAAGTTCAGATAGACACAAGAAGAACTGGCAACAGCATAAGAAAGGAAAAGAGAGGAGGGAAATACACCGGAAATTGCAAATTAATAGTTATTTATAGGAATTGTTTGGTTGATATGAAATGGACTGTGGTTGATAAGAAATGACTATGTGGTTGGTAAGAAATGACTATATGGAAGGTACACATATTCTTAGATTCTATAGGTTCATAAATTCTCCCCTTTTGACTAACAACCTTGGCAAATAAGCAAAAGTCTTAGCGGCATGTGCACAGTTGGGAAATGAACTTTTCAATGCAAAAGTGGTCCAAACACCAAAGGGAAACAGCTCCATGTGGGACTGGGACAAGAATGCAAGAGGACACATGGGACCTTATGGTGCTCCCTGGAGATAAGAATCTGAGAAGTCCAAGCCAGAAGAGATCTGCAGCTGTCAGCTGAATCTGAAAGAGACTTTCCACAGATAAGACTTGAAATAGTCCCACTTTAGAAGGGCAGAGATGCCTGACCTGACTGCAGGCTTAGAGGGAACTTATAATGCTTGTGAAGCTGAGCTCATCTCTAGATTCAGGAATGCTGATCATGAAGTAGTAGCAAGAGACTTTCTGTATATCTCAGTGAAGAATTTACTCTAATGTTGATATTAATTATTTTTTAAAAAACACTAATGTTATTTCACCTTTACAGACAGCTATACCAGGACATGATTATCCTAACCACTGATTTGTGAAATATGTAAGATAGATACAAATGAAATATGTATAGCCAGTGATTATGGGCCAAAGAACTAATCTTCAGATTCTATTTGTGATATACAAATCTCCACGGTATTTAATACTTGTTAAATACTAGTGAAGAGAGAACAAATTGAGAAGTAGCATACCAGACAGATACCACTTAGATTTCAATTAGCTGTCAAAACCCTTCTTTTTTTAACCTGTGGCCTCCAGCAATTCAGCATTGTTTGGCACTGTCATTTGTCTCCTTGACTTACACACTCACTCTCTGAATGCCTGTAGCAGCCTGATGGGAAACAGTGGAAAAAGATATTTCTGAAAATAACTTTGTTGTGTTTGGAAGAACCCAATTCAATAGAGCTAAGAAGAAAATATGATTCAAGAGGGCCACATACATGCTTGCATTTGTATTTTTAATCACAAAAACAGAAGGAGAACTAAAAAAAGGTTTGGAGTGTTGCTTTTTTTTTTCCTCTCAAACAGAATTTTAGTGGAGAAGTGGGAAAACTGACTGAGACTGGTTAAAAACAGGGTATCTGACCAGTATTGTCTTCTTGTTACCTCGGGTTCCCTCTTCTCAGTATTCTTCTAGCTTTAGCAGATGCCCAGACTACAGAGCACAGCATAGCAGTGAATGCCTCCACCTTTGAGCAAGCTTCCTCAGGCAGTCCAACAGGCAGAATGTGCTGCACTTCATGCTCCCACTCTGGAGAGGTGAGGCTCACCGGCAGTGGGTCACAATACCAGCAGCAAGATGGTTGCTCACAGACTGAAGCTGTCCACAGTGATGTCACAAGTACCCAGGACGTGGGTACTGTCCCCAGATGACACTAACAAAGTAGATGTGCTGTGTTGTAGTCGTCCCAAAATTCAAGATCTTTTGAAGAATTCGACCGGCCTTACAAAATGCCTCTCTTCTCAAACAGATCCTCTGTTTCTCAAGAGGGAATATTCTCCATTCAGTGGGTCTCTGTGATAAAACTAACCATTAACGTCATGAGGAGATGAAGCCTGAGGATGGTGCAGCCACATACCACTGCTCATTAACTACCAACAGCAATGGAAATCAAAGCCTTACTGGCAGGTTTTTTTTAATCTTGATAATTTGACATTTAACAGCTAGGAAATGCACCCTCAGGAAAAGGATTGGCAAATCAGGGTGGTCACAAGGGAGCAGGATACAAAAAAAGAAAAACAAGTCATGATTCATAAACTGCTGTTGTGCCACTGAATGTGGCAGAGCTCTACAGGTCCATGTAAACTCAGGCTCTGTCTGGCAGGACCAGATCCTGTCAGGTCTCCACAACAAATAAGTGGGCCACACTGCCCACATCCTAATTCCTCATGCTGATCCACAGATTTTCCCAGCCTATCCACCCCTGCACAGTCTTTTGACAGTGCAGTTTTGCAGCACAAACACTCACATGAAATACTGCTCACTGCTGATAAAGGATCACACTGTCATTTTCACCCAGGGCAGGTGCCAGGGAACTACCATTCAGTCTAAGTGGGGAAGTAAGATATGCTTCAAGTAAAGAAATCATGAGGAGTAAATTAAACACACTAAAAGTCTCTTCGAAGAGTCATCTGCGAGCCCTTGTGCTTATCCTTGTGCTGACTACACAATGAAAAGCTCATTTGATTAGGAAAAAAGGCTGACAAATCCATGTGACTAAGAAAAACACGTCCTGAGGAGGCTGTCCCTGCTACAGTACAAGAAAGCGCATTGTGAAACCATGGTGATGTGGGTGGGAAAAGTGAATTCCAGAACTGCAGATGGTATGTGGCAGCATATTGATCTCTCCCTGACAGGACTGTCCCAGCTCTGCACAGGCAGTTTGCTTGAAGGACATAGAAAACAGAGACGCAAATCCTCCTGCAACAGAGGAACTATTCTAAACAGTCAGTTCGTCGTCTCCATGAAATTGTCCAGCGTGGTTAGAGTTGTTTAGTTTCTTCAAAAAGTCTTCATACTCCTGGGCTTTGGGCTTTGAGACTATAGAAACTGTGAAAAGGACTTTCCAAATCAGCTGTTAAACAACACTATATTTACTTTAGCTCATTATATAAAAGTACAGGTTCATTTTCTATAATAAAGTAGATTAGGTGTTTTTTCTAAAGCCCTATGCAAACTTTTAGCTACGTAGCACTAAACTTTAGAAAACTTGACCTTGCTCTTCATAACAAAAACATATGGTAGGGAACCTCTAAGATGAAAGGCCTGCATTTCAACCCATGCACCATTTTCAGCTGTAAAAACAGTCTTCACAATCCTCTTGAGAGCTATTGAGCAGGTTTAGCAGTATAGTGTCTCAAAAGGAATTGCCTTTGTGGCCCAGAGTGCCAACAGCCCTGTTGTAGCTCATACTGAGGGAGAAATCTGAAGGGAATGCTGCTAAAAGGCCATCTCACACTAGTAAGTGGAAATGGGAACAGATTCAAGTACAGACATAAAGTTTTTGCTCCTCATGACTGAGGAGGACACAGTTTTTGCCCACGTTTCAGGCTTTGTTTGACCCAAAATTTCCCAAGTCGTGAACCTACAACTCACAGCCTGAGTTCAAACACTAAAGAGATGGCAGCATCCCCTGAGTCCAAGAAAGCAGATTACATCTGGAAAGGATTGCCATGAGACCTGTGGTGAATCCTGGACCTGCCTCTGATCCATCCAGACTGCCTAAACAAGCAGACTCAGGTCTGCAGCATATCTCTAGTATAACTGATGCTCCAGCTCTCCAGAGACTGGGATAGATTTCAAGTTCCTGGTCACACACACAGAAGTTATCAAAAACATATTCTGCTTCTCCTGCCATGTCTTGTCTTACTTGCCTGCTTGGTGGTCTTCGGAGTTCCCTAAGGTAAGATAACCGCATTCCCTCATCACTCTTCACACACCTTTGCAGACAGTCACAGTGAATTTTTCTTGTAAATTAACGTTAGAAATAGGTCTTATTGGAGTGAAACATATGCCACACACAGTGACAGAGAACTTCAGGATGGAGAAGCATCTCCAGCTCAAACCTGATCTTGTCAATGCAGATGCAGATTCAGGCTCTATCAGCCTTTCCCCCAGGCTCTATCCAAAGCAGGCATAAATATTATTCTGCTTCAAGCGTGGATCAAGCAAACAATCATCCAACAAACAAACACACAAAGCTCAGCTACTTAATTTTTTAATAGGCAAATTTGCAAAACAAATATTTCACAGCAACAGGGATGATGTTTCATATAAATACATCAGCTATATACAGGCACCCTGACACATTTTTGTAAAGATGAAAGACTCAGGTTTGTGGTAGCCTGTTTCTGTTAGGAAATTGTACCAACTGTCAGAATTATCAGATGGCACTGAACTTGGATGCCTCGTAATCTGGGTGTCAAATTTAAGACATATTGACAAAGATTTTCAGGTTTCAGGCACCAGGTAGTGGCAAGATGGTTTCAGACCTGTGGAAAATACAAGCTCTCCACACCTCAGAAAGAATACTGACCTCTTTATGTTTTAAACCTATGTAAAGGATACAGCTAGGGACAAAAGATCAGACAATCCTTCAGGTACACAAGCTTTTGAATGGAATGAAACAAACCTCTATTTGCATGATGCTGCACATCTGCAGACTGAGTCACATCACAGTGCAGATGTACTCTTTACAACCATGGCTCAAGAAACTGAAAAAGTCATTTGCTTGTTTTACATGACAGCTACTGATGTTCTATTGAGAAAGAGAACCACTCTCTTTTAAGCTTCTTTCTTTGCTTTATTCACTGGATTGTGCTCTCTGTGTTGGAGCAGCTCGGTGACGAGTGGGAGGGCTGAAACACAAACACCAAATGGCAAGATATTTCCTCCAACAGCACTTTAACAAAGTAGAAAGCGATGGTGATTTGAGCCAGATGATAAAATAGTGTGTTACAGTGCTAGAACAGTGGGGAAATAAATGAAGGCAATCAAAATGCCTGCTCAAAATGTAGTCATGTCCAGGTAAAAATGCACTCATACAGGGCAAGGCACTCTTTTGCTTCTAGCACAAGCATACAACCTAATGAGTATAGGACCTCACAGACAAATATTAGCCTTTACTGAAATAATTTTAAGTACATCTAATCATGTGTACTGAAAATTTCTATGGTCGAACTTAATGATTAGGTGCTAGATAACGTACATTTTTTAAATTCTAAATAAAGAAAAAAATTATCCTCCTAATTAATTCTAATGCCTGCTAAATTGTTCCAGTACTAATTTAACACATTCCCAACTAGGCTGAGCCATTCAGCATAGCTTACTGCAATATAGATGATCATATTATCCTGTGCACCCTGTTACCTCAAAAGCTTTACATTCAGGCCATAAAAAACAGTTATAGATGGAACAACAGGGCTTTGTTGCCTTGGAGAGGCTAGAAAACTGGCAGACAGCTGTTTCCTCCCCAGCAAGGCTCTGACTGCTCTGGGCAGGAAGAAATCCTGAGCACAGGTGGAAGTACACAGAAGTGAAGCACTTCTGTGCTGTCAAAGATTGTACTTATGGCTTTCACTGAAGAGCTGTGAGCTGTAAATTGTGCATTCTAGCCATTCTCCTTCATTTTTAATAATTAAAAATGCTTTCTTGCAAAAATCAATGACTCAGGGAAAGATTTGTTTGCTCTCCGAGTGATTTGGGAAGGCAGAGGAGAATGCTGCTGGGGAGTTCTTGGCACAAATTTACAGTGCAGAGACAACAGCCTGCAATGGAAGCTGGGAAATATTTAGAAAATTTGAAAACAGATTGTGTTATATTTATTGTTTTCGTCTCAAGTGATGTGTGGATGGTGTTCACCTCCCAGCAGGAGGGAAGGGGGTGAATGGCTGAGGAGGGAGCCAGTGGAATTCACACACTCTGGTCCCACTGGCCTGTGCTTTGTTTTGGCACAGGGGAGGATGGAGGGTGAGGAATGGACACTGCTTCTTCATCTGAAAAACAAAGGTGGAGGTAATTTTTACCCCTGAACTAGGCAGTGCAGGAAAACACATATTTAGACAGTCAAAAAATTTTAGCACATTAAATTCTGCTAAAATTTTGCCCATTTTGCAAAACATAAGCTGTCGTTGTTTTGACAGAAAGAAAGGAAGAGGGTCGGGTAGGGGAAAAAAGTAAAGAAGAGAGAAAGACAAAGCACATGAGAACAGACACATGAAGCCCTTCCCAAACAGTTCAGAAAAATATGCATAGCATAAGAAGAATTACAGCACTTCAGAAAGTCTGGGATTCGATTAGGATCACCAAAGTTTAACCAAAGAAGCCAGTCCATAATGACCCCTAGTAAATCACCCCAGATTTTCACAGCATTACCAGAGGGCATTTTCAATATGATTGTTTGCTTTCCAATTACAATCAGTGATGCCTTGCTTATGTAAAGTTACCCCTATTACATCAGGTGTAAAGCAGATCAAGGTCTTAGAAAAACCAAAGCTCAGTTGGCTCTGTTTCTAAGCAGAAATCTTATGTTTCAAGATCATTGCTGTTCAGGCTTCCTGGACTGCTCAGCTCAGAATTCAGTGGGTTGACAGTGGCTGTAGAAAGGAGCCATGTTTTCATCTTCCCTGCCTGCCGCTGGCTGCAGCAGTCCCAGACATGTGGCAGGAAGGCATATGTCCCAGGCCATATGTGGTTACAGAGCAAATTGCCTTCGCGTGGTTCCTAGCATCACTACAGGCCATTGCTCATGGGGAAAGACTGTTTGGCAATATCTAGGCATCTAAAACATAAAGTCAGGAGGGAGTCAGATGTGTGCTCCTCAATGCCCTGTGCCACACAGCAATTCTGCATAAGCCTTCCTCTCTCCTAGACTGAGAAGTACACATGCAAGTACTCATCACATCCTGCTCAACCAGAGGGACCCGTGCCAGATTTCAATATCGCTACCTCCACTAGTCCATTTCACTCCGCTTACGTGATTTATGGGAATCACTAGGGAAGTGTTTGCACAAGCTAGTCTGAAAAAGAAGGTCAGCCAACGCTAATCTGCTGGGAAACTGGCAGCCCTATGAGCTCAGAGCACCAGAACCCATTTACTTTCAAAAGCAGCATCAGGTGCAAACAAGGTCAGGTCAATAACCTCCAGTTTAGTGCCAGTTACATCATGGGCGGACAAATGGATAGTCTTGCTAAATGTGATAAAGTGCTTTATCATATCTACCCTGGAATCTAATTTCCATGTTAACCCCTTGAGTTCTGCATCTTCCATCCCTTATCTATTGTAATAATGTGTTATTAAATATAGAAAGAGTCAGAATTAACATACTTGGGGAGATGAGAATGTTTCCATGGTAGAGTTCCAGGCATAAGTTTACTGCACATTAAATGTATTACTGTGTCACTGACACTGTAATGTATGGGACGCACGATAAACCTACTGTCACATTAGGTATTACTGTTATTATGGCCAGCAAGAGCTGTGCAAAAGTTAGGGTGAAAAATCTGAGCTCCCCTTAATAAAGGTAAGAGAAATTGTCTACTGCTGTGTTCAGATCTTCTCGTGAATTCTTACTGGAAGCAGTCAACTCCTTTTTAAATTAGGTTACAGCAGAGATGGAGCTTGTGCTTACACAAGGGCTTTACATTTTTACCTCACAAATGCATCACGCCAGAGACCTGATTGCAGTTGTACACTCATACTTGAGTGCAAAGGAACAGTGTCTCTTATCCAATCCAAACGTTCAGTCCTGAGCTACAGAGTTTGCATTTTGCTCTCTCAGGTACGAAAACATAGGGTCAACAAAAGCCAGGAACAAGTTTGTGAAATAATTTTGATTGATGACGGTAAGTTTGTTCACAGTCCATTGCCTCACTGAGCAGTAGGAGACGTTTGTACAGTGATGAGTCAGTGTCTGTAGCTGGAACTAAAAGCCTAACAGCAGGTTAACCCAAAGGGATCACCAAGGGCAAAAAATCATGCTAGCACCTTCAACAACAAAAAGCTGCTGCAGGAAAAGGGCACACATATCGTTAAATATGCTCTCGTCACATATCCCACAAAAATTTTTCTCCAGACTAGCACTGGATGGCTTTCTGGATGGCTTTCTGAGGGACCTGTTGGCAATCAGAACGCCCAGATGTTTTTTTTGTGATTGTGATTACAGGGCACAGCTCCAGTATTCTCTGAAGTACTTTCTGAACGGGAGCACATAAAGAATGTGTGCCACTCAAACTGGCACATGGACATGGTGGTACTTCCTGAGACACATCTGAAAGCGAAAAGTGATGCAAGCCTGCATCATAATGAATTATTAGATGGTTAGAGATACATCAGGTTCTGTTAGTAGGTTACTAAACACTTAACGAACAAATTGTACATTTATCCTGTACTTCCTGAAAAGATCAGAGAAGCAAAATGATCCAACTTATTCCCTGTTCTCCCTTACAGGTCTTGCTTTCTAAAGACCCACATTTTTGGCACAGTTGTCTTGGCAAAATTCAACATTTTTAAATACTTAAATTAATTATTATCTGTACAGATGCACAGTCACAACATCTTTCATCATATGCACATTTAGATACAGATCTCTCTATTTTTCTCTTAAGAATAGATGGTAGATGTTATCCTTGTTTATGGTTTAAAATTTTAAAAACACTCAGGTGCAACATTTGCCAACAGGGGCTCTGCATCTGAATTAACACGCAGCTTTGCATGAAGCACTAAGTATTATCACATGTTTCACTTGTATACGCCTGCTCAGTTCTTCCATGCTCATCATGGAATATCCATTGATTTAATGTCATTCAGCCCAACTGAGCAAAAAATTTAGCAGGTAGAAACCTTCCTACTTTACAGTGAAGGCTGAGAGATACTTGTTGGTTGGACAATTTCAAGTATCCAGCTTGAGAATGTTTTCATCTGTCCAGGTTTTGAGCTGACATAATCATATTTTATTGGCTGTACACCAGAGCAGTTCTCCCAATTGAGATATGATAGCTAGGACACTCGTCTGCTGAAAAACAGTCAATTTGGAATTAAGAATCATCAGCTCTTGTCTGCCAGTACCCACCCATACAAAACATATGTGTCAACCATCCTTTGGATTTACTGAAAGTGGATTTACCACACTTGTTACTAAGGAATCAGCTAAATTAAAAGCCCATTCATTAAAGTACAGTTTTAATTCACTCCAGGCTCTTTCATGCCCTGTCATGTTATGGATATTCCTATTTCACAATCCAAGCAAGCAAAACAGAACAATCCATCCTTTGATTTGCCAAAACATTCACATGAGCTGATGACAAATATCCATCATGGAAGAAATGAGCTTTCACATGATGCCTAAAAAAGAAATGTTCAAATGGAGTAACTTCAGTAAACAATTTAAGTTATTTTGAACAAATATTTGTGCACACCAGGAAACAAAACACCCATTTTGTTTTCCAGCTATTCATTATAAACAACAAAAAATGAAGAACTTATGTGAATTCAAAAACACCACCAACTCCATTCTTTCTCCTGATGTTTGTAAATTGTCTGCAGCAATGTCCCACATACACTGAGCAAAACTGCTGATCACTGTCAAAAATGAGACTTATGGCACAACAGAGAAAATCTTAGACTGAAGAGGAGATGGTTGACCCTTCCATCATGCACTGTCTGTAAGGGGGCTGCTGCTGATTTGTGAAGAGGCAAAACAAAAGAGCAGGTTTTCCTGATTCTTGGGCCAAAGGGCTTGCAGCACAGCTTTTACTTCTACCCTTCACTCAGAATAAAAGACCAGAGTGTGCTGAGCTTGTTACTCCCGGCTGCTCCTCGAGTCATGTCGCAGATTCACTTTACCCTCAGTTATGTGACTCAAAAAAGCGATGTAATAGTTACAGAATACTGGTAAAAACAGAGAATTTTAGAGTCTTTTAAGTGCCTCCTCTCCTCATATATCTTGTTTCCCTTTCCTAATTTCCAGGTTGAAAGTTCTCTGGTGCTAACAGCCTTTGGTCTTGACTTTTTAAACCCTTCACAGGAAGTTTAAAGCTCTCCTATCTAAGTGCACTACATCTCTTAAGGGGTTCAGCCCTGAGGACATTGACTCTCTATAAACAGCAGACAAATGATTCATCTGTTAAGAGGGAATTGTGTTTAAAAAACATACACAGCAAAACTTTGATTTTGTATACTCTCCATGGCTGAGCTGTCACCATTTTCTTTAAAAATATTTTTTCTTTCCTTTGATTTGATCCACAGTTTTCTCCTTTGCATTGATAGGCTGTTGGTAGAAAAGGAAACTGGAAAAAAATTACAATAAACAAATACAAGAACAACAGAAGTGTCTTGGTACATTTTTTGGTCCTAATCTTGAAGAAGTTTTACCTTTAGAAGGTCAGCAAGAGGGTATGTGATCATACTGGACATCATTACTTAGGCAAAACAGCTAATCTGAAATTTTTTTTTACTTTGACTCATAATAATTAACATGGAACCTTTGAAACAGACTCCTCTTGCCTTGACTCACTCTTTAAATTGGCTGAAAACTCAGGGCAAGTGTCTACTCTCCAACGAAGCGATACAAAAGTCAGATAAGTCAGTCCAGAGCAAAACTACCCCTTTAATTTTTCCCTTAGAGAACATGCCCACAATGCTCCCACCACAATGTTTTCTGTTGAACTGCTCGCAGAAGATGATGCAGAGGATGCCTGTCTGACACCCTCTGGCAAACATCTGTCTCCCAACTTGATATGTGACTCACCAATACAGTGAAACTTACATTATGGAAAAGAGGTCCCACAGTGTGGAAAATGAGAATTTGTCAGATAAGTGGGAGGGAAAGAGCTCAAACCCACTAGAACAGGTGGTCTTGGTTTTTCAGCTCAGCTCACCAGGGATAAAAAGGAAAAATACTTCAGCCACTTAGTTCATCAAGATTGTATTTAACAACATCAGGTGGAACCATCAGGCCATAGGGAGTCTAGACCCTACGATTAAGGATGTGGGAAGTATGTAGGAGTTACACAGACGGAATAAAGAATTTGAGTTAGATAGACAGAAACAAGGATTTAGTGAAACAGCATCACTTTTTCTCTCTCAGTTTCTCTGCGCTGGCTCCATTCTTTTCTCACCAAGAAATGGAGGCAAAGCAAAGGTCACAGTTCTCTAGAAACCCAGACAGCTGCTGCCAGGAAAGAGGTAAGAAAAATGCAGTTATGTAACTTTATGAACATTTTGCTTACACAGGAAATTTAATCAGCAAAGACATCATGTACTTTAGGACTTCCTAAATAGCAGTATTATCTATAAAAGGAATGAATGCTATTACATGAATTCCCCTTCCGGAGACAGAAGTACATTTCATGCCCCTGGCCTTCTTGGTGTGCCTATAAACCCCAAGGTATCTACAGGCAGTGCACTCTAGGGCTACTGAGCACTGAATATTTGATTTGGGCAGCTCTTAACCTCTCAAGCTCTTCTGAGTCCCATATGTCGCTTGATCCAAGAGGTGAGTTTTAAAAACTCTAAGTTCTTTCATAGTGACTTCCAAATCACCCATCTGTTCTACAGATGTGGCAACACAGCCCCTGCCTTGTGATCTGTCTCTTGGAAATACCTTAAAATCTCTCCTTTTTCAGAGTTACACAACTGAAAATCACCTTATAGGTCTGATATAACAGAGTCTTGTGCCCTAAACTTCAGGATTCCCAAATATTTTCACCAAATGGAATTTGGTGAAAAGGAAAGAGGAGGCAAAACCTTGTCCATAGCCCTTGGAAAGATACAGATCTAGTCAGAGTTTAAGTTCATGCTTCCTTGTCAATCTCTTATGGTCCCAGAAGAGAGACCAGGAAGGGAATAAAAAAGCTGCTATAAGCTGACTTATCCTGCATTATTTTCCTCTCTGAGATTTTCTAGACAGCTAGGTTGCTGAAGAGTTCCTTAGGCAACTCTATGTCTCTGCCATGCAGGAACTAAGGAGCTTCTTAGCACGTCTTACAGGACTCTGCAAGTCCCAGGTGCTTTACTACAAAAACCAAAATACTATGAGAAAGACTGCCAATATTATGTTTGTAATATTCCTGTAAACAACACTTTTTATTTCCTGCTTCTCAGGAAAGGAAGAAACTAAAAAGAATTAATCTACATATTAAATCTTTTGAATCTCCTTTTTAACATTCTATACCAACAATACCTGTAATCTTCGAACAGGAACCTCTCCTACCTACATATCCATATAATACATAATATCTATACACAGGAGCATGCAAGTCAAGCTCATTTCATGCACATAAATTCTTTTCAACTTGGTTAGAGAAAACATATCCTCTTCTTTCATTCCTGATCCTGAGGAACCCTCTTTAGCTTTACACCTCTGCAGCCCTGATTTTCAGGGCATTTGTTTCAGGTTAGTCCTCCCTGCCTGTGTCTGATTTCTCCCCACCTGGCTCACCCTATTGTGAAGGATATTTATGCACAGACAGGTGAGGCATTATTAACTGACAGGATTTGTAACAATGACTACATCTACTGCTGTGACTGCTACCCCAGATGGGATTTATTTCCATGGGCTCCAGAACTAGTCAGGAGAGAAAATGTCACTTCCGTTAGAAAGCAGACTCTGCAAGGGGACTGCAGTGATCCAGAGAGGACAAATGAAAGATCCTCTAATCCCAACAGAAGTGAGGGATACAATGCTGTCACAGGAGGTGAGTTTAGACAGTGACCAAACAGAGAAGCAGAAGAATTCATGGGCAAAACCTATTCTGTCTTCATGCAAAATCTGTGTATTAAAAAAAAAAAAAAAAAAAAAAAAAAAAAAAAAAAAAAAAAAAAAAAAAAAAAAAAAAAAAAAAAAAATCAGCAGGAAGGACTGTGAAGGCATTTAAGCAAAATTGTTCAACAGGACTGTGTTTGTTTGAGTCAGCAAGTCTTTCACAACACTGGCATTCTTCAGGCCATATGTTCAGTGAATGGCAAAGTCCAATGTAGCCTTTTCTAGATGTTCTCAGTCATTTTATCCACTTGAGCAATAAGCTATTATTCATCCATGTGCTATCATGTCAATAATTCAGTGTGGGTATTATTACACTTCCTGGGGAATTTCCCAACAAAATAGATTTTTATTGGAGACTATTGACCAGTCAAAGTCAAGGCATTTTAGGCAAATTGTAGTGAAAGACAGAAGTTTGTCTAGAACGTGTCCTGCCACTTTTCCTTTGGGGCATATAATGTTATCAAAGGTTGCAGCATCTCAGCTTCATGAGAATTTTGCCATAACCAGCTCTAGCTCACTCATCAGGTCTAAGCTTTCAGGCTCCTTAACTCGATTTTGGATTGTAAGAAAGAGCCTCAACTACCAGATCTCCATTAATTTTTCTTCCTGTCTGTTTCCTTTCCACAGTCCTATAAAAAGCTATCCTAGATGATCAGCTTCACTTATTTCACATTGCATTTCAATTTTTCAGGTCTGCATTTTAAGTTTAGAAACAACCTATGCTGCTAAAATAGCAGAGACACTACAATTTGTATAAAGCAAGGAGCTTTCTGCTTGAGAGCAAGTTACCTCCCAAGATATTGAAAGACAAAAATTGAGAACGCTTCTCATTTCACCTTATGCCAGTGTAATCTTTGTTGCAAATATCTGAAGAGACAATTTCTTCTACTCAAGTTGAACATTAAAACCTGATGGGCAATATGCTGGCAAGAATAAAACCATGCAGCCATTTCAGCACTCTTAATGAGCTCTGCTTGCTAGGCATGCTGTTGAAAGAACCAGAATGAGAATTAGAAGTGTTTGCAGATATCTCCTCAGAGCTAAAAAGAACAAGCTGAACTGAATTTGACTTGTACCATGAAAAGTACACTACCTAGAGCCCTAGGAGCAGAAAGCCAGTAAATGAAAGCCACGGTATGCTAAGGCACTACAGGAGAAACAGAAAAAAATGTAGAGCTCATTAATTATGTCTGTGTAATTGAACATTAATCTTAAAAGAGAGAAGTGATGTTCATCATTCATCTACTTCAACATATGACCTTAGAATAAATCAACACTTCCATAAGCTTGACAAATTTGGGGAAGGAAACATTGTGTTCTCAAAGATTCTGCAGATTCTAATCCAGCCCATACCAGTGAATGACAGAGAACAAACACAGGTATTCGATTCCTTGAGAATTAGAATAAATCAAGGACACAAGGGGAAAAACAAGGAGGGCTTCAACATTCTTCATTGTTTTTAGATTACAACAGGGAAAAAAAAAGAAGTCCAGGTTTTGATCTTAAGGAAAAATTGGCAACTTTACCCAACTATGTACTTTCCACTATTATTATTTTATTATTAGTTTAATTCCTGTTCTCAGATGTTAATATAAAACTGAAAGAGAGGAAGAGGAAATCAAAGTTATCATCCCGGAGTCAAGAAAGGATTTTAACTGTTACCACATCTTACTACATATACAACTATGACACAGTAAAAATCAATTGCTTGTTAATAACATCACTGTATAAAACCGACTACAATGTGACTACAATCCTTTGGTAAACTGGTAAATTTTCTGAGGATTATTGTTCTCCTCACAGAAGTTGTTAAGATGTGAAGCTGAAAGACACAAGCCAAAGCTCTTAAGCAGGCTCCTACTAATTTGTCAGGTGGTATCAAATAAGCAATCAATACTTTGAATTAATACCCCATATTCTAAGGGAATATCAGTGAGGAAAAACTCAACATTGGATTTTTTTTCAAATAATGACCAATTCAGACCTTTCTTTGTGTATGTGCATGTGCGTCCCCAAAAAGAGGTAGTTAAAGTTTTAAAATCCCTGCCTTTGAACATAAATTTCCCATTAAAAAAGGGAAAAAAATAAAAGCAGTTTCAGCTTGACAGAAATGTTTGTTTTCCAAAAATGAAAGTTATTTGATATTTCTGTTAGGAAGAGGTAGATACTCTTTTCAAGACAGCATCAATATTGCAGTTTTTAAACAGGAGGAGACCTTTTATTGTTCTGCTGCCAGTTTACTGATCCTAACTTCTTCCACAGCCCCCATCATGCATCTCTGAGCACTACAAAATCTTTTAATCTATTTATCCTTATGGCACCCCTAAAGCACTCTTATCCCCATCTGCCAGGTGAACCGATGAAAGGAAGCCAGTCCCTTGTGAACTCACCATGAGAAGACCAAAGTCCAAGAGCAGAGCAATATCCTTCCAGCAAAGTGGCGGGAGATTTTATCTATGGCTAAGATACACCACCAGATGAGGAAGACTTTGAGTCTTTTCTCCTAGTTATGTGAAGACCTGAATTCTTCTCTTAGTCATCTTGGATGTTTTCAATGTAGTCGAGCAGCTATTCGTGCATATTGTCCAGTACCACTTTTGAGCAATGAGAACACTTCAGGAAAAATTGCAAACAGATAGAAATTCTGAAAAGTAATTATCCACTTCTGATGAGACCCTCTATACTGGTGCAAAAAAATGCACCTTCCAGTGTATTTTGCTCATTGTTGCCTCTACACAGGAGGCTTCTTCTCCTGGCACACAGCACTTTCCACTGGGTCCTGAAATGGCCCTGAAAGAGTCAGATCTTACAGCACCTCTGAGTGATCTGCCAACAGTAATAAGAAAAAGGTGGTTGAAAATAAGCATAAATATAAATTTAGACATTCCTGACTTTGCTTGTAAGTTCTGGTGTTCCAGCCCCTGGACTATCCTCACTGTTGGACCATGAAGATTTTTGAAAGCAGATAAGAGGCATTCCTGCCCTGACCAACCAGGAATGTTTTTATCCAGGAATATATTAAAAATCTCTTCTCTCGACCATCTGTCAACAAGATGAGCACACATGGAGTGGGAATGTTAATCCATAACACTATCTTCCTTCACCTCCTCCAACTGATACCTAGAGTATACAGGATGCGAGTCTGATTTATGCAGAAAGAATAAAATCATTAAGCGTGGTTAACTTGGCCAAAAAAAGTCTAAAACTGAGGTAGCTGTAAGCATTTGGAAAGCATAAAAATTAAGGAAATTAACTTAACCAAATTAACTTTGGTTAAGCCAAAGGAGAGGAAATTGTTCTATATGGTGATGGTTAAGTACTATCAATTTTTATACTAGACTAACACCAAAAATAAAAATTGCAAAAAACCCTATTTTAGTTACAGCTCCCAATAAGACACATATTGCTAGAGTAAAATAATGTTGCCTGAGTTTCAGTATCAGGTTCACAAAGTACATAAATAACGGATGAGTGCATGGCAGAGATGGAAGGATTCGACTTCTGGACCAATATACACAAGGCCCAATTTATTAAAGGCCCAAATTGCTGCCTGCATCTTTTCCACCCAAAGCAAAATGGGCTGCAGTCATCCCTCTTTGCTACTTTGCCACATTTCACAGCTCAGTCAGCATAAATGCCAAAGATTTTTGCATTTACATTGGAGCTGACACTTCATGCAAAAGCAGCAAATTCTTCTATCTACCCCACCACACTATTACAGGTTTTCTTTCCCCCTTCAGTATTCCGGTCTTTAATTTCTGTTATATTTCATAGACTCACAGGATGATCAAGACTGAATGGAACTCTGGAGGTGATCTTGTCCAAAACCCCCTGCTCAAACCAGGTCATCTATAACTGGTTGCCTAAGTCAATGCCCAGATGTCTTTTGAATAAATATATTTATATTGTCTAAGATGTTTAATCAGCAGTAACATCTAAAACAAATTAGAGCTAGCACATATTCTAGGAAGTAAACCCTTCATGCTTCTAGGCATAGTGATCGTTTAAGTTACAGATGTCCTTAGAGAGCCCACATATAGCAACTGACTATCCACCTACAGCAAACTTGAATATTGACTGTTACTGACTGTCATCTAAGTTAGATTCCCTTCATGTTCAGTCTAAAAAGACACAGCTGATGAGTAGAAGATCTGTCCCTCTGAAAGTCACTTGATATTGATGGATTGGACCTGAATCTTTGTCCCAGGATGCTACAGTCTAAACAAAGCTAATGAACTTGGAAAAGGAAAGCCAAGAGGAGGAAGAAATGTCTCTCCTATCTTTCAAGAGAACAACGGCACAGAGCAGAGATGAGGTTCAGATACCTTGGTCCTAGTTCAAAGCCTTGTACCTTGACCTCAGGTGCCTGGAGCATCCAGTTTGAACAGAGAGCCTCTCCCAAACCATTTTCCTTTCAAAGCTATTAAAAATTATACTGCTTACTTCTAATATATGGCTATAAATAAACATTCAAATCACAGATGCATAATTTTTACTAATAGTTCTGCAAGCACATACTGATGGAGCTTTTACAAAGACTGATCTGAAAAAATCATCTCCCTGCTATTTGGACAAGCTTTGCTACCGCATCTGAAAGTTTTGCATTGAATGCAGCTCATCACAGCACAATAGGCCCCAGGTTTCCATCAGGTTTCTACATAACACACGCTGCTTTCTTTATAAAAGCTTGACTGATAAAACAAGTGTGCCTCCTGAGCCAGAGAAGCATATTAACAGTAAACTTTCCAGGCAGGCATAGGCAATGGCTATAAAGTGCAGACTAATGGAACAGAGTCAACAGGGATCTCACAATCCATGAACTGATTATGTAAATGTCCTCTGATTGTTTACTCAAGCCATTCTAAGCACAGCTGAAACACAAAGTACATGGTGTTTTTCAAATGTGAATGAGACGCTACTAAACATCTAGACACTTCCTTCTTGGAGGTGTTTTTCTCCAGGGAATTTAGCTTTCTCAAACTAGTAAGTTTGAGTAAGTAAGTGAGTAAGTTAAAGGTGCAATTGTCACTGGAATGAGGAGCCAGCTAGTTGGTATCCTCTAGAAACACCATTCTTCAAATACTTCAGAAAGGAAAAAACAAGTGCATTATGAAGCTTGAAGGGTAGCTATTGCAAATCTTGATGCTGAAAGTGATTATTTCAAGCTGCAGATAAATGCACCTATAAAAGGTTACAATGGTTAGGGGGTTTTGTTTGGGTTTGTTTTTGTCGTCCCAGACAGTTAGTTTTAAATGGAGAATCATGCCCCACAGATAAAGTTAATATAATGCTGGAAATTGTGAGGCACAACTACAGTACTATGGATGCCCAGTTCCAATTCCTGCGATTTATGTACAAACCCTCTTCCCCTTGTCTCTCACCAAGCATATATTCCTTTTCAGTGTACGCAGACACTCCACAGCCTGTTCCTGTCCCACCTAAAGCCCCAGTCCTTCAGTATTACTGGCACTCCCACACAACACG
Source organism: Hirundo rustica (assembly GCF_015227805.2). NCBI lineage: Eukaryota > Metazoa > Chordata > Aves > Passeriformes > Hirundinidae > Hirundo > Hirundo rustica. The sequence continues at coordinate 59,009,508 of NC_053452.1, read as the reverse complement.
TGTCAATTGGTTTGCCATCCACACTCTGCATGCAACAAGCGGTATTAAAAACTTTTCCATGGTGAATCTGGGGCAGGTGGCAGCAACAGCTCTTGACACTGGCTGCACAGATGTTCCCCCAGGAGCTGCTGGATAAATCCCCTGTGTTTCTCACCGAGCAACTGGGAGTTGAAACAATTAGTAACCAACACAGCCATGCCTTTAATGACAATGCAAATGCCAAGAACTTGGCAGAATGAGGTAGGGATCATTGGATTAGGATGGAAGGAAGGCTAGATCATATTTAAACCTGAGGTGAAAGAAGATGAGCAATTAAGAAAGAAGAAGGATAGGATTGAATTCCTCACTTTGTCAGACAGGAAAAGGAGGGAAGGAAGAAGCCAGAGAGTGAACTGCTGCTTAAGGGTATGTAAAAAGAAGCAAGGAGCTTAAGATTGGGAAGGGAAAATAGGTGGGAGTGAAGTCCTGTTTTGGAAAGCAAGAAGGACATGCAATTTGGCCCAAAAGTAAGCAAGTGCTGCTGCCTTGAGTAGTGCTTCCCAAACAGAGTAGAAAGTGAATTTCAGAACAAAGGGTTTATGGCAGAGAACCCCCTGCCCATTCTCCCATTCCTTTTCTTTTACAGGAAAAGAAATCAAGAGAAGTGCTCAGCTTTGGAAACATGGCTCCACTCCCAGTCCAACTAGTGTCAGAACTAACACCCCAAAGTGCACCCACAGGACTACAGGGAGACAGAACAGCTCTGTGGACAGGGCTATCTATCCCATATTCCCTCTCAGACATGTTGTCTACTGACATGATGCTTTTCCATTGAGACTGGACTACTAAGAGGGGACTGTGGAGCAACTTCCAGGTCTTTGAAAGCAGGGATACCATTTGCAGTAAAAAAATCCAACCAAACAGAAAAAAACAAACTCACAACACGTGTACACTGGAAATAATGCCAGGGAATGGCAGTCACCTTTTTTTTTTTTTTTTTTTTTTTTTTTTTTTTTTTCCCCTCCCATTGACCACTAATGCACACTACAAAATTTTACATCACTGAAGAAAAGATCTCCCACAAGTGCTTAGATGTAATTTGGCCTAGTTAAGCGGGCGGTTCTTAGCCCTGACTTCAACAAAAAACAATGACTAAAGTTAAATCCATCCATAAGTATCTGCAGAATCAGAGACAGTGTTTCCATAGTCAGCTTTTTCCAGTACAGTTCACAGCACTGCCGGAGAATCATATTTAAGACAGTATTTTAGTATATGCAATCCATTTAGCTGGTAAGTTGTGCATCTCAAAATAGATAATTTTCACAAAATATTGTTGAAAAGTTGTTTTTCTGCCTCCCAGTTTTCCTGATAATCTGCTTTCTTTTTTTGTCAAGATGTGATTCATTAAACTGATTTAAATGCATTATGATTTTTTTATGTTTATATCAATCATGTTTACTGAATGCTGTATTTGTGTTATTTGTGATATGCATAATGTTTAGAAACACATGAACAATACACTCACTAAGGCAGAAATTGCCAGCTCCAAAGGCAAGAATATTATGTTCATTCCATTATCTAGATTCACCAACAGAAATCCCATAGATGAACTCTATTCTAATACACAGCCAGATAAGCAATCTTCTTATCTCATAATGATTTCTTCTCATTTAAATCTCCATTATTTCTGCCATCTCATTTTTATGTAATTTCCTTCTTACAGATGCTTTTATGTTAAATTTCCCCAAGCAGACAATAGATATTACTTTGAAATATATCTATTTCAAAGCCTTTTATGTGGAATGAAAATAAGTGTAGAGAAGCTACAGGAAGGTTTTGTGTTCTCATGCACCCTCAAACTATACATATTCAACACTACAAACTCCTTCTAGATGGAAACTACACTCCTTCTTAGAAACAATCCCATTTCCAAAGGTAAGGATTAGGAAGCTAAATTCCACACTTAAAAAACTTTTAATTTGATATATTATTTTTCATAATACTTGGCAAAAGAAAAGGAAAAAAAAAAATCCAGAAAGTCCCTATTGTTTATCAGCTGAACTATATTCCACAGATCTGATGCAACAATATCATCCTTCAGTCCATTCCTGCCCCCCAATACAACTTTTTTCTTCTAACAATTCTATGAACCTCAACACGTTTGTCTTATCAAGGTATAGGTTCTGGAATCTGTCCCCAAAAGATGGAGGAGTGAAACCAAACTTGAATGAAGTGCAACTTGCCTCTGGCAACTAGACTAACCTGACAATTTTTCTCTGCGAACTTACTGAGGCTGCACTCAATCCCCTCATCCCTATCATCAATAAACATGTTAAGCAGGGCTGGGCCCAATGCTGAGCCTTGGGGAACCCACAGTAATGATCAGCCACCAGCTGGATGCAACCCCATTCACCAGCACTCTCTGGGCTTGGCCATCCAGCCAGTCCTCAACCCAGCAAAGAGTGCACCTGTCCAAGCCGTGGGCTGCCGGCTTTTCCAAGAGAGTGCTGTGGATGACAGTACTGAATTTTAGGTAGAGAACATCCACAGCCTTTCCTTCATCCACCAGGTGGGTTACTTGGCCATAAAAAAGGATGAGGTTGGTCAAGAAGGACCTGTTTTCTCAAACTCATTCTAGCTGGGTCTGATCCCCTGGTTGTCCTGGATGTGCTACATGAGAGCACACAATCTGATCCATAACGTTCCCCAGCACCATGGTCAGGCTGACAGCCCTGTAGTTCCCTGGATCCTCCTTCTGGCCCTTCTTATGGATGGCTGTCACAATGGCCAGATTCCAGTCATCTGGGACCTCCCTGGTTAGCCAGAAATGATGAACAGTGACTTGGCAAGCTCTTCCATCATTTCCCTCAATGCCCTAAGGTGGATCCCATCCAGCCCCATAGACTTTTGAGTGTCTAAGTGGCCCAGCAGGTCACTGACTGCCTCCTCTTGGATCACAGGAGGTCCATTCTGTTCTCCATCTCCAACTCAGGGGCCAGTTGCTCTGAGGATAACTGGTCTTTCTGTTAAAAACTGAGGCAAAGAAACACTAAGTACTTCAGCCTTTTCTTCATCCATGGTGACAATGTCCCACCCCCTGCTTCCAATAAAGGATGGAAATTTTCCTTGGCCCTGCTTTTGTTTTTAAGATATTAATAAAGTCATTTTTATTGTCTTTAACAGAGTGGCCAGATTGTGTTCTAGCTTAGCTTTTGCCTTTCTCATTTTCTCTTTCTGTGATCCAACACCACCTTTGTACTCTTCCTGAGCTGCCTGCCCTTTCTTCTAAAGGTCAAAACCTCTTTTTTTTCCTGAGTTCCTGTGAAAACTCCCTGTTCAACCAGACCAATCTTCCCTGATGTCTTCTCTTTCAGCACCTAGGGATGGGTTGCCTCTGCATCTCTAAGATTTCCTTCTTAAAATATGCCTGGCCTTCCTGAACCCCTTCATTATTCAGAACTATTTCCTAGGGGACTCTCTGAACCAGTGTCCTGAACAGGCCAAAGTCCACGTTCGATAAGTCCAAGGTAGGGGTTTTGTTGACCACTTCCTTAATCCATCAAGAACCAAAAAGTCCTATAGTTTCGCGGGCATTCTGCCCAAGGCAGACTCTGGCTGCCACCACCACATCTCCCACCAGCCCTTTTCTGTTCATAAAGAGCAGGTCTAGCAGGATACCGCCCCTGTAGGCTCCCTCACCAGCTGTGTCCAGGGATAACTTTGGGAAGTTATCTTCCAAATGCTCCAGGAACCTCCTAGACTAACTCCTTTCCACTCTGTTGGGTTTCCAGCAGACACTTGCAAGCTAAAGCCTCCCACAACACAAGAACAAGTGATTGTGAAACATCAGCAGATACCTGCAGGATACCTACCATCTGCCTCTTCATCCTGGTTGGATGGTCTGTAATAGACTCCCACCAGGATATCTGGCTTACCAGCCTTTGCCCCTGATTCCCACCCCTAGGCACTCAACCTATCATCACTATCCTCAAGCTCTGTGCAGTCAAAACACTCCCTGAGGTACAGAGACACCCCACTGCCTCTTCTTCCTCACCTGTCCCTCTGAAGAGCCTGTAGGCACCCACTGCAGCACTCCAGTCATGACATTCACCCCCTATCTTTCCCTGATGGCAACTATGTCACAGCTTTCCTGCTGCAGGATGGCTTCCTGCTCCTCCTGTTTGTTACCCATACTGCGGGCACTGGTGTAGATGCAGTTGTGACTGCTCCACTCTCCTTCAAAATCAGCTTCCATGTGTCTCAGATTCTGCACCTGAAGGGAATTGTAAGCATTTGAAATAATGAGCCTTAAATCACTGAATAATTCTACCCACTGCATGTTACTGAAAAACAAGAGTATGTATGACTCAGATAAGTTCATGTATGTATTTTGAGACTCAGAAGAGATTTTGAATGAACAGGTTAGAAAAACAGTATGAAGAACATCCTGAGGGCAAATGATCCAACAATTGTGTCATGACATGTATTTTAGTAAGAAAAAACATTAACTGCCATGGTGAGCTAAGTGATCATTTAGACATTCGCAGACAAAGGAACACTGCCCTGCTGAGTTTTTAATGACTTGAGAACAAAAGAATCTCCATTTAGACACCAGAAATATTTGACCCTCACAACCCACTGTTACTATGTTCACTAAGATGTGCCCATACTGCCCTTCTAGATCAAGTGCTGAAGTGGAACTTCGACTGTCCTACTTCACCATCTGTCAGTTGGATTTGCAGTGCGGTTTTAGCATATTCAAAATAGATTATCTGAGCAAGAAACTCACCCAAAAGCTCTTCTCCATCCACCCATGCACCATATTTACCCCTGTCTGTAATGGAGACAGTAAGTGGCTAAATTGATGACATCCTTCAGACAGCTTCAAACTACTGAACGATCAATACTGCTGTGAGAATTAAAAGATACAGTATCAAAACTTGCAGGGACTAAAGACCAAGTTTGAGTTACCCATCCCAGTTTGCACAGGCAGATGTTCAAAATTGTAGGTTACATTTCAGCCTTGGGAATAGTTCTCAGTGTTCCTGTTACAAAACTCTAGTGGATGTCTCCATTTCACTTGTCTAGGGCTATTACAATTATACAGCTAAACATGTCTGGGTTTTCTCCCTCAACAATCAGTCTGTAATTGCTCTCTCAATATTGCAAACTTGGGTCATTTCTGATTCTTGTTTCATCTTGTCCATTTTAGCTGCAGCACTGAATCATGCCACTTTCAGACCGTGCAAGTGATTATCCACGTGGGAGGTAAGCAGCCTCACAAACCACATAATGCAAGATCCAAACAGGGTTGCCTAATGCCAAGGGACCCCTGTACCAAATTATGGGACACCCCTCCTTGCTGCTGCTTCTCTGTGTGTCTCTGTCCTGAGTTCTCTTTGTATCCCAATGTGCCGAATACAACTATGCTTTGCAACTGAGCAAAGTCTGCATTCCTTGTGCCCATAGCTCTCCTTCCTTGCTTGTGCTCAACATGACAGTCTCATCACCACCCATTTTTTTCCCCTGAATATTTCCCCCAGACTGCCTTATCCCAGGCTGTCTTGGTCATGGGTTTGGGACACAGCTTGGGACAGGCTCTGCGCTGGAATGTGAATGCACCATAATGCACTTGCAGCAGTCACACAGACACGAAGCACAGATCGCTGCAGCACCAGGTGTCCAAGCACATGGTCTCCACCACAACCTGCAGCAGATCCAGGAGATGCTCAAAGTTTAGTGGCCGCTGAAAAAGCCTTCTTCCATGACAATTCTTGGCTGCAGCCCTAGGAAGTATCACCCATGGGAGTGCCAGGTGAGGATAATGCAGGGCATTGTGAGGGCAGATTTCCCTCTGGAAATTCCCTCTGCATTCCCACAGCTGCTGTGTGCCATGCTGCACCCATGCCTGACCCATTTACAGTTGCCATGGAGAGAAGGAAGCGTATAGAGTTATCACTCCTCCAACTGCAACAAGATCTCCTGGAAATAAATACATATTTGAGAATTTAAAGGGGAAATACAATAAAATAATTATGACAATCTATGTCCAGTGACTGCTGACAAACATGCACTATTTGACAAAGCTAATCTATCATCTTTTGTTATCAGCAGGCTGCAGCTCTAGCCTAACCAACCTTCTTAACAAGAAAAGAGAGGAAATTTGTCACAGTTACAGCACCATTCCTTTCAAGACTTTCACACTCAAAACTCTTAATACTTTTCATCTTAATGGTCTTGTAACACAAAAATGGATTAAAGCAGCATTAAGTAAGGAATCACATTTTTATGTGCAGTGCAATTTCTTGCAAATTCCGTGAATAGGTTGGTCTCCCTCCCAAAAATTAGATTTCTTCCCTCTGTAATAGTGTTGCAGCAATAGCAGTTACTAAAGAGAGCAGCACAGTGAGGCTGATTCTCCGAGATTGCAAGGAAGAGCTCCTTCCAAGTGCTGCTATTCAGGAAGGTTTCTTAAAGAAAGAAATGCTACTATATAAAGGTTAGTTGAGTTGATAGGAAATGACCAAAAATGTTTCATTTAGGCTTCAGCTTAATGATCTTTTCATTAGTTTATTCACTTTTTCTGCTAAACTACGCATTTATGAATTTCAAGGATGCATAAAAATATTAAGCTATTGCAAGCAACTCTGCAGTCATGTGACAGCTCAATTTTTGCAAGCTTGCTGGCTGAAGGTAATTTTGGTCAAGCCGCCCGGTAAGGATATTTGCAGTGCAAAATAGCAATAATTTATGTTCCCTATGGCTCAATGAACAATGCTATCTACACTCCTGTGTCAGTGGATGGCTCTTGATTAGCCATTTATGTCCACGTAGATAAGCACATTCATTAGTTTTTATTTTCATTTGTTTAAAGAACTTAGAAGTCTAGCTGGGGATCAGCATTCCCAAACATCCCCTGCATTTGGAGGAGCTTGGTTTTATACTAGAGATCTGACGCCACTTTTTTTCACTGAGCCATCTTATTATTTTACATTTGTGATAGCAGGGAGAGAAAAACAAGCTAAAAGAACAGAGTACAAAAATCAAGACATATAAAGTCTATTATTCTAACCAGAACGTCCCACAGGGAAATGATTCAGGGCTAGCAACCCTGAAGACAGAGGAGGGGAAACGACGTTAAAACACATTTGAGTGACACAGACCCAGGCTGTGGGTTTGTGGGGATTTGGGCTTGGTTTTTTTTTTTTTTTTTTTTTTTAATTTTGTTTCCTGGTAAAGATTAAAGTAGACAGCTGAAAACTCAGAGGTAGGCGATGTTTTTCATCCATCTAAGCGACAGAGGAAGGCGGGTTGTCCCATGGTAGCACAGTGCCATCTACTGATTCCTTTCTTTATGGAAAAAAAGAAAAAAAAAGAAAAAAAAAAAAACGCACTAAATTATATCTTCATGTTTAAGAAAAAAAAATACAAAAAAAACCCCATAACAACAACAAAAACCCAACAACAAAACCAACCTAAATTACCCCTAATGGTAGGGCAGGTGTAATCAGCAGCTGCAGCGCCAAATGACAGCTGTCCTGATTCTTACTGTCAGCTTTGCAGCACTGCAGCTTTCCTCTCTTGACTACCCAAAGTTAACTACAGCTAAACCCAAAATATTTTCCCACAAAAATTGGAAGGAATTTTTTTTTTTTTTAATAGAAAATAAACCCAGAATTTCTCATTAGAGGAGACTTCACGACATACAGGAATCTCTGGATGCTGCCAGTTACTCTGAATTTGATTTATTGCCATCCTGCGAGTTGAGGTTCAGGTGCAGGTGCCTTCCAGAAGCCACACATTCCCATGAGCTAAGTGCTGGGCTACATGCTGGGAAATTCCACATATTTCATCTCTGCTCCTGAAGAAATTAGCCTGAGGAAACATTTGGCCTGAAGAAACCCATCCCTTTGTATTGCTGTGTAGCTGCCCTTGGCCAGGAGACAGCTGCAGGCTGCACATAAAGGCAGGGAATGGGATGCAGCTGCACAGTCGTGATTTTGGCATGTGACCACCATGTGCGTCCACTGCTTCAGCGGGTGCTCTATGGGACTGCTACCTTTCCCTCACTAGAAAATCTGTGGTTTATCTTCTTAATTCCTGAGTGAGAGGAAGACCGGACAAGAAGCCTGGGATTTAGAAGTGCCAAATACAGCTCATAGCTTCCCACAGATGGGTTCTTTCCATATTCTTTCAGTGAGAAAGAGCAATTCCAAATGCAAAACCAAAGAAAAACTTTTGCACATTTTGCTTGAACTAGGTTTTATGCACTGGTGCATCATTTACCTTTTCCCAAAGATGACTTTTTTTTTTCCCCCTTCAACTTGAAATACTTTCCTGTAAAACCATTGTTTGCATACTGGGCCATAACAACACCATGAACACACAGAGTCTGAGATGGTGTATTAAAAACACTGGTGAGCAGGTTTCTAGGATAGTAGAAGAGCAGATCCTGAGAGCTTCAGTAGTTCAAATCTGATCTATATTCACCACTAACACGGTAATTTTCAACTTACGTGACATATAGGAAGTAGTCCTTTTGCCCTATTCTGTCCTGGCAAGCTCTCACTTGGATACCATAGCCAGGATTTGGTGCCACCTTCACCAAGTGTATGAAGAGATCCAGTGGAAAGCAATGAACAATGAGAGACCTGGAAAGCATGGCATGCAAAGAAGTCTTGCATGAGGTAATATCACCTAAAAATGTATTAAAAGAGACTGTACCGCAAAGAGAAGTAATAAAATCTTACTGATCATCATGGATAGGAGGAAGATGTGATGACCTTCATTCACAGTTAGGAGAATTCAGGTTGCATGCTAGGGAAAAGCCCTTCAGCAGCAGAGGTAGAGACAGGGGAATAGGGTGCCTGGGAGGCTGTGGACTCCCTTCAACCAGAGGTCCTTACTGACAAATTTAATAAAAATATAGGTATAATTACAGTGGCCAGAAGCAAAGCCTAGACAAGTTCACAAGGTTCTTCAAAGCCTGCTTGCTCCATGAACCTCTGATATTAAAATTCCAGCCTAGAAAAAAAAAGAAAAATGAGCTTTCTTCCAACTGTTAACACAGGGTAAAAATACAAGTACAGCCTGATTTCACACACAGTGGTGTAAATCAGGAGCTACTAAACTAGGGGCAGTGGAATTACACTGCTGTAAAGTCCAAGAAGATGGCCTTTAGGATCATTAAGCTAGTGGGTTTTACTGTAACAAAAGGCAATTTCTAGGGTTTTTTTGTACCTATTCTAGTTTCTTTATTATATTCTATTCTGGGGTTTATAGCAATAGTGGTATTATCACCTCATTGTCCTGGTATCTAAGCCGTGTATCAGCTGGAAAAAAAATATTAGCCAGGAGAAAGATAAATTGATTTGATGCCCCTGCACCATGTTTTAAACCCACCAATAGGAGAATGGAGATGAATACATTCTTTTTATTAAACTCTACTTAGTAAACCAGTTTCTCTGCCTTCTGTGGCTAACAGTTTCACGCAACTTTCTTTTATAATCTGGCTAATTTTGTAAAGGAAATGTGTTAATTAAAAATTAAACCAAAAGGCTTAGGTAAATCTTTGGTTTTCTCTGTGCCCCATTTGCTCATCTGTAACAGAGAGATTGCAGTTTTCTCACCCCAGACATCTGCAGTATGATTCATAAAGATTTATAGGGTGGTTTGCATATTCCCAAGTTATTAAAATAGATCACAGCAGATAACCCAAACATTATATTAGAAATTAATTTTCCTCTACTGGACCTTTGACAGAATTTTTTCTTCCAAGATCTTCTTCTTCTGTCCAACTTCTTTGAAGATGTTTTTCTTCCAAGATATGCAGTCAGCCAATGGGACTGCCCATGCTGAGCCCAGCAAATAAATCTCTCAGCAGCCTCAGTGGGGATGGGATTATGTCACAACTTCCCCACTTTTTCCACAGAAAGCCTCACACCTTACTGACACAATGAGCACCCTCCAAGAGGTACCTCAACTTCTGCATTTGCACCCTCTCCCAGTGGATCTCCCTTTCTAGCACCTCCCAAAAAGCTGGTCCTCCCCTTTGGACTTGGATAGACAGCTTTTACTGCACACAGTAGAATTTAAAAGTCCTTTCTATTTAGCATGAAGGGCAAGCAGTCTGTACAACTTCGGTTTTGAGGTAATTTACTTATTGACAAGGATCAAGCCTAATATCACCTATTGCTGGGTGGAAATGTGTTCTCTTTGGGGTAAAGGGGATGCACAGTCTGCCTGGCTGCATGGAGAGCATCATTGAAGTTGTGATAACATTTAACTCCCCCATGTGTGGACACTCTTATCCTAGGAGTAACAAGTGCATTTTCATGTTTAATCTACTTCTGATGATAAATGTTGAGTGTGAGTAAATTAAGCAGGAAGAAGACACTCATACGCCAGGAGATGACAAAGCAAAGTTTATTGGACTCAGCACAAAGACAAAGCAAGACACACCTGAAGCTGTGGATATCAAAAGCCCAGCTTCCAGGCATGAACAAATCACCTTAAAACATTTGACCACACGTGAGTAGCCTGCAAACCAGGAAACAGGTATTTGGAAGTGTGAGGCTATGGCCACTAACTTGCCAAGGGTATCTGGGACAAAGTGTCCTCACTTTCCGCCCTTGATGCCGTTGACCCCAGACAGCTTGATTTCTCATGGGTGAAGCTGTTTACTTCCCCATAGCTGCAAGGGTCCAAGCAAGGACAGCTTCCACTGAATGCTACGACAATGCTTCGGCTTGAGCACTGCAATGTCTTTGCTGTTTCTCACATTATTTGACAATTGTGTCCTGTAGTTTCGCTCTAGCAAAGCTCCTTATTTTCCAAATAAAATTCTGAAATAAGGAAGCCTTAACTTTGGGTTATTATCTTTGAACGCCAGATTATGATTTCCATTATTTATTGCCACAACAAACTATTAAAGAGGTATCTCCACCCAGCTAACTGTAAGATTTTGTCTTCAGGCTTAATAATATCTCCAGGAGCTGCTCAGCTCTAGTAAGTATTTAAACATATGCTTAAATTTAAGCATGCAAGTTGTCCTCTGACGTCAGTTAGAATTCTGTTTAAAAGTAAATCTGTGGTTAACTCACTACACACGTCTATTTTCTTTTACTCTATACAACATAGTTGCTATGGCAATAATCAGTAGCAGAGCATTTGTGGTGAAAGGCAGAATGTTTTGATTGTCATGTGAAGATTCATACTTTCAGAATTAAATTCTTTTACTAGCTGCTACTGTTCCCGCTGCTGGTTCAACAGACTGCAGTGAGTCTCTATCAGCTCTGATAAGCAGCACCAAGACCACAATTGTCCAGCTTGCTCTGAAGAGCCACTTAACACTGCAGAATTAACAAGACCCTGTACAAACAAACACTCGAAAGATGATGCTGTAGAACAGGTGTTTAATCTACAAAGAAACTATCTTTTCCCTGGTAAGGAAATCTTTTCATTCACTTCCTCTATAAAGAACACCTGATGGACTCTTTTACGTAAATGCTCATCACGATCAAAGCAGTTATAAGAAGGGATATCTTGTGTGTGCACAATATGTAGTCAATTTTTATCAGAGTTTTATGGGGCAAAGAACAAATATAGCACCAACTTGTCCACCAAGAACAGAAAAATATCCCAAACTAGTTAGAAGGAAGAACAGATATGTGGGAAAGAATACATGAAAAAGTATCAAAGCAGACAGAATAGGAAGACAGAAGTTGCTGTTTAGCCCTAAGGTCACAGGCAAGTTTGTACAAATTTCTGAAACTATTTTCTGTGTTGAAAAACCTGAGACCACTTAAACTACTTGCTTTTAGAAGATGCTCTCAAGGCTGGTCCTGAACTACTTCTTGGGAATTTTAGGAGGAAAACTCAGTTCCTCAATAGTGTCCTCATGACTCAGTTGAAGCCCAGTTGGGCTTTTGCAACTTCCGGCTATTCCCTCTGTCCTTTCAGTGACCATGCCCAATATAAAAATGTCAGATGTCTTTCCTTGAGGTCACTGTAGGATAATCAAGGACGCAGTGTCACAAAGCCTCATGGCCTTTATATGCAATCTGTATACAGGGTGCTACAAAAGACAACACCCCCACGAACAGCGAGGTCCCAAGGGTGTCCTGGGAATAAGCAGGCTCTGATGCTCTGTTTCAAAAGTAAAGTACATAAAACACCCCTGAAATTCAATGCAAATACTTCTCTGATAACAAGAAACACGCATTAACTCTTCTAGATTATAGCTGGGAAAAAAAAAAAGGTAGGTACTTTCCATAGCATATTCCTAGGGAATCTGTATTTATTCTGACAGGTTTTATGTACAAGAATGTTCACATGTTAATACGGGAAAGTAAATAAATAAAAAGACTTAATAGTGTTAATAAGAGCTACTTCACAGTGGATCTGAAAAGCCACTTTATCTTTGCTTAACTCAGCTGACTCTGAAACGGGAACATGCCAGTTGAAAAATTTTTTGCCTCTGCTACCTATTTTTGGACTTGTCAAAAACACATCACCTAGATTTTTCCACAGTTTTCAGCTGATAAAATGTGTGTTCCCTATATACTTTCATACTGCTATGCTTTTTTCATGCACAGTGACTGAGCTTGCCTCACCTCAGTCAAACCCTGTCTTACAAAGCCTGATGTCTACGGTCCATTTCATAATGTTAGAGTCAGGTCTTACACCACTGTAAATGTCCAACACCCCTCCATTTAAAAGACTCTAGTTTAAAGTCTCAACATAGAAAATGGAAACTGAAAACAAATCCAACAGAATCTGCCATCAGGGGTGGCTGAGGCACAGGTTGACATCAATTTCAGGCAAATATCCAAAGATTTGATATTTCAAAGTATATCACATCTGGATCTGGTCTAGTACCTGAACCTGAAACCTTAGGCACAAGGGTTTCTCACAGGAACAACTCTCCTGTTACCTTTTTAGTTCTTTGTCCTTTTGTTGTTTAAGATTTCAAACTTTGAGGCCAGAAAAATACAAGAAAATGTCACACTAAAAAGATGAGAACAAAGGGGTTTCTTAATAATCAGAAAAAATATTAATTTTTAGAAGTTGGTGAGCTTCAGTAACTACTTTTTTAAAAAATTCTTACATCATTTTTTTTTTTTAATTTAATTTTTTTAAAATATTTTTGGAGTCTTTCACTGTCTTTAACACTGGACACTGATGCCAATGATAAAAGCTTTGAGATGGAAACCAGAATCTTCTCCTTGTCCAGAGAAATGCCTGAGAACAACTTGCTGGGAAATCATCTGTGACAGGCACATAGGAAAGCCTCATGAAAATGTTCTTCACAAATGGGTCTCCTACTCAAAAGCAAGGAGGCCCTCCAGCCATACACCTTTCACAGTTTGACATGAGTATATGTGACCTAGTATGAGAACTTGATATTCCTTTTGTTTAAACATTAATCAGCTTTTGCAGAAACAGCAGAGCATTTTCATTCACTCTCTTTTCAGTTTATATAAATATTAGATTTGAAAATACATAAAAAATCACTTGGCACTTCTAAAACTTAAATTACTACAAACCTGAAATGTAACTTTATATAATACTTGCAAAAAAACCCAAAAAAACAAAGGCAGGAGGGAAAGAACTGAGAATACTTTCCTAATATATATCACCAGTCAGAGAAGTTTTCGACAGCTATCAACAAATTTGCTTCAAGAAGATTGCATTTGCAGTTCAGCACTATTAAAATGCCCCTAAACTTAGTCCTCCTTGCTATGCATTTCCACAGAAACTTACAACTGTCTTGCTCAAGCAAAAATCGTGAAAACACATACATCACCACCACTCCCTGCAAATCATTATTTTCGTCCAATTTTTGTTGTGCTTAGGGTAAGAGATACAAAATCACCTTAATCCTGCAAACTAAGTCAAATCTTTCCCCCAGTAAAGTGCCACCAGGCAGAAAGGAAAATTCCTTTCTTGGCTCAGAAGTTTGTGAATGCTGAGAAGGAGAAAAGACCTCTGCGGGCAGGGGTAGTTCCTCAGCCTCCTCCCATCCCCTCCAAATCAATCAGCAGGACAGCTCTACACACCCATCAGGGCCAGTTTATATTTAGAACTTAATAAAGAATAAAAAATAGCAAATCATACACCCACTCTGCTTTGGGGAAACAAATGTGCTAGTCAACGGAAGATATAAATAATCGCATGATGACACAACGAAACGCCTCATCCGGTGGCTTCAGTGCAAGCCTCTGTCCAGGGGCCAGCAGAGCTGCTGGATGTACTCCATTAATCTCTTTTCCAAAGTGATGGATTCCTTTTTTGGGAACAAGCCCAGTTCACCGAGGAGTCATTTTTTTCCCCCCATCAGCTGAGATCAGTCACCAGTAAGTCATCACTTCTGATCCAGCCCGTGCTCTTCACTTGTAACTGAGACTTTGCAGCAATGATACCTCAGCTGGCCTGCAGGAAACACCCCCAAAGTCCCTATTCATGGTGTGGGAAGGGCAGAGGAAGGAGAGAGCAGGCAATCAGATACAGAGCGATAGGAAAAGTGTGACCTTCCTTTCCCTCGATAGTGACACCATTTTCTGCCTCAGCTTTAACCTTTTAAAAACATTCAAGAAGCCATTTCAAAAATCACAACCTCAATGCAATCTAGACATGATAACTCCAAATTTTTAGATGCAAAAGAAAATCCGTAGTGCTGGGTATAGATACTCAGCCAGAGAAGGTGACGGTGACCAACAGCTCCAGTGAAGAGCCATGCTGGGTTACAACTCCACCAACGACAGGCGCTTCTATTAAAAACTGGTTTTATGTTTCATTAAATAAGTTGGACATGCTGTTCTGGGAGCAAGAAAACAGGAATTTTGTATACCTAGCTCTCCTGCTGTGACACAATTTACCTTTAGGGAATGTATGAAAAATAAATCTTTATCAGGGACTTCCATGCCCCCTCCCTGCTGGCTGCAAGTGAGGTTGGCATGAGGCAGAAGTCATAATGCCTCTAGACACTCATGTGAAAGGATTGAGAACCCTGGAATATTCAGATGCTAAATGCACAGAGGATGGCAAGTTTATATGGTGGCTAAGCAGCGGCCTGGGAAATTTCAACAAAAGTTACTCAATGTTTTGCCTTGTCCATCCAAAGCTGGCTCTGTAAGACTACTCAACTGCACAAGAACTTGCAGACACATGTGACTGGAGGCTTACATGGACAGAAGAGAAAAAAATTGGCTTACAGGGAGGGAACAGGGAATGTTTGCTGCATTCCACCTGCCTTACAAGAAAAGAGAGCTCGGATGGCAGGCTTGTGTTCTCAGGGCGGTCCACAGCGGGGTGTAAAACTCCTGGGGAGTTTATTTACATGCTCAGTCACTCACTCTGACCTCTAATAGGAGCAAAAGCAGCATGAAATTAGGTCCCAGCTACTGTGAAGAATTGCCAGATAATGGGATTTATGGAAGAGTAAACATGTTTATACACATCCCTCAGCAGTTAACCACTGTATCCAGCCAAAGGCATGCTGTCATTTCAAGGGTTAAAACAGATTCATAATTAGAAGGGAGACTATAGGACCCTGGTGCAAGCCCGTTGTGCAGGACAAGGAGGAGAGTGGTGAGTGTGTATACACATGCCCTTCTGCCTGCAGCAACAGTATTTTTATTCACTTTCCCAGATAACAGAGTCATAGAGAAGTTTGGATTGGAAGGGACCTTTAAAGATCGAGTCCAGCCCCCTCTGTCACAAGCAAGATGCTCAGAACCCCTTTCAACCTGGCCTAGAATGTTCCCAGGGACCTTAGAGCAGCTATAAATTGCAGAGCTTTTTGTCAGCTGGGCTATCACTGCAGTCCTGATTCAAGTTAGTGCTGTAGCTCAAAGTCTGTGCTGCCCAGTTC
Organism: Hirundo rustica; assembly: GCF_015227805.2. NCBI lineage: Eukaryota > Metazoa > Chordata > Aves > Passeriformes > Hirundinidae > Hirundo > Hirundo rustica. The sequence continues at coordinate 58,993,655 of NC_053452.1, read as the reverse complement.
CTCTTTGAGGAGCAGCACAAAGTGAATGAGTTTGATCCAAGCCTTGGCATTAACGTGGCTGCCAGCACCTCTGCTGGCAGTTTCTGGGAGCACAGAATGAGTTTCTTCTTCTTAGTCCGAGCAGGGCAAGAGCTGGGGCACTAGTACAGGAGACATTGCTTGATCTGCCTCCATTTGAGGAGACTGAATGTCGGTTTCTTAGGCTGTAAATTCTACCAGCATCTCTCCATATTTTACCTATGGTTTTCTCAGAATTAGGGGTGGTGGAGGAAACAACTCTAAATAAAGACAATGCAAACATTTTACAGTGGAAAGAAAGCACCACCCTAAAAATGGCACAGAGCCATCATTTTAAATTACACAGGGCAAGAGCACTGCCCCTTTGGAAAGTGTCATTTCAAGGTAATGAGGGCGTTGAGGAAAGAGTGCGTGACCCTGCCCACATTTATCCTCCCGAGTCGGTGGGGATGTGTCAGGAATCGCTGTTACCAGCCCGAGCCACTCCTCATTCCCGCACGGCAAGCTCTGCCTTGCCACCAAGGGACGCAGCACAGCCGCCGCCGTAAGTGCTCCGTAGGAGCGGCTCACAGCCGCTTCATCGCTGTGAACCTGCAGCAGGGAGCCAGCAGCGCCAAAAGACAGAAATAGCAGCGCTTCTTTTATCACCCAGGGTTTCACAACACACAATGCGGTGCCAAAAGGTCCGTGGATAGGGTGGGGAGATTCCCCTCACCTTTCCCCGGGGCTCATCACTTAGTCTTGACATTTACGAGAACTGTAAGGAAAGGTTCCTCATTTCCAGGTGTGGCAACGTGACCCTCACCTCTCAGTTCAGGATCTGGTCTTCACAAAGACTGGACTGCACGGGATGCATCCTGAGGAAAGGGTGCAGTGCCACTCTGCGTGACCGCTGCCTGGGACCGTGAACTGTGTTAACCTTCTGGAGGGAAAGGGGGAAAACGCAACTGCCCTGCATCCCAGATATACAGTCACCTTTAAACAATACTTCGGTCACACAGTCTAATGACAGTCTAATGACAGTCTCCTTGCTGTTGCTGCATCCCACTCCAGGGAAAATTGCAGCTCTAAGTGGAAAGTTAAGAGCTGGAGCTGCGCTTGGCCAAACTTCCTGTTGTAATGACCAGAAGCCAAGCGATGAGAACGGGCTGAGTGCTCCCAGCTCTGCAGGGCCGGTCTGAGCCCACCTGCATGCTTACCCATCCAGAGCAAAACTGCCCCGATGGTAAAAAGGCATCCACTGATGTTGGAAGGACAAAATGCTGCATTCAGCATCTTCCCCAGGATTAGAGACCACTTTCCTCGTTCACATTTTTCCATCAACAAAGTATGTATCAGTCTCCCCTACAGAGAAATAAGACTTATTACCATTCTGATGTTTCAGATACCAAGTGTTCTGCATGGAGATCTACAGGATCACAAATTAAATCTATTCAAAGCATGGCAAATTGTTCAGGGCCACATAGAAAAAAAGCAAAATTCACATGAGGTTTGTGAAACCCCAGGCAACTTCCAGTTTAGTTAAGGCAGCCCTGATTTGGCACATCTAATGCACCTGCTCCTCTGATCGTGAAGGGCTTACTCCATGCACAATCACTACTTTGAGTGCTCACACTTCTTAAACTTAACTCAGATGATAGCTTAGTAGCCACATGTGGAAAGAGAAAGAGTGTTGTGAATTAATAATAAAAATTACCTGATTTAGCTTCAAGGAACAGAGCTCTTTCAAGAGCACTCAAAATCTGACAGCATCCCAGTGATAACTCCATGGAGTACAATTCCAGCCCTTAATGGCTCTTTCCTAAAACCAGAACAAGTTAAGTTCCTATACTACTTCATGGCAGTGAAAACCAAAAGAAAATTTTGTATTGTTCAGAATATTGCCATAGATTTATTATTTTCCTGCACACAGATGAGTGTCAGCAGTTGCTTTTTCTCTTTGTACGTGATTTTAATGATCTCAAAGGCAAAAGCCAACACCCCTTGTAAAAGTTACTCAATTTTTTTCTTTTCTGAGCTTCATCTGAGTCCAGTCCTCACTTATATTCTGCTTCTTTACATCTACTGTTACTTTAAGTATCTTTATTATTTAGAGGTATATAAATTGATTTACAGGATTCATCTATAGTGAAACAAGAACTAACCAGCCTTCCTGAATTAACGAGTCTGACCTCCCAGTGATGCACACTGAAACCTTTCACTCTTCCTACCTTAGGGCTGCTCAAACTCATCCCTATCAGACACCCAGCAGCCAGAGTACACACCAGCTGACACCTTTTTCCTTGAGTTCCAGCAGTTAGTTTTTCAGGATGCCTGAAGACAACATAAATCATATTATCACCAAAGAAAGGAATAAGCAAGAAAATTTCGGCCAGGAACATTCTGCCTTTCCCTTACAAAGCAACTTTCTTCTCTGGTGAGATTAGTCAAACCGTTCAGAACATGACTGCACGAGGGAAAAAAACTGCCTTCAACTCACTTTGAAGAAATGTCTTGCAGGCATTACAGTATAGTCTGTCCTTAAATTGACTCAGCATCAAGGGGAAAAATGCTTCACATTTCCAGTCACAAGATGTGCAAAGAAGGTTAATTAATTAAAGTTCATATACTGCTTTGAATGTGGAAGGACCTCTAAAGAAAATGCTAAGAACAGATAACCAGAATCTATCTTTTCCAACCTCACAAAAAGCAGATTGATGCTGCACAGAGCATGTACAACAGAGAGATTTTCCAATTGTAGGATTATTCATCTAAATTTTACTTAGAGCCTAAGGGGTTGCTTAGAAACTGGTATTTCCCAGCTGTATCTCGGTCAGAGCTGTGATTTCACTACCTATTTTTGACAGGTAACCCAAATGGGGCATTAGAATAAATATGGCTGGAACATTATGACATTTTCTTCAGCATTCAGGGCTCATAGTTTTGATGTTAATAAAGCATATTTCTGACAGCTCCCTAAAAAAGTAATTTTTCTCTGTGTCTGTCCACATAACAGGCCAGCTAAAAATGCTGTTTCTGCAGCAGAGTGTACCCCTTAAATAATTCATACCACTGACTAGCGCTGGTGAGAAGTGGTATGTAGTAGCAGAACAAGTGAATCTGAGTACGTGACAGCACATTTCGAAATATTAATTAGGAAGGAAAGAATGAGCATATTTAAAAATCAAACCAAAATGTACCTCTTTCTGCATTTTGTCCTTAGACAGAAAATTGTCATCCTTATGTCCCACTTCATGAACTTCGGGAAGAACAACGGGAGGAATTACTTTCCTCTCCCAGTGGTGAACAGCTACACCTCTCAGGCAAAGAAGCACAATTTGCTTTGGTAAACAATGTTCTAATTCCACTGTGGAAAAGAGGTATCGGTCAGACCCTGGGAAGAAAAGTGAGTCTTAGGCAGGATGACAGCAAAACCAGAACCAAACCATCAGCTGACTATCTAAAGTAGACGTTGATTTGCATCATCTGAGAGGATTGTGACCTCCCCTGAACCCTTGTTCTCAAAGTAAGGTAGTTTTATTATTTAGATGAATGGACAGTGTTAAGCACTGCAAATACATAGCATGTTGTGTTATAAACAGCTCAGGAATATAAAAAACTTGTTTTCTTTCAGCCTGCTCAAGGAAAGAAACTGAACAGGAAAGTAAGGTCTCAGACCAGAGTGAGATTTTCTTTGGAAGCACTTGGATCAATACCTCTGCTTGCCCTTCTAACTGAAGCACCACACTGTGGAAACTGCATAGCTGAACAGTTATGCACATACACATACTTATTTTTTAAACATAAAGCAAAGTTTTCAAAACATATCACCCACAGAGGAAGCAGCCTGAAGCTCCTTGCAGGGGTCAACTGATTAGAAGAATCTCGCAGTGCTGTAACAGCAGATTTCTCTCTGACTCACAAACTCTGGTGCATGTGGCTCTTGCAGGATGCAGGTTTTCACCCCTTCCCATATGACTCAAAGCCACAAAGGCCAGAGACACATTTGACCATCCAAAAAATCCTCTCCACACAATGCATTTGAATAGGCAAAATTGACAACAACGGGAAAAAAAATATTAACTGTAGAAATATAAGTATGGGTTACAAAAGTATCCTTTCCATCTTCAAAAAGCTTAGTGCAGTTCTGGAAGCAAACCAGCATAGGAAGGATGTAATTTCCTAATCAAATTTCTAAGGCTATCTTATCATACCTACTCAATGTTCTCCACTTGGAAAACTGGCTCCAGTGTCTCCTTGGGAAAGAGTGACTGAAGCATAGCCATTCAGCAGGAGTGAAACTACCTACTTTCAGCTAATAGGTACTCATGTGAAAACATGGATATTTCACCACAAGAATCCCAAAGAGAATTTCAGACAGACATTCTGCTGTTTCCACCAACAAACATTTTGGTATTTATCCAAAGGACAAAAGCTCGTATTTTCATCAGTTAAACACAGTCAATTCACTGCAGTCAAATAAGTGTAAACAAATCAGTTTAAAAAAATCAAAAATGTTCCTTTTTTTTTTTTTTTTTTTTTTTTTTTTTTTTTTTTTTTTACATAAGTCAACCCTTGAAAATGCCATTTTACAGCTGCAGAAAATGTGACTTTGCCTGACTTTTTTGTTGGGTCAGCCAAACTTGAAGAAAAACCTGAAACCTCCCTGTAAGCAAGGATAGACCATTACTTTAATAGGCACTGTTCCCAAGGGAAGAGAAAATCCAATTACTGAAATGGTAGCATAATCTTTTCATTATTATTTCAGGAGCTCAGAGTTAATTGGACAAGTTTAGCACCCTGTGAATGAATGTGTGTCCTCGTTTCACAATAAATAGTCTATAATTACTTCCATTTCTCTGAAACCAGGAGATAGCTCTCATTAGCAAGACCCTGGAAGAAGCCTTTTGCTGGTTTGGGTGATATTACAAACCCCATCATTATCATATCTGGGCGCCCCACAGAAGCTCTTACACGCAGGGAAATGTTCTTATTTCATCTTTTGTGTAACTGCACAAAGGCCCCAGATGCTTACAGGGAAGCTGCTCAAGTGCTTTTGCCTCAGCCTCCACCGCAACCCAGCATCTGTCTGTCACCTCCTCATGTCCCAGTGGGCTCCTTGGACCAGGCACTCCTTCCTTCACTTGAGCCTGGCTGCAAGGTCCAGCACATCCTCCCAAAGCACAGGACAAAACCAGAGTGGTAGCATCCAGGTGTGAAACCTTGGCCTGATCCACCTGACAGGTCACAACTTCCACCTTAAACAGCTGCCCATCCACCACCCTTGTGTCCCTTCTGTGGGAGCATCCACATTTTCTAGGATATTATTAAGGATACCTAGTGCCAGAGAGAAATGCCACAAGGCAGCCTGTGCCCTGGTTTCTCGGTTTTTGTTCCAAGATTCAGGTGGTTTTAGAGTCTTTCTGCCTTCTGCAAAGCCCTGAGCCAGACACAAGAAAGAGACGGAGTCTTCAGGTTCTGATTTTCAAGGTTGCATGCTTTGTTTATTGTTTCTTATCTTACCATTTTCTCAGTGCCCAACTAATATCTGTGCAGCTGCTTGGGCATCTGGTGACTCCTCCCGGACTGGACTGTCGCTGTCTCTTATACTAATTGTTACCTGTTCTTTATTTATCATTACTTGCCAATGTCTATCACTTACACTAAACAGGTCATCTCTGCTTTGACCCAATCTCTTTAAACTACTTTGTGCCACCATCACTGCTGAAAATGGAGTGAGGAAAGAAGAAAGAAGAAGCAGGAGACAACGCCCCAAATCCTCCATCTTGCTCCCATTCACTTCCATACTAAAACCCCAAATCTACTGTTTTTTCACCCTGTGATAAGCTAAACTACTATCTTTCACACTCTTGTGGTTTGCAATCCTTCCCGCAGTGCAGGAAGCCTTTCCCATGGACTGGGATCAAAGCCAATGTCCCTCTGGGCTCTGTTCCAGGGTCTCAGACCCCCCTGTCCAGGTCCCTGACCCTCCAGGGCAGCCAAAGGAATGCCCTGGACTCCAACACTGGTTAACTCGTCACCCACCAGAGAACACACCTGTCAGGTGTGCTCCACCACCTCCTGTGTTTTAAGAGACAAAATTTGCCCTTCAACACAGCAGCGCAGGAGTGTGCATCTGCCCCTTTGGACTCGCCACTGACTTCTGAAATCGCTTTCCTGCATATGAACACACACTCACACCAGCTGTCTTGGTAAAACAAGGTGTTTGTGAAGCCTAAAGGTGTTGCAACATATCATCCAAGTCCCACTCTAGAAGGACATTTCTCAGAATTTGGAGTAATTTTCCTCCCTCCAAATCTCTCTGTTAAAGAGAACAGAAATAGATGCACAACATGACAGTAATATAACATGGAAAGGTAAAGATTATTTGCAGATTTGGCACAGCCCTGTTTATTCTCTCCAGGACCACGCTGGCTCTCCTGTTAATTGCAGTGATGTAGCAGAGCTCAGGCTGAGCTCTACACTGTTGGGCAGCTTTGGCAGAACTGGTATTCTCACACTGATTGCGCTTTCCCTCATAATCTCCAAATCCTTTTCAGCTGCTCCTTTTCAGGAGGCAGCACCATACACATAGTTCCAGGCTGCATAACTAGCCTTCAGCTGCATTAAGATGCATCCTGTTTAACCAGTTATAATACTGCAGGGCTTCCCTCTGTTTCTCATTATACCCCGATCTTCACCTAAATTACAACTGTTACCAACAGAGATCTGATGTGTTCTAGAAAAAAACCTTGTGCATTGTTGTCCCTTAAGTACAAACATCACCCTCCAAGCACAAAAACAAATGCTTGGAAAGGAGGGGAACAGAATTCAATGAAGAAAATGTCCCAGAATTTCCTGCAACTGTTGTTGGTTTCCTTTATTCATTATATTTAACTTTCTATAGCATATTTAATTACCATCTAGGGTGGAAAGTGAGATCCTGGTCTTACTCTAAGACTAAGAAAATTTCATTCTATTTTCATTTCTCACTCTCCCACCACACAGAAAATCCACAAATTTAATAAGAAGCTTGAGGACCCTTCTAGAGCTGAGACAGGTTTTGAGCTCAAGCTTCAAGTCTGATCAAAAACTTAAACCTCAGCCCTGAAGACAACTCTAGAAAGAAACTCCTCACATTTCCCTACAATCCCACTGTCGTTTTTACTTCCTTTTTTTTTTGCTGTTGTTGCTGTTATTAAGAGGAAAGCCTTGAGCATCTGACTCTACCTGTTAAGCTGAATCTTAAGGTATAGCTTTCTGAAGTTTGGAAATTCAAAGCTTGGGTTTTAAAACCAGTCTAGCTTACATTCTAATTCTGCACATTTAAGTTAGGCACAAACTTTCTCTGATCCAAAAGGTAAGTCTGTTTTCTTCCCTGAGAGTTTTACAAATATGTCTTGTTTTGCCTAAGTTACAAACACTGTGGGAACATGGACATAGCTTGATTTGAATATAAACATTAGAGCTGATGTGTCCCCTCTCCAAACTACACGCAGAGTTTCCCTAAGCAAAGCTGCTTTCAGGCATCATACAATAATTGGGTACAGACATAAACAGGCTGAGAAAAGATCTGAAATAGAACAAAAATAACCCTATGCTAATTGAGAGCTGTAAAGGATGGCAATATATTAGTTCCTCCCCATGTAATCATCTCATACCAGTGAGATAATCTTCTAGTGTTAAACAGAACTGTACTCACACCATCAGTAAGAATTAACAGATGGAGCAACTCCTTGAGATTTACATAACAGTAATTAAACAAATCCTCACAATGGCCACATGATTTCATGCACAAGCCAGGGCAGTTTTGTTTGGTGTTGTTGTTGTTTTTGTGGGGGGTTTTTTGTGTTTTTTTTTTGTTTTTTTTTTAAAAAAAAAAAAAAAAAAAAAAAAAAAAAAAAAAAAAAAAAAAAAAAAAAAAAAAAGCTTTACTGTTGTGTTGGAAAATTCCAGAATGTGTAGCCTGAAAAGCTCTGCAAGAGTCATCAGCCTCATGACTTGGATCAGTCTGCCTCATCCTCCAGGATGTCCTCGTCACTGTCCACTTAGAGTGAGAGCAGACAACTCAGAAATAAAGCAGCTGTAATAGACACCTTCATTATCTGCATGAAGAAGTCCTTGGACTGCTTCATTTGTAAGATGAGACAGTTATTCATACACATTGCTACACTGGAAGTAAGTCTGAATAAAAAACATGGGAAAGCTCATAGCCTTTGGTATATAGGAAAAATCTGTAAGCCCACAGAGAGCTCCTGGTACAAGCAGGTAAACCTGTCCCACGGCACCTGCTTCAGTGCCACAAGCACCAGCAGCTCCCTTTGGCACTAGGACTTAAGGCTGAAGGTAGGCATGGGAAATGCAAGAATTACCCATTATTACTGACAGGAAATTTCCCCACTGGGTAACACCCTCACATCTGTACATGTACAAGTGCCAATGTCTAGTAACCTAAAAGGGCAAGAAATAGCAGAATAAGCAAGGTACTTGAATGTACATTAACCTTAGAAGGAAGGAGTCCACCCATTTGAGACGGAAAATGCAGAAAGGGACAGTATTTGGTATCTTCGCACGGGCTCTCCCTCCTGCCCAAAAGCCAGCAGCATCATTAGCACCAGCAGACCTCCCTTACCTCTCTGAGGTGCTGGCCACAGGAATGATGGAATGGGGCTTCCCAGAAGCTCACTTCTGAGAAACCTTCACAGTCATGCTGGACACAGAGCCACCATCTCTGTACCCCACACCTAGGGATCCTGCAGATCTCTGTCCCCACCCACAACTCCACCTCTGATGTCTTGGGCCAGAATCACGTACATGACACACAGACCTTTGTCTCCAGCATGTGAAATACATCTAGAAATCTCTCATCACATCTCATGCAAAGATAAAATCAACCCCTGAAAGCAAATTCATCTCATTAAACCCAAACCTAGACCAGATCCATGTAGGGAAGGTATCCCTCCATTTCTACTTTGTGCAATACCCCATCTGCTTTTGCTAAAAATGCCTGCCCCCTGCATCCCCCTATCACCCCCTAACTAATGAACTGTTTCACAGCTTTTGGCTTCTTGTGCTCTTCCAAACAGGACGTGTAAATAGAAAAGAAATTGGCAGCATGAAACATGCACAGATACAACTGTTTATTCCCCTCCCAGCTGAGTGAGCGGCGATTAAAAGCACCAAAGCAGGTGTTCTGCTGCCACCACATGGTCATGAATAAACCTAGACATTTTTTAAAATAAAATGTTTATGCTTCTTCAGAATACATCAATCCACTAAGCCTATCATTTTTACATACTTCCTTAACACACCTTCAGCTCGGGGTTCTTGCACCAAATCCATCAAACGCCCACAGTTCCATCCTGGCTGCTAGGTCTGCCCTGCAACCAGGTGGCATCCAGATGTGGAGGTGTATCCAACTCTATTTCTCTTTTTGTCAAAAGCAAACAAGTTTGTGAGATACTTGATTAAAAAAAAATCTCTGCAAACAAATGAGGAAGAGATGGAAGTGGTTTTATATTTTGGTGATAAACATTTTCAACAGTTCATTCTCTCAGGAGTAAATTCTAGGTTTTATTAATGAAGAGTGATGCTGTCTGTGATGCAGCCATATTTTTGTGCAGGGATGTAAAAACCACCATCACTGAGGTCTCAAAGTGACAAAAAAGGCTTTTATTTCAAAATAGTCAGAGAACAGGTATTGGGATGATTCAGCTCCCTACCATAAAGAAGGTTATATTAAAACATGCATTGTCTCCATGAATACCAAATGTCATGACCCCATGGTTTAAAACTACTTAGTAAGTTAAAGGTAGTTCCTCAGGTTTTAAGAGTAGTGTAGTATCAATCCTTGTCTGATATCAGTAAAGTGCAGTATGGGTGGATGTACAACTATACTGTTTAGAGTGAAAATGACCTCATTCTCCTTTACAGTATCAGTCTCACCATGTACTTGCTACTTTGTCCTTCAAGGTAATTCACCAACTAGAGCTACTGTCGTATATTACACTTTCTCCAATCTGCCTTAAAGGGACAGATTTTTGAGGCAAGAATATAAAAAACATCAAAAATATTTAGGATCTGTAAGGCAAGTCATCTGGCCTGGGATATGTTGATTATGGATCTTCTCATCCAACATGAAAAGCCGACTATAACATTAGCATTTGGGATGATCATTTTCAGCTGTCATTGATATTACTTGACCAAAGTTCAAGAAAGGAATGACCACAATAGCAGCCTGTGTTCTAAGGAGCCATTTTTGGTGACTCAAATTGCTGTCATTTATTTCACTCTAAACTACTTCCACTGACATATGTCAGTGCTTTATTGTGATGGTTTTGACCTCGGTGAAGAACTCGTAGGAATCCTTTGCTCCCTCTCTGCCTATGCCTGAGGCTTTCATCCCACCAAATGGCAAGTTCAGGTCTCTCACAAGCCAGCAGTTGGTCCACACCAATCCAGACTGCAGCCTGCGTGCCACCCTGTGAACGCGTCCCACGTTGCCGGACCACACTGTGGCTGCCAAGCCATACTTCACACCGTTGGCTCTTTCGATCACCTCCTCCTCTGTATCGAATGCTACCACACATGTCACAGGACCAAAGATCTCTTCTTGCATGCAACAGGATTCATCCTTGACTTCAGCAATAACTGTGGGCAACATGAAATAGCCTTTCTGGTTGCCAGGTGGGAGGGCCAAAGGATCCACTCCCTCTCCGCAGAGGACTCTGGCTCCTTCAGCCTGGGCTTTCTTCACATAGTTCCTTACCTAGGGAAGCAGCAGAAAAACATCACTGCTAAAGGACACCAAATCCCAAGGGTTCACACATCAGCAAGAGCCCCTGAACATCTCCAGCTGGAACATGCTGCCTTCTTACAGCAGAGGGCAGAATTTCCTAACTTTTGTTAGGCTTCTTTGCATGAAAAGCTGTGTATTTCTTGCTGAAAAAAAAAACCCAAATGTTTTCTCTTTCCTAACACTTACTAGCCTAGTAGACAACAATCTGGCCCTTCCCACTAAGTATTGTCAAAAGGGTAGGCTCCTTGGTGAAAACAAAAGTGCTCCCAAGAGCCTCCCTCCCTTCTCTCAGGAGCCTGGGCAGTTTGCCGTGTATCCCAAGCCATGGTTCACTCATTTACTCCAAGGAATCGTAGCATTTTCCTGCCTCACAGGCAAGGCTTTTTAAATGTTTATATGCCACTAGAATGATGAAGCCATGAATGCTACAGAAAATCTCATCAATAAATGATTAAAGATGTTTCCATGGCTGCTGCTATCATATGCTTGCTACCTTGAACACATAGGACATACTATTGATCTGCTTCTGCTGTTCTGCAATCGTTGCCTGGTTTATCTCCTTACAGAAAGGCCACATAGATATCACAGGCCTTCCTTATCTTTTTTCCTTTTTTTGCCACCTTAGTAGGTAAAATTCTCTGTGGTGCTACAGACTAAGGACCTCAGGAAGTGGGGGTTTCTATCACTCTGCTTCAGAACAAAAGAGTCTGGAGAGCCTTCTCAGGCATCAGGAAGGATATCAAAGGCCTGGCTTTCTCTCACTTTGTGGCTTTTCAGTCTGCTTCTTGCGTCAGAGAGTTCTGGGATATGAGCATCTGCTCTCCCTGAACTCTGACACCACAACTTTCATTTCATATAAGCCACTATATGTCTAACTGCACACCATCTCAGCTGCTCTCCACACACACCCCATTACAAATTACTGCAAGCAGTTCTAAGAAACCACTTTGTACAAGCCAGAATTTGCCAGAGTGATATAAAAATAAAACTTCTACCTTGTCAACTAACTTACCAGGCAAAGTAGTGAACCTTGCAAATGCACTATTAAAATCCAAGAAAGATTTGTTGAACTCTAAGATTTATGAGTATAAATTCAGGACTTAGAAACCATTAGAATTATCTCATAATAATAATTCTAATAATTATTAGAATTATTCAAACAGGAGGAAATATTCTCTTGCCATTTTAAATTATTTTCCCCAGGGAGTTTGAGTTTTTTCAGAGTCATCACATGATCCCAAGCCACAGGTGACGGAAACCTCACTAAAAAGTTACTTTATAATAGCTTTGAGCTATCATCCCTCAGAGCTAATCTTGGAGATGACAAGATCCTTTCCCACATACCCCTGAAACTACCTTTTGTAGCCCTCTAAAAGATGACATGAAATCATGTAAACTCCATGTAACATCACCTTCTCTAGATGCTCTTTACTTATTAGTGCTCCCACATCCATTGTAGGATCTGAGGGATTTCCAGTCTTCCACTTCTTGGCCTCTGCCACAAACCTCTTCAAAAACTCATTGTATATTCCTCTCTGAACAAAGATCCTGGAGGTGCAGAGACAGATCTCACCCTACCGAAAAGGAAGAAACAAACAAGAAATGAACAATATTGGTTCGTATTACATTGCACTATTGACATGTACTAGGAATTATAACCCAGTTCACTTTTGTCTCTGCCTCCTCAGGAGTGCAAACTACATTAACCGGGACCACAAAGTGGGATTTTTTCCAGATAAGTAACAAAAGCAGAAGAAAAAGGCAAAACAGTATCAGTATCATCACTACTATAAGTAATCTGATTTCATCGATTACATGTTTTCTGTTCCAACATTTTTTATAGGAAGCATGATTTTCAACTCTGAATTATCTCTCTCTTAATTTCCTGATAATCTCTCTCTGATACCAAGCTATTTTTCTAACATTTGCCCAGATACAATTTCCTGGCTTTGGTGCTCTCTCCTGAGGGTGGTGATGAGGGAAGAATAATGTTGATAAAATTTGGGGGGAAGTCCCCTAATTTAATTCCAGCAAATCAACAAGCTGCCCACTTACTCAAGCAGTGGGACTTAAAGCAGCTGCTTCCCTGAGAGATAAGAAACATATCTACTTTGAGGAGAGTAATAACACCTTGTTATCTTCTGATGGAGAGCAGGAGGAAGAGCCTTTTATTACTTTGTTTCCTTCCTTGTGGAATAACGAAACTTTTTTCATATTTTTCTACTTAGGATTTTCTCAAACACGACCTTGAAGTAGACCTTGACCATTTGAGATTCAGACCCGAAGGTAGGCGCGCGCAGGCACGCAAACCTCAGACGCGCCCCTCCTGCTCCCGACGGGGTTCGCGCGTTACAGGGGCGGGAGGCACCTGGTTGGCAAAGCTGGACCTCACGGTGGTGGGGACGCACTGGCTCAAGTCGGCGTCATCGAAGACGATGGCGGGGTTTTTGCCCCCCAGCTCCAGCGAGAGGCGTTTGCAGTGCGGAGCGCTTTTCTCCGTGATGCGCTGGGCCGTCAGCGTGCTGCCCGTGAAGGAGATCAGAGGCACGGCGGGGTGGCACACCAGGGCCTCTCCCGCCCGGGCGCCCCTTCCAAACACGACATTCACCACCCCAGGAGGCACCCCTGGTGGGAACAAAGGCACACAGGCGCTGTACCCTCCTGTCACTACGAGGGTGTCACTTCACCTTGTTTTGTCCCTGAAGTTAGAAAGTTACCAGCAGCTCGAGGGCGAGAAATAATAACCCTAAACTTCCGTAGTAGCTGAAATCCATTGTTAGACAGCTCTATGGGTCATGGGTTGAATGATAAAAGCAGTTCCAATAATTAAGCTTGTCTGACAAGCATTATCAGATATCCATTGTACAGTCATTCAGAGAACAACCAACTGTTCTCCCAGTTTTAATTAATAGTGCACCAAATACAGCCATGTAACAGTTACCGAGAGCTAATTCTCACTCCTTTATTCTCTCATGGCTCCTTTGCTTGCACCACAGACTTAGGACATTTGTAAGTTGAATACAGGAGGGGAAACTTTTCGTCAGAAGATAGTGGAAAAAAATGAGCAATAGCTGGACTGGGGAGACAGGATAGTTTGAGGACAGAGAATGCCTTTTGTTCTCCAGTGCAACATTCAGCTACAGCTGTCTTTCCCAAAGCCTTTGAGCACCTTCTGATTTCTGCAATTAAAAAAACCCTGGTGCACAGACAAGCATTTCCACTCTATTCCTGTGCCTTAACAAGCTACAGGACTTACCTGCTTTCTCCAAGAGCTTGCACATCATCCAGGCTGTGACAGATGTCATCTCACTTGGCTTGGCAACCACAGTATTTCCACATGCAATGGCAGGAGCTATTTTCCAAGTCAACAAATACAGTGGCAAATTCCAAGGACTGATTAAACCAGCTACAAAACAAAACCACAAAGAGAGTAGGTCAGTTTGCTGCGATACAAAACTCATTTCTCTGACCTCAAGCAGTTATATACCAATTCGGATCTATGAAGGGAAATTGACCACAGCTTTTATTTCCAGATGAATGTACAAAAATTTTGCAGCATTTCTCACAGGGAGATAACTTCTTAAAATATCTGTGCAAAAGATTCTAAAAGTGATCAGCTGAACTCTCTGAATGAGTTTTGCTGCTTCTTCAGGGCAGGATCTTACAATCTCAGGAATTTTTTTAATGTTTCACAGGAACATTAATGCAAGGTCAGCCTTAACAATAATTTACAACAATTGGTCTGTGGTAATACTTCGTGTTAGCAAAGAGCAAGTGAAAGTAATTATAGAATGGTTTGGGTTGAGAGGGTCCATAAAGATCATCTGATTCCAACCCCACAGGGACACCTTTCACTAGGACCAGGTTGCTCAAAGCCCCATCCATCATAGCCTTGAACACTGCCAGGGTTGGGGCATTGTCCAATTCTTCAGGCAACCTGTGCCAGTGCTTCATTGCCCTCACAGTAAAAATTTCTTTCTAACGTCTAATCTAAAGCTACCCTCATTCAGCTTGAAGCCATTACACATTGTCCTATCACTACACATCCATGTAAAAAGTCCCTCTTAAGCTCTCTTGTAGGTCTCCCAAGAGCTTTCTCCTCTCCAGGCTGAACATGCCAGCTCAGATCATATTCCTGCTTTCTCTTGCTCTTTGAAGCTGTTTTTTATTTTTCAATTTTAATATCAAACTCACTCTGTATAACATATAGTACACATTTTCCAGATAAATTTCAGTTTAACTTATGAGTGACAAAATTTATCACTGAATAAACTGTTGTTCCCCTGAACTGCTCAATGACCACAATTATTTTCAGTAACTGCCTTTAGAAATACTTTCACTTTACATATTAATAGGAAATTACAAAAAAAAAAAAAAAAAAAAAATCTGTAATTGTCATGTGTGGCTCCTTACAAAAGCCACAGGACTTCTTTCTGTTTGATGGAGCAGATGCAGTGAGGGACTCTTCCTTTTGAGAATAATTTTACCAGAAAAGTCATGTTCTCCACTGCTCAAGAAAAGTTTTAAAAGGGTCCTTTAAGTCAGCCAATTTTATGTTTTAAGTAATTCAAGTGTAAGTGTGGAGAACTCACATCTATTTAATGTTAAATGTTCTTTATATTATATATATAACATAAACTAATAATGAAATCATTACAACACCATTACTTTTCACCTCAAGACCACTTTTTTTTCTGAAGCAGCAGCATCTAGTGACCAAGTTCATCAATTCCCCAGCTAGGGTGGTTTATTCACCCACATGCGCTCAGATCACAGGCTACTACTGCTTTCCCAACGGAGAGGGGGATCCCGCTCTCCCCGCTGGAACAGGAGCTCAGTGCTCTGCACATCTCACCGATCCACAGCTGTAATGCTCACCCACAGACACACACAGACAAAACACAAGAGAGATTGGAAAGGTGAGAGCAACAGTTTAAGCTTTCTAGGCATGCAATTTTTTTTAATTTTTTTTTTTTTTGCCATGAAGAGGCATAACTGATTTTACATGGAGTTGCCGATGCTTCAGCGTGTTTAGCCCATGACTCAGAGACAATAAATGCTTTCAAAAAAAATCTTTTCTTTGCTGAGCCCCTACTGAGGCAGACATTCTGCCAAGCTTTTCAGCATGTGAGGATCATCATACCAACTCCCACAGGTGTTCTCGAGGTGTAGTGCACACAGCCCATGGCTGGCATTTCCGTGCACTCTGTGACGTGATGAAGGATGGAAGAGGCGAAGAACCGGAAGTTGTGCACGGCCCGAGGGATGTCCACCGTTCTGGCAAACGTAATAGTTTTTCCTGAGACAAAAACAAACATGGACAGAAACATTGCTTTATAGCCTGCTCTGAAAGTTGACTTGTGTGTCTTTTGGGAAATGTCTTTTGTCCTGTGCCCAAGTAACCCCAGCACAGTGCAGCCATAGTCAATGACAACAGCTCCCCTCTAGTAATGCATTCCAAATATCTGACAAATGAAGTCAGTCAGAAATTCTGAAAAGCAAGAACGCCCCAGATCCAAAACCACCTCAAGGTTCAGGCACATCAGTTTGCTCCAAGAGTTCATACCATATAAAAAATTTCATCCCAATCTTCCATTTCTATTTTCAGCAAGGCACACTATATTTGAGATCAACAGTTCCAGTTCTTACCCTGATCCTTTGACTCTGCTTGTGCAAATGCTTCCAGGTCATGTTCAATCAGGTCTGCCAATTTGTTCAGGATCTGAGATCTTTCCAGTGGACTTTTTGAGGACCAAATTGGGAAGGCATCTTTGGCAGCTTTGACAGCAGCTTCCACCTAAAAAAGCAAAAGAGGGATGGTGAATGCTAATGAAAGGCTTAAGAAAATATTCAACACTCAGCAGATGAATTCATATTTCCGAGACTAATAATCCAGATCACATTGCTGGGAAGAAAACAACTCCTTAGAGCTTCTCCATTGTTATCAAGACACTACCCCATAACTCAAGAAGTGTTAGTGAATCAGAATATCTTGAAAAGAAACTTCCACTGGAACCCTTGCCTTTCTCCAAATTACAGCAACTTGCGGGCCACCCTCTAGGCCTGGAAGAAATGCTGAACTGGTCAACTGGCATCAGCAGGTGCCACTGGCCAAAACAAAAAAGAATCTTGTCCCTCATGGAGGAAAGAGCAAGAATCTCCCCAGAGCAAAGGCAGCTTCAGTCTAAACATGCACAACCCTTGCAACACAAGAGTTCAACCACACCAGGCAATGATGAAAGTAAGGGGCTGAGAAGAAATGGACTGGATGCCCTGCTAGCTCTTGATTTCTACAACTTGGTTCAAGCAAGGACCAAGAATATATTTAGGGAATGGATACTTAGAAAAAAAAATTATCTTACCTGATCACAGCTAGAAATTAATGCATTAATGCCCTCACAGAAAAAAAGTTCCTTTTTAAACTCTGGGGCTTTAGCCAGTTCTCTTACCAGACACCTAACAAAGCCTACAGATAAGAATCATTATATGCATTTACACAGATGCACACCACTCCTAACAGCATTTTGCTTGAGATGTACATGATTGCTGCACAGTCCTTCAGCCTGACATTTCTGAACTGCAGATTACCAGCACTTTTCTGAAGCAGACCTATCTTCAAAGGATCAAAATTCAGCAGAAGGCTTTCTGTCCCATCAGTCATTTCCTCTGGACTCTTAAGTGGAAATTACCTACATCGTTCTTCTGTTGATTTATAAGCAATTCTTTCTTCATGTTTCCCAGCCTCAACACTAACTAAAGACTGTCATCAATATCCTTCCATATTTTAATTAACTGCCCTATTTCCCATCTTTATCTTCCTAGGTATCACTTATTCAGTACTCCCAATGTCTAATATATGCATCAAAGTGATTGTTTAGTCAAAGCTGTCTTAGCTGAGTTCCTAAAGTTTTGCTCATACAATTTCTTCAGTTTTGGAAATCTGCCAAAATCAATAACCAGGAGGATGCTGATGTAATATTAATCAGACTATTATGACCTCTCTGAATGTTGCCATATTGCTAGTTCCCATGAAGTCACTGAAGTCTCCTTTCCACCAATTCCACAAAACTGAGTTTCAAATTTGTTCCCTCAGATTGCGACGGGTCTTATAAAAACCATCACAAAATTATTTACAGATACTCCAAAGATGTTTTACTAATGAGGGCACAGAAGTTCAAGCAAGCAAAAAATGAAATCTATCAACCCCTTCTCCTTCCCCCTCCCACGCACATCAGAATTTATGGGCCCCGTAAAAATAGCCCCCAGAGTTTGAAAGCCAGAACAACACCAGTGAAAGGGCAAGGTGGGAAATAAACCGACGTGAAGAGAGTCACATGGATCACTGGCCAAGCTCAGAAACCTAGACTCTTCTCTTTCGACTGTAGTTCAACAACCTCCTGCTCAAGTGCCGATGGCAGCAGGCTGTCAGCCACTGAACAGCTGAAGCAGGGCCAAACCAAGCCTGGGAAAGGGGAACTGCAGCTTCCTGAGCGCAGATGCCACGCTACCCTGAAAACGTTCACCCTCTGTGAAACCATACCACCTTCACTAATTAACTTGTTCTTCCACTCTCCCATCCTGTGGTGCTGCTGCTGCTCATCTGTCCTCTCCCCTGTGCCCTTTTCCACCAGGGGCTGCCAGGAGAGGAGATAATCAACCCTGTATTCATTTTTAACCCTTCAGTGGGTTTAGAAGAAGGACAAAAATATTGCTTTTTCATGAACAGCAGAAGAGAAAACTAGCAAAGGAAGGAATTAAGTGGCAGTAGATTCACTTAAGAAAGAGGAAAAAAGGAGATTTGTAGAGAAGAACTAAGCATACAAAGATTAAACAGTTAGTTTGACTAGCAAAAACCAGCAAAGAAAGTCAAGCCACAAAGAAAACACACGCAAGAATTCAACTATGAACTCCTGTGTCTGAAACACTTCCTTCTGCTTTCCTCTTCTGCACAAGACAGACACAGAGAAACAACACACAATCCAGACCCATCATAAAACGCTGCTATCAAAATAGCCCAAGCTGAACTGCCCTCAGGACAAGATGTTTGGTTTTGCAGGGGATGATGTGGAGGAGCCAGGTTCTTTAAAGAAAAGTATTTTTGAAGTAGATATTTGCCAGCACTAATTAGTCCTCATCAGCCTGCATTTTGGATAAACAGGGCACCTGCTCATCTTGCTGTGGTACTGCCACATAGAACTTAAGATATCTAGCTGGGGAACAAACTAACACCAAGAAAAAATACATTCAGTGTTTTCAGCAGAAAATGGCTAAATGGCCACAGCAAATGACCAGGTGCTAAACTCCAGGGTCAGCAATGGACTCACTGTCTCCCCCTTGTTCACCTTCTAACTTCCCAGTAAAATTAACCAAGATAATCCGCAACTGGACATTAAGCCTTGCTAGAAACCTGCATCCTGAGTCCTTTGTTGAACTCTGGTCTAGATGCTTACTTTGGTACCTCTAGATAACCTCAAGTATTATGTGGTTGCATTTTCTTCAGCATATTCCATCAGCCATCAGTGGATGCCAGCCCTGCAGGGCACAATCTTCTTGTACAGTTTCTAAAGGCAGGCCTAAAGCATTCACCAAATTTACAGGTCTTTAAGCTGGGTTCCCATTGCTACACACAAACACTGACTCCGAAAGCTGAAAGAGAAAAGCATTGCCCTTAGGATGTTTGAACTGTATCTCTAGAGTGGCCAGCAGCCTCTGATATCCTCGAATCCCTCTGGTTTTAATGATTTTGCAAATGAATGGAGAGGAAGATTTGCACCTGCACATCAAAGAGCAAACTTTTCAGGCATAATTAGGATTGGAATGAACATACATAGATGTATTCCAACAAACCCAGCCTGTTACTCTTTAACCCTTGGTCACCAGCATCTAACAAATATTTACCCAGCTGAAATTACAGTGCAAAGGTTTCTGCTGAGAGGAGCTGTCAATAAGGCTGAAATGCAAGCGAAGGGAACAGCTACACACTGTAGTAGTTTGTTTTAAAAAACATTTTCAGAATGCTGTCCACTATTCGACAACATTTTCCAAGCCCTCTGTGCTATCCAAGCTTGTCCAGTCACTTCCCTCTTCAATAAATCTGAAACACAATTTTGGACACAGACCTGTAGGTCCCCTATAAAGCAATATCAACGAAACTGCAGCTCCCCTGCTGAACATCATCGCCCATCCACACCTGAATATGTACAAGGTTCCAGGAAACATTCACCCCAGTAGAGAGCACAAGACCAGAAAACCCTATGGATGCAGAGGACAGTGTGTGTTGTAAGGAAATGCACTCATCGTAGCCACTTCATCACAGCCAATGAATACCCAACTGCTAATATCAAAATCAGAGAGGTCTGAAAGCTTTTTACCATCTTCAGAGAAGAGACACCAAGCCAAAAACCCTTTTAAATGAAAACTGCAAATCATCAAGACACTAAAGGAGAACACAGTTGCATATGATGCCTCTAAATTAATTTACAGAAGAGATCAATAAGCACTGTTCTCACTTACAGATTGTTTACATTTACCGCCTGTCTGGGTGTTATTGTTAACCTAGGCACAAGGCATCTCCCACCATGTGAGCTGAAGCAGCTCCATGCAAGTTTCTGAAGCTTTGTTGATTCACACCAGATTAGAATCCAGACGATAACTTTCTAATAGCAAAATGGAAAAAAATGACAGCATTTGCTGCCACAGCAGTGGATTGTGCAATACTACAACATAATCAAGAATTTACTTGCTTAAGCATTGAAGTCACCATTTTTCTGTTCTCTTACCTCCAGCCTCCTCTCACTCAAAAGGTTATTGTTACACGCATCTAACATTTTTCACTTCTTTGTACATGTGGATAGTACTCACCTCTTCTTTGCCACTGTCTGGAACTCTGCAATAGACATCTCCAGTGGATGGGTTATAGGAGTCTATGTAGGAGGAACAAGGAACAAATTTGCCACCTATGAAGTTTTCCAGCACTAAGAGAGCCTCTGAGTGAGCCATTGTTGGCTGCCTGCTTCACCAGTGATTTTTTTTCAACAAGGCATTAATTTAGATTAGTATGTCTGTGTGTATTTGCACAGTGAGTCCAAACTCCTCCCCCATCCCTCTGTCTTCCCTGCACCACTTGCTTACAAGAGGGAACAAAACCTGGCAACAGCAGCAGGAAAGAGCAAAGGGTAAAAAGTTAGTATTCCTGTGACACTTAGTTCTTTTCTAGGAGTTGAAGGAGGGAGAAACGGCATAGTTGGTGGAAAACAGCTTTTCTCTGTCTATAGGAAAAAAAACACTGAAAAGAGGGGGAAAAAAAGGTTTGACAGAATTTCAACAGTTTTTCAAATTACAGTTTGAAGACATTTTGCAACAACTAAACAAAATAATTCAACACTCAAACACCTAGCCAGGAACCTGCTTCTAAGTGTCAGCAGACAAAAGAAAGACACTTAAGACCAGCTTGTCTGCAGCTCATGTTCACGGTTTTGTTATTATCAATACTTTTCCTTGTATCCCCAAAACCAATGCACCTATCAAACCAAACTATTTTAAGTACTAAGAAACTCTTTTCCACCAATATCCTCAAATATCAAACAATACAAACAGCTGAGTGATCCCTCAATTCAAACAGATGAGAAACCTGGTACACTGCTATATGTTGTCAGAAATTCATCTCTTCCTCCTCCCCAAAAAACACAAGACACTGGCTTTCCTTTCCATAGATATACCAGTGGAAGCCACCTTACCACAGAGAAGCTAGTAACATACAATTAGTTTTTCCATTAACTTCCCAAGAACCTAAAATGCCCAGGAAGAGATGTGTAAAAGACATTTTCTCCAAGACAGTGCTGAGAATTATCTAATAGCTTTAAGATTGCATGCCAACTCCTTGTTCTCCAGAGAGCAGTATGTTCTCACCAGGAGATTGTGAAGACCTCAATCAGCAGTTCAGGAAGGTTTTGCATCCTAGACAACTGCCACGCCATCAAGTTTCACGTGGATCAACGTGCAATCATATTTTGATTGAAGAAAGGCAATATGCTTCTATTGCACAACAGATCATTTATGCTTTAACCAAGTGGCACTTCTGGGCAGAGTTCAAATTGGTGTTGAAAGGTAGCGCAGTCACGTTGAAACTGGATTATGTAACACCTCTGCTTCTCCCAAGCTACAAACTGAGAAAGCATGCAGTAGTTTTTCTGTCACCACAGAAAAATGAGCTTCAAAATTTAATGCAAACATTTGAGAAGAGTTACCCGAGGTTCACCCTGTATCACACTTCCTTATCCCTAAACAGTAAGGAATTGATGCAAGTCTTAGAACTGAAGACTGTAACTGTCCCCTGACTTAAGGGCTACCTAAATATTTTCAAGATTTCAATACAAGCTCAACTGGAACAGGTTCAATGCAGGAGTTTGACAGTATAAATCTCTGGAATCCAACAAGAGCACCTAAACTTTCACAGTGGCTTGTTGAAACTGTTAAATATTTTAATGCCATTTTTGGTCTATAAAAGGACATAAAAAATAGTGGTAATTCATAAACTTGGCAGTAACAGTTTTCAGGTATTTCAGATCTATAAGCTTTTACAAAAGTCATTTCTACATAAAGCATTGCTGATACTTCTACAAATATCCATGCAGTCAACAGTACAATTCATCTATGTGGTCAAGTGCAGGTAGCTGCTGAATTGGGGCCAAAGCTCCTAAGTGCAAAAAAAAGTTACCTACAAAAAAAGTCATGTGAGAAGAGTAGGTACAGACCACACAGGACTGTGAACTAAATAAAAACCATAGCATTTTTGTGTTGTTCACTACTCTGGACACAGCTTTACTCCAGTTAACCCCATAGATTGATGCTCTGGAAGAGAGTGCTTCAGTTCCTGCCCCCCACTGCTAACTCTGGGCAAAGGTGAATTGTCTCCACTAGGCACTCACATACAGGTCCTGAAATACCTGAGGTCCTCTCAAAATTCCTACCAAAAAGACTTCTAAGTTATAATAAAGTGTGTGTGTCCTGAGCTGGAGGTGGAAGAAGGACCCTCCTTTCAGCTGGAAGGTTTCATCTGCCCCATTACTGAAAAGCAGGAAGGAATTACAGGCATAAATCAGCACAATCTGGCTTTAGCTGGCACCACAAGATTGAACTGTCAGCCTTTGTTCAAAAGAGCACTAGTCTGGATGAAAGAGATGTGTATGTGCAGTGGCTGCACTGAGTAACATGAGAAAAACTGAAATTATTTCTTCAGAAAGCCAAGTTGGAGGCCAGTTTCGCATTCTAACTCATAAGTTTACTCTGAAACTTCTCAGTTATGGTAAGTCATGAATGATTTAACACAATTTAGGAGTGTTTAAATAACAAAAGATGAGGGAGACAAAAATGCTCAGACAAATTTATTTTATTATTCTTACTGTTTAAAAAATAAAATTAGCCAAAGTTGGCACAGCTTCCACTACACAGCAAAAGAAATTTTTTTTTCTTAAATAAATTTGGGGCAGGGAAAACAATCCCATGATAATACTACATGCCATTCTCTTGAAAACAAGGTAAATAGTTCTTTTTCCTCCCTGAATATGCATTCAACTCAAACCTAAAAATATTTTAGACCAATAAAGTTACTTTACTGAGATAATGTGCAGCAAAAAAGCAATCAAAGAAAATTTGTAAACAATTTGTATCTGGAAGTAAGGAGTTTGTTTCATGATAATTCATCATCTTTTTCTCTAATTCAACTTCCTAATATTTTTCCATCAACTTCTCTAAGGGCTAAATTCCACATGGAGAAACTCATGAGATTCTTGAGATCAAGAAGTGCAACACTTGCAGTTCCTTGTCAGTTGGCATCTTGCTCTGCAGCCGGAGAGACTGATGAAGGGATCCCCAGATGTCTCACACCATTCGACTTTCATCACCACCATCTTCTCCCCAACTAATTGCACTTGTTCCTTCAACTGAAATATTGGATTCTTACACAGAAGTTCAGATAGCTGATTGAGTTTTGCTTGGACAGTGAAAATTCTGTCACCACTGTCATTCTTTAATCTAAAAATATACACAAATGGAAAAAAAGGTATGGTGAAAAATTAAGTACTAAATGTAAAATTATCTCAGTGTTTTTCAGTATTACACAGTTGTGGAAAAAATACTACCTTTTCTGTTCAAATTGTCAGAAAAAGAAGACAAGTACTAAAACAGCGATTCCCAAATAACATATCGAAGAGGTTATTTAGTCCCAATTCTACAAACAATAGTCTAGCTCTAAGCATTGCAGAACTAAATAGAACCCTCAACTTAAATTTATGAAAATCCTCAATTTAAATTTAATGAAAAATGGGTGCAACCCATCCTACCTCTGGATCTTGTTTAAGACCAGACAGATTTTTATCTTGTTTAAGACCAGACAGATTTTTAGGAGCATTAAACTTCCATAAGGCCTCTGATTGACCTAGCACATCATTCCTACTCATACATGGAGAAACCAGGAAAGTTTATGCTCTAGTTCTAAGTTTTGACATTAAATGACTCGGCCTTAAGTTCACAGTACTAGAACTTGGTTAATGCGACTAAATCATAGAAAAGATTTTTTTAAGGGACAGATAGAAGGACATTCATATTTTTTGCTTCTAGAAGATAAAACATTTATGTTTAGCCCCCCTTGTCTCTGCTTCCTCTCACACAGGATCAGAAAATGTTTTTAGGCATCAGTAAGAATCAAATGTACAACTGTCTTTAATTTTAACAGAAAAAGACATTGGACCCAACCTAAAGATAGCTAAAACAGCTAACACTTCTTATTTACAAACTGCTTCCAGTATAGTAATACAGGCAGATTTCAAAAAGACTGATGCATGTTAACTCAAGGGGAAAGAGGGGAGATTCTAAACAGAGTAATTTTTACTCCTAATAAATTAAACAGAATCATGACAAGTTTTCCTCACATCTTGCTGAAGCACTGTCTCTTTTTCAGCAGAAAGAATTCACTTTTCAGGCTAGAGGGTGTAAAACAGGGCTTAACCATAAGATCATTCCTCTGCAGTACAGAAAGACTATTACAGAAATGCCATACCTCTGTAACAACTCCTGCAGCAATAGTGGAACCACTGTAGCGTAACATAAACCTCCCCAGCTCTTTAAAATCTTTGTACAACTCTAGAGCAACAGGTCTTTGAGTCTGTAGTTCTATTAGAGCATTCTGACCTTTAGCCAAGAACCTGCAGGTAAAAAAGCAGAAAACTCTATTAGAAATGTATGCATAGAAAAATGAAGAAAATAATACTGAATAAATGGAAAAAATCATCTTAGAAGGCCCAGAGTATAATTATCAAGCTTGATTTCAAGTATAACTCAAGCCATGAGACTCAAAACTCATTTGCCTGGAGTATACTTTTTAATAGGGCATCTAAATTTTCTTCAAAAACTTCTTGGCACTCACCACAGTGTTTAACAAATTGTTTTGAAGCTAATTGTCTCACTAACACCTGTTTTTTCATGTCAAGTGGAAATCAAGTCTTGTTTCAACCTCACGACTAAAGAGCTAATTCATTACTTTGTAGAAGTTGGCAACAGTTTCAGCCATGAAATTTCTGGAAAAGGATTATTCTGAAAAATGCTGTATGTATCAAACAGCACTTCTAGCCAAATACAGCTTTAAATAAGTAGAGGGATGTATGGGAAGACTCCCTAAACTTGTTTTGCACTGAAACACTGTCTAGTCGAGTGTGTTTTAGACAGTTAACCATCTCCAGAATTATATAAGGATCCCATGCTTTAACAGTAAAAGAAGAAATAATGTTAAAAAAAAAGAAAAAAAAAAAAAAAGAGAGGGAGCGAGAGAGAAAAAAAATTCCTTTAAGTGAAAGGCTGCTGATCTAGGATTCATTCCCAATTCTGCAAGTGACCTTAGGCCTACATAATTGTAATTCTCAGGTGCTCTGCATTTATTCAAGAGGGCAGGAGGTTTTCAGTTTGTAAAGCACATTGAAATCCAAACATCAAACCAACTAAACAATAAAAGCATATTCTTATAACATCCAATTAATTCATAGTAGAAGCTGTTTGATATACTGCGTATTAAACGTCAACCCACTTCTTGAGTAATTATTAACTATCCATGACACTTACTTAGGCTTTTTCTTCGTCACTTCACCAGTGCTTTTGTGCAGGACACTTAATAGTCTTGTAATAGTAGCAGGTTCACTTACTGTTTGATAGTGTAAAAGCACCTGAAAATAGATTTTGCAGTTATTAAACATCCCACAATAATCAGCAATCCTAGGTGTTAACAGTTGAAAACTGTTTTAACATAGGTTTTTTTGAACAAATCCTTATAAAACTTCTCTCACAGCAGTGTCTGCCTCACATCCAGTAACTGTTCCTAGTTCCTAAACTTTGTGATCATGACCAATATGACATAAAGGCTATATTTTATGTCATCATAAATACATTTTTCATCCTTCAGTGTTCTGCTTTTGCTGCCTCAATGCAGTTCTGTAGCATGAACTGATATTTATTTTAAAAGGTATCTTACACTTAAGTGCATCATTATGTTTCCACAAGATGGGAGCCTCTAAAGCCTAGCTGTGGTGAAACTCACATTCTCTGAAATGGCTCAGCTATGTATTAAAAGCCACTAAGAATATGCATAAACAGCCACAGTAGTCCATTCTTTCCGCTTCAAATTACAGAAAAATCTGTTTCCTCTGGAGAGACAGAACCACCTCTGGATTCTGAATGGGTCTCGCATTCAGGAGGTCAAACACAGATAGGAAAAGCCCTGAGCAACCTGCCATGAACACAGTTTTCACAGAGACTTACAGGAAATCCTTTAGTGATTGGGACCTCAATATTGAAGATGAGAACCCGAGCTCTGAACCGAGTGCAAACTTTAATGGGTTCCTTGGGATCACAAAATACACAGCCCACACTGCAAGAGAGAACAAAAAAAAAAAAAATTAAACAAATCAAACAAACAGGTATCTCTTGACATAGAAGTGTTAAATAACTATCCTTTTCCAGTGCAGTGATTAAGACAAGCAAATGAAAAGCAACACCACTTTTATATAACCAGGGGGTGTCAGTGCATGGATATCCAGGAACACTGTACTAATGCCTGTAACAAAATGCGTTCCTAGACAATGTCTACCTTATTTTGTGTGTATGCATGAAGGGCTCTGTCTAGTTCAGTGAACAATTACATCCACTGCTAATCAGTTTCTGAAAATGTCATTGTTTCCTGTGTGTAGATATTTTTAAGAATTAGACTTTCATTCAGAGATTTAGGGTTTCCGTTCAACAGCATAAAATACTGCAGGGGTGCCCAAAATCGCAGAACTGCTGCCTGTAACTCAAATATTTTCTGGATAATAAGCGAACATCACGATCAGGACTCAAAACCTAAGCAACAGGTTTCAGCAACAGCAATTCCAAAAAAATCTACATGGAGTCACAAGAAAGCTGGTGTTTGTCACAAGTTGGTAAATAGACTAGACAGAACTTTTTCACAAGGGCTGGTTTTAGCCATCTGAAATGAAAGGAAAATTAAACCGCCACAAAAACATTACAGAAGAGAAAAAACAACATGATAAAACATATACACCAAATTTCATCAATATCAAGAGGACTTGAAAATTCATAGCTTTTCTTGACAACACTAACAGATCTCCAAAAGTTGAATGACATCAAGGTAACAAATTGACTCATGACTTCATTCAACAACTAGAACAAGACTCATCTCACCCTTTCACCACTGAGAATCCCACCCCACTACAAAATGGGAACACAGAATACTGTACTTCTCCCTTAAATCAGAGTATAGATTTGAAAAACTATCAATGCGAGATTTTCAAAGAGTAGCTTGAAAGTCTGCTGTCTGAAGTCCAATTGGAATGTGAACAAATTGTGGATCCAATTATCTGGACTGAACAACAACAGACACTTAGAGCTTGAGGCTAATGCTTAGCTTGAATCCTACAGACTGGGAAAGACACAAAGAGATTTGCTGCGCCTCACTGTCAGACCACCCCTTAGCAAAACATTTAGGAAAATAAAACTTATAAGAAACTAAATGTGTTGAATAAACAGTTTCCATCAGTTCCACTTGTACAGATTTACTTATTAGTACAAAATAGCAGTTGCTTGCATGTGTCCTGTTAGAATGATTGATAATTTGAGAAGCTATTTTAAATTTTCCATTTTATTTAGCAACATGGGTTGAATTTATTTGGCAATTAGAATGTCCAAGGAGTAGTCTAAAAGAAAAGGGCTTGGAAGGTTACTGGTGTCAGCCCTAGGGCAAAGGATGAAAACTGACAGTACTCTTCTGAGGCTGCCGTTGCACATGCAGCAGATGTTTCCAACGTTTGTACATGCAAGCCAGGTGATACGCATCACTTTGGTTTTAAATATCCTGGTAGCCACATCATTCTTCAAGTAAACCGCTGTAATATAGCCCAGTGTAATAGTTATATAGCTTTTCATTAAAAACAAACCGTTACTTAGACTGAAACCCAGTTTTGCTCACTTGATTTTGATGATATCCATGCCGGTCAAAGTGAGACTAACGTGATCTCCTGCTGCAGCCCAATCAACTGGTTCATCGTGCAGTGTGATTCCTGGAAATGAGTAAGAACAGAACCTCACAGTGAAGTACCTAGGTTCTGAGCTACAAACAAACAGCTCTGTTTGGGCCATTTGTGCTTCATCAACCATTACTCATCAATTTTCAGTATGAATGGGTTGAGAGTAAAAGCTTTTTAACTGAGAAGACCAAGGAAGCTTTTTTTCCCCCCTCGGTAAGGATTTACTATTCTCTCTCACCACACCCTGCACCATAACATGGCCTTATTCAAGCCAGAGGAGGGGACCTGGCCCTTGTCACCAGCACAGATGACGCAATCCTGAAAACGCTGTAGTACTAATATCTCCATATCTGCCCCACCCATCCTTTGAGGTACACGCACACCCTAGACCGCATCTTTCATATACTTTAATGGTACTGTGTCAACTTTCATTTACCTTAAGTGAGTTTGCTGACTCTTTCATAAAAAAGCGTAACTGAAGCCTTTCATTCGCCACATCGCATCTATTAGAAAGCACCTTTGCAAGCAATTTAATTCTGATTTTTATGTATTTTAATTTCTTTAAAAGACAATCTGATGGGTGAGGACAAGACTAATTAGCTCTGATGGAACATCCTGAGGTTTCTGGCGGACACCAAGAGAGAAAGAAAAAACCTGGTTTTTTAGAAATACTGCATATATTTATAGAATTGAGCTCTATTTTGCTGCAGATTGTACCTCTTGACTTGCAGATTTGTTCCCAAAACCACTTGCAAAAACATGCCAGAAAGCATGATTCAACTATAATCACATTAAGTACCATTTTTTAAGCAGCGCTGACAATTATTTGATATCTCTGTCATTATCACAGAATGAAAGAAATTCAGCCTCCTGAAATGAACAACTTGAATCCTGATGTGCACACCACCTTAAGTAAATACTGTACGCTAAATTAAATTATTACTTCTTTACATTAAATACAAATAGTACATGATTAATGAACTTATATGCCCAACCTTCATCTGCATTTCAGTCATAGGAGAGGCAGTACAAAAGAAAAACCACAATCATACTGCTGGAGATACTCAGACAAAATACATCTTTTTCCATGGTACTTCCTCCACTCCCCGCACAGAGGAGTGACTACAGCGACTACCCAAATTCATCCACATTATTGTAACATTCCTGTGCACGTGAATAATGTGCATTAAACTTTGTAAGTTGATAGATTCAAGAGTTTCCCAAATTAGCACTGAACGAGCTGGGTTTGGAACAGAACGGACAACCAAACCATCACGTTGCTGAATTCAGACTAAATACTTAAATATAAAAACCTATTCATATCTCAAGGACTCAATTTTTTATTCACTGGCCAATGGAGGAAAATCATAATTTTATCTTTCTATTTGCATATGAAACAAAACCAACTCTGCAGTACAAAGACAGCAAGCTTCATCAGGAAACAGCTAAGCACTTAATGTCTAGCTATTTCTTTTCAGAAATCAAATACATTGAAATTTAAATCCAATTTTCTTCTCTTTTCTAGTTGCTCAAGACAACGATATCCTGAAAGTTTGATACTATGAAAGGATCAGTGACAAATCTTACAACTTCAAACAGGAGCGATGATTTAATTACCAAGCTTTTTCACAATCAATTCATAAGATTAATTTCTAAAGATTGTTCAACATCCTCGCACTTCCTAACAGCAGAAACACTCCACAGTAAAGCTGAATAGTAATGATTCCTGTACTGAACATCTTTATAGACATTGCTGGAACTCAAATGCTTTTATAGGCTCTTCATAAAACAATGTCAAAAGCCACAAGGCTACAACATTTGGATTATCTGATACAGTAAAAAAAAAAAAAAAGCATGCAAGTTTTCACATACTCTTCACAGACATATTTATACAGACACAGTCACATCTAAAGAAATTCGTTTTATGCTTTCACAATTTATGTTTGACAGTTAGTATCAGTTTGACAGTCTGTTACCATTTCAGTAACTGTTTCTAGCCCAGTATTGACCTGAAAGTAAACATGCTTCTGAAGACTGTACCTTTTGCAGTGCAAGTTTCATTGGGAGGCATTGCCAGAAGTCGTTCTCCAACCTGAATAAAGCCTGCTTCTATTTTACCAGTCACACAAAATCCTGAACCTTGGTCTGTAATAAACATAGCAACAATTTCAAAACACTTCATAATACAGTCAGTTTCCCATCAGAAGCTAGTCCTTCACCAATGCATAGACAAGTTTTTAACATAATGAAGACTTTTTTCCTTCTCAGCAGTGTTCAGTACTTGCAAGTTAGCCAGCTGTGCATCATAATGAAAACGAAACATTAAATTCAAAACCTCTAGATCTTATGTTTTTCAGAACTAAGGAAGAAATATTATTCTTTAAACAAATGTAGGTACATAAAGAAATATTTTTTAGTTTTTTCAGTATTAGACTAAGCCCCTTAATTTCTAGCAATATTATTTAATTCAGCATTTTCTCACTATAATTACAGATAAAAGGAATATGAAAGACCTCTCATAATAATTCTCATGCATACAGGTGCAAATTCCTATGCCATTTACTGTTTAACTGAGTCAGAATCCTACATACTCTCTCTGTATATCATTTTTACTCCTGGAAATGTCAAAGAATGATTCTAGTTCTATTTGATATAAGAAACTACTGTAACTGAAGATGATTTAAGTATTTCTGAATAAAAGTTCAGCAAAGTTTTCATCTTCAATGTCCTAGCAGTCTGTTCATCATTTGAATGATACGCCAGTTACTTTCTACAGATATGCTGCACATGCACATTTATGCACATACACCTTAACAAATGCCTCATCTTCTTAGCATGTGTTTGCAGGTGTGTTTAAAAAGAACTCTCTGAACTGATTCTGCAATGACATTTTCAGTATCCACACGAACAACAAATAATCTTTTGCTGAACATCAGAATTCAGCGATACAAGCAAGCATCTTAGTATTTTGTGTCTCACATTAAATTAAAAGCTGAATTTGAAGCTGAATTTCAAAGAACAACTTGATCTCAAATCTTGAGGTCACTTACTACTGACTTGCTCTTTGCATTCATCACAGATACTTATGAATGCTCCTATGTAATGAATGCTTCCATCTTTCTAACTGGAAAAATATTACCAGTATGCCTACATGCTAATTTTCCTCTATTCATTCCAGCAAATGAGATGAAACACAGGCAATGAACAGATGACACCAATTGTCAAACAGAAAACTGTCAAAGCTGGTACTGGCTAGAAAAAGAATACTCAAGTCACGTTACACACTACCTCAATACAGTACACAAAACAACCCGAAGTTGGCTCGGCAAGCCCTTGTGATTCCAGGTTCTCAACCACTCCCAAGCACAGTCGAGAACCATTTATCTTTTGTTCACATCATTACCAGGTCTGGCTCGGTAGACCAACGTGGTCTTTGAAGCTTCACCAACTCCCACGCTGATTGCTTCCCAAAAAGTGTCAAGCTCCTTCAGATCCCCCTGAAATCAGCACACGTGCAAAATGGACAGTAGGGGACAGAATCAGGGCATAAAAAATGGCCCAATTTCTCTGCATCATGCTATTTGGGTTCTGCCAGGACATGTTCTTTGTCCTCAGGATTTGGTTGGTGGAGAAGGCATTTTAGGGTCATATCAGTCATAACCTGGACAGAATTATAATATGGTAAGTGGGGACTGATGCAGCAGTGAAGGGATTTACACGGATCTCTCAGATCAGGAGATAGTTTGCCTGGAGAGAATGAATATTAGGAGACTGTGGAGGATAACAGCTAAAAGCTGGCTGAGACAGATGAATCATATATGTGAGGAGTCTTAATAGAGAAAGGGGTTTTCCAAACTATGTAGAAGTACACTCAGCACTCTCACTTTCTACACACTTCTATGGACACCTCCTCCTGAGCATGCACAGGTACTGGAACAGAGCTGAGAACAACTGTTGCTTTATGTACTTCTATCTGCAGCTACTTCCTCTGATGACATCAAAGTTAATTAAGTTTTGAGATCATAACATAAGAAAAAATAGCCTAAAAAACACCTAAAAGGCCACATTTAGTGATAAACCCTCTATATGTAAATTGAGTACCTTCCAAAGTCATTATTTTTTTGCATATTTTAGCAAAATAGATGTAGTCAAAATTGCTCATTTTGTGAAACTGTGCTCAACCCAAAAATGATTATTGCAGCTGAAAAGCTGTGATATTATTTTGAAAGATCTCAATCAATAATCCTAACACGCTTTCCCACAGCTCACGAAATTAAAAAAGAAAAACACAGAGATGGCATAGATGACAAAACCAGTGGTACCACACTAGGGTAAATTCCCATACAAGTTTTCAATACTTAGCACTATGGCTTAAGTTAAATCAGTTAACCAAGAGTATGCACAATATCTAGTGTTTTCTTAAAGGCCCACATGAAAATTGCACAAACCTGGTATTTCCAGGTCTAAACTATTTACAATCACTATTTTGATATGATTTTTTTGTACCTCCCATATAAACACCCTAAATAGAAAGCAAAAATTTCTTAATATTTACAACAGTTCAAATAATGCTGTCATTTATATTGCAGCATTTCTCAAGGGACCTACAGAATGTTCCAAATGGGATGAGTCTAGAAGCCTTATTTCTTCTAAGTTATCTGCAATTGTAAGTTACTAAATGGAAGAAAAAATAACAAGTTTACCATGAAAACCTTACAGGATCAAGGCAGTCTATTTTCTCCAGACAATCAAAATAAGAACTAGTTATAGTTCTTGCTCTTCCTATCTTTATTAATGCTAGGGAATAGCTCACTGCCTTAAATCCTTGGCTGGTTGTAACAGTCTCACCACCATCACTATTTTCTTCCACCACACCTACCTAAATTTTTATACAAAAATTAATGAATGTATAATTATTCAGAACTACAACAATGAACAGAAAAGGAACAAGACAAACTTGTTTAAAATCTAGGACTGGAAAGCAAATTAAAATCTAGGACTGGAAAGCAAAAAAGCCCAAAGCCATCCTCATAAAAAGTTTGAGAAATATTGATTTAGTCCAGCAGAACCAGTTTGGGAAAGCCCCACATTCTGTCCCACAGAGCCATGAACTCATTACACAGACAAATAACTGGCCATGCAGATCAGCTTCCTCAATTTCTTTCCAGTGTGTTTCACCTTCAGCAGTACTATTTAAAATTTGGCAAGGAATAGTACTTGAAAATGTACTATTCTGGTCCAGGACTACGCATGAAGTTCTCAACTTTAAGTCTTATTTTAACAGCATTTTTTAACACTTGTGTTAAATATCGGTGACATTATGGTAAAAATATTATAAAAACAACCAACCTTTAAAAACATCAGCAACACACAGTCTAAATGGTTTATCCACTGATCTCTGTGGTGGCTTGAAAGAATCTGCAAATAAATTGATAAGATCTTTTAGAATGTCTGTATGTAATACCTATCTCAGCAACTTCCCAGTTAGAGAAATTAATTATATTGCAATCCAATGACTTTGTCTCACGTTTTCCCCAAAATTAAAGTTTTAACACACACAGGACTAAGATGTATTATTTTAAATGAGGAGAATTGCACATACCAATTTGCTCTAACAAACAGTTTCCTTTATACCATTGTGTGAGGTCACTTGACTGACCCCTTGTGACTAGATTTTCACCACCAAGGCCACTTGTTGGGATATAAGCCACATCTGATTCCTAATAAAGAAAACAAACAGATATGAAGCATATATTAACAACAGGATCTTCTAGCAAAAGCAAGAGGTGCATCTTTTTCAATGTCATACATCTAAACTTTAAAAGAATAGTTGTCACATTCGTATTTCCCCTGGAGAAGGCAGGCTACTCAGTGGATCCATTTCCTTTGTGGATACCTCTTGCCTGATCACTCTGCCCCAACAGAGTTGGAGGTACCTAAATACGATGGTATCAATGCTGGTAACTAGAAACTGAGTTCAGGTAACAAACTCTTCCATGTTTGACAGGCAAAACTTTGGTTTGAATTGCTGCTTTATGCATAGGGATTGCAGGAAAACCACAGCCAGTACAAATGAATAGTAGCTGGAAATGAGAAAACATGAGAGGAGGGTTCTCATGAGCTCATAATCCACGCTGACACCTGCTCCAATATAAAACTCTCCACTGTCATTCACGTAATCCCAAACATTAAGACAGACCACTCTTGGTCTCTTCTGCTCTGTAGACAACAATCCCAAGAAACTACAAGTGATCTGAGTACCCCAAAGATTCAACAGACCTAAACAAAGACGATGACACGGAGTATTAAAGAAGTGACACTCTTATGTAGGGCTCAATGTCACTCTACCAGGAAGAAAAGGAATCTGCTACATTATGTGCAGGAAAGTGACACAAAATAACTTGACTGTAGAAAAAGCTCATCCCACCCAAAAACTTGAACAAAGCAACAAAAGTCTCACAAATATATTACCTTAAATCCAGCTTGCTTAAGAAATTGGCCAAGTTTACTTGTAATTTCCTGAAATCTTTCCTGTTGCCAATTGACCTAAAATAAAAATAAAGCACAGATTATTATGTGATAATAAAATTATAGATTTTTAACCATGACGTGAACATACAGCTGCAGGTCATCAATTCTGTAGTAGAAACAGATATGTCTCTATAAACATGAGATTTCCAGGTGCATTCATACTTGAATATATAAGAGCATACACATTAGAAATTACTGATCACAAACAACACACCACTGAAATCAAAAGCCTTTTTCATTTCAACAGTAACTTTTTTTAAGTTTACATAACATTCAGATTCAGCAAGATATATTCAACACAGTAGTACCTTAAAACATAAATAGTAATCTCTAACACAATTTACACATTTAAATAAAACTACTGAGGTCTTGACCTGAATGACCACCAAGACGATCTTACAGACGCCACTGAGATCAACTGTTGATGTGATATTTCCACAAGTACAAAAGGGATCCCTGCTCATTTTAGCACCAAATTTAACCTTCTGTGTACTTTGAAAATAGACCCATAAATAAAAAGAATGGCATAGTAAACTCTAAACACAAGGGACAGAGCTGAAAAGCAAAGAAACAATGCCTTATTATTAGTTTCACATTACAGATTCTTAAAATTAATATCCACAAATCTAGACAGAAGCCCTTCACTTAAATGAAGAGACTAAACGTGTACCTGGTCCATTTTATTGACTGCAACGGCCAACTGTGTCACTCCAAGAGAGCGCACTAATAATCCATGTTCTCGAGTTTGTCCACCCGTCTCAAAGCCTGCCTCAAATTCTCCTCTGCTGGCATCCACAACCAAAATTGCCACATCAGCCTACATTATAAGGGAAAAAAAACCCAATTAAAAGTGGTTAAGAGGTGGAAATAATCTGGGTAAATACCTCAATCAGTAACATTTCACACAAAACATATTTTACACAGGAGGAATCCTGATCTCCTCCAAATGTAATTGAAACTACACAGTCCCACCCGTATCATACCCACATTTGTGAGATATTATGGCTTTATGTCATCTTATGTCATAAACCAGCACCTCCTAGTTAAACACTGGACGACTGCTGGTTTGAGGAACCTGTCCCCTTCAATCTACCCACTGTGGATGCTGCACAGATCTAAACAAAAACAGCCTATGCTCAGAAGAATACACAATGTATGAGCACAATGTCCAGTTCTTCCTGCCTCAGTCTGTACACCTTCTTAGTGAGCAGCTGCAAAAATTACAAAAAAACCACCACATTATACAGCTGAAACAACCAGTTGTACTGTACAGTTGACTCTATGATGGATGTGAATGCTTCACAGTCCACTCAACACATTGGAGCATGCCAAAATCACAAGGTGGCAAAGACAGAGTAGCCAATTTTACCACCTAGACAAACTCTCTGCCAAAGCATTAAGAGTATATAGCCTACAAAAAGACAGCATGTAAGCACTGGGAAAAACACAGATCTTACTGTTAGCCTTAAATGCTGCTAATATTTCTCGTACTTTTCCTGCTTTGGTGAGTAATTGCCAGTTAGATCATCATCATGTACTAAGCGGTGACAACAGATGTGAACAACAAAGGTACTGGTGTCAACAGGCAGGTGTAAGACAATTTCAGAGGACTCAGGAGATGGACATAATAGAAAGAGAGAAGAAAACGTGGTACTTTCTCCCTTTCCTTAAATGCTTATGCTTCAGAATTCTAGGAAAATGAACAGAGTCCTGACTCTGAATTTCCCTCACCTCGTCCTAGGCATGAAATCCCCACAGCTCAGAGATGGCAGGAGTGTGAGAATGGGAAAAGGATGACTGATGAATTTCCTCAGAGCTCCCAGCCTCAGAAGTGCATTGCAGCAAACTTCTTAAAAGACATCCTGCATTTTCTAATTCATAAATTACAAAAACAGTACCTCAGGACTTACTGAATGTGCATCAAGGGCCAGATGCTAGCCTTGATAAGGCTGATTTGCATTTTGCATAGTAGCAGTTGGGGATTCACCTCCTAACAGCATTCTCCACAATAAAAAGGCACTAAAGCCATTTCCAGCCATTGCTTCAACACTGAGCCTACTCTAACAGGCAACTGAAAGTGGCAAAATTTCAGTGATACCTTAACAGGCTCCTGAACAGACCAGCCCCTCATCACCCTGACAGCTGGAACACAGAGATACAAAGCTTTATTCAGTCAGCCTTGTCTTCTGCTGAACTTACACAATTTCTGGGGGATCTGCAACCCTTCTCTTAATACTTCTGCCTATGTTACTTTTCCCCCAAAAGAAAAAAACTATTTAAACAACAATTGTAAAGAAATAGCACATCTGAGTCAACATTTTCCACTGCTCTGAAACTAAAGACTCACTTCTAATTTTAAAACTCAAAATTGCTACAACACATATTCTGTCACATAGAGATGGCTGTATAAGCACTACACCATAATTTCCAAACTTCTGACTATTCTGCAGCCTAACCACTGGGTCACAAGGTCTAAATTCTCACCCAGGCTCTGCTTCAGAGCCACAGCAGAACTCAGAACAAACCAGTCTCCCTACAGTGCAGTTCTCTATCTGTAAGATCATACTAGCAGTACTCATCCAAGTACTCAACAAAGATCTTAAGATATAACCCGTATTTCAGACAGTTATGACACTCACAAAGCAAAAACATATGCACAGCTTAGCTTTGAAAAAGATAATTGATTAAAGCTCTACTTTGGAGAATCAATTATTTAAAGAAGGGTGCCTTTAAGTGAAAAAAAATAATAAAAAAAAAGAAATTTACTCCTTTTATATCATGTAACTATGTTATTTTCCCCCTACCTCTGAGGTATTATTTCCACAAATAACTAATCTATAGGAGACTACTAAGTGCTATACTGAATTCAATGTGTAGTGTCCAATGCTTTTGACTTCACCTACTGTTCCTAAAACAAGTAGCATGCAGTCTCTACAAATATCCTCTTGACAAGATAGATGCATTCTGTATAAATTTTAGCTGTTTTCTCATCCTCTAAAAAATACATTGTAAAGCAGAAAAATGTGTTTTGCTTGACCTATAAATCCTTTTCATTTTAGCTCAAAATCACTTAAAATCTTAACCTACAACATGACTTTCACTGAGATACTCACTGAGTAAACATGTATCATATCTGAATAGCTTTCTAAGCTCAAATATGATTTTATCGAACTGCAACTATTAAATTACTTGCATAATAAAACCCTCCTCCCAAATGTTAGCATCAAAAATAAAGCCTTTAATGTTTAACAAACACATTATGTTTCAAGTTTAGAAAACGCAAAGATAGGTTAACACCATCAGTGATTCCATTCCAGTCCATCTCAGATTTTAAAAGAAAAAAGTTTAAGAAGTTACAAATAATACTGATATTGGAAAAAGCATTTTAAACCATCTTTACCTGTGCAGCTCCGGTGATCATATTTGGAATGAAGTCTTTGTGGCCTGGAGCATCCATCAGTGTAATTACTTTAGTTGGTGTCTCAAATTTGGTCATACCCACATCCATTGTCACTCCCCTTAAACAAAGCATACATGCAATGTACCATTAAAAACTGCTTTAAAACTTCACAGAGATATAAAATAAGCTATTAAAAACACAACCATGAAATTATACACTTCATATCTTTCACTGATTTAAGCCTTCACCATAGGGATACCCGCGTGGTGGAAGAGCAGACTTCTAGAGCTGCTTTTTAGTAAATCCAGTCATGAAGAAAATACCAGGAATTCCCAGTACTACCATGCACCCACAGACTGTGTCCCAAAAAGCACAGCAAGAACATGAAAACTGAACTGCCTATTTAAATCACTACTAACTATACTTTTGATATTCAGAAAAAAGTATCAGAGTAAGAGAAACATAGCTAAGTTAAAAAAAAAAAAAAAATAGGTGGTACAGGATTATAGAGACACAGTTACACAAAGATCCACAGGCAGAACTCCTGATTACCAAGGAAGGACCGCAACACATGTGGATTCGGTTCCACATCTCGCTAACCTCCACATGTTCTGCGTGACACACAGGATAGGATCCATCTCATCAAATGCAAACACCTACAGTACACACGTCTGTATCTGAGTTAGTCATCTGCATCTCCCTTTTAGGACAATCAAGACAGACAGCAACTTTCAAGGGACAAAACATCTTGTAGTAGCAGATACTTTTAGTATGCTACTTCCAATCACCAAAAAATCTCAATAATAACAAAATAAGCTCCCAAAAATCTCAAACATTTACAGATGACTCCAGAAAGTATTTTTCAAAAATTAAAAACTCAGAGCAAAGAGAAAATATAATCAATCAGAAACACCCATTCAGAAAACTCACTTCTTCAATATAAAAATGTAATTTTAAATTCCATATTTCAAATTAATAAATGCCTTCCGTAAAGCCTACAAATATAATTGTTAATTTAATTAATTTGTAGATTTTATTCTAAAAGTAATATAGGTCACATGTGATGAACTGACATTTTAATGCTTAGTTTATCAGACTAATATTTTCTAACAAATGCTGTTCTTTCACAGAAAAAAAGGTAACTCCCATCAAAATATATTTATACCTTTCTCTTTCTTCACCAGTTTCATCCAAGACCCATGCATAGGCAAATGAAGCTTTACCAGCCTTTTTAGATTCCTGTTCATATTTGTGCATAGTTCTTTTGTTTACATTTCCCAAAAGGTAGAGCAAATGACCCATTAAAGTACTTTTGCCTGCATCAACATGTCCTGTGGAAGAAAATAAATATCACAGCAATTTTATTCATTTATGCAATTTAGGTATAGCACAATAAATATACTAAACATACGAACATCACATGTATTGATAATGCTTCTGTAATTGACAGGACTTCATAGTCCTGTGAGACAGAGGCACAAGAAGACAGTTTATTGTAACAGCCAGATAGCATGACAGCCATAAAGCACCTCCAAATTCATGCTAAACACAACACATTACAACAATGAAACCAAACCAAGCACGTTCTGTATGCTCAAAGGGATGCTAAGTCAACCTTACTGTCCAAATAAAAGTCAGCTGAACATTCTCCCTCCAAGAAATACAGAATGCAAGATATTTCCCTTCCCTGGAGTGAGGACAGTTTTGCTACTCTATCACTTCCAGATTCAATCAATACAGTTTTTAAACTTTATGTTTGTCAGAAATGTAATTTAACAGTATTACCTATTACCACCAAATTCAGCAGTTGCTTTCCTCCTTGTCTCTTCTCCAACTCCGCTTTCACATCTATTTGTGGTCTTGCCTTGCTTGACTTTTTTGCTGGAGTAGGCACCATATTCTGGTCTTCTGAAACCTGCACTACTTGGGGTGAAAGAGTAGATTTTGAGACAGCCTCCAGTACCGCAGAAGCCACACTGGCGTCTTCAGGTAACAGCCCTTTCTGAGGTGTATTAGGGTGGCCATTTTCCTCAGCAAGCGCACTGGGGGAAAAAAGAAAACACAAAGAATGCAAATGGAAAAGAAGACATACAACTAGGGGACAGAAATTGAGCTTTCCCTTCACTATCATGGTAAGCCCCAAGGAGTATGTGATAAGCCCATTAAGGTGGAACTGATAAGCAGCTGCATAAAAACTGCACAGATACCAGCCCTGAACATCTTGTCTGAAAAGCACTGTTTACAAAAGCCAGATAAGAAGAAACCTTGTAAAATAGATAAACAGATAAAGAAGCT
Organism: Hirundo rustica; assembly: GCF_015227805.2. Lineage (NCBI taxonomy): Eukaryota > Metazoa > Chordata > Aves > Passeriformes > Hirundinidae > Hirundo > Hirundo rustica. The sequence continues at coordinate 58,953,067 of NC_053452.1, read as the reverse complement.
TTCCATAGACTCTTCCTTTCACAGAAAAAGGAAAGGACAATTATGCAGAACAACCACAGAGCAGGTTCCTCTGAACTAAGAGCCCAAGTCAACTTTGAAGGGCATATCCTGAAACAGTTTCCATGTACAGTATCATTACTACAGAACATAGTAATGTTTTATTGTGAGAACAGCAATATAACATAAAGGGTTGATATTAAGCCACATGTAAGCCACAATTTAAAGTGCAATGCTTATATAGAACTATAACAGATGTTAAGATTTATCAACATTGAAAAAATTTGTTCCATGCATCAAACAAGACACCCATGACTAGAGAGATTTGGATTCTCAAACTCCCTTCTTCTAACACCCTGTTCTCCCACAAATCACCATACTAATCCTAATGGTAAGTAATCCTAAATATATAATTTTCTTACACTCTATCTTTTTATCTACATTTTGTAAATGAACACATTTTTCTGATTTACAGAAGCTTTCAGAGAATGTACAATATTATTCTCCGCCTGTCATAGCAAAGATGATCACTAAAAACAAATATTAAGTAACATTTTAAAGACGGCAAAAGCTTTTTTACTGCCTGACAGAGGTGCACAGTGAGGCACTAACGTAAGAAACAAGACAGTAACAGAAGCAGTTATTACAGGTCTGCCAACATTCTACCAAATGTCAATATACAAACCACTGATTATACAGTAAAATAAAATCCCGACAAAACACTGCATTTAAAATTTTATCCAAGGGGAAGAACTTTCTTCCCCTGGAAAACTGGAAATCCGTTCAATTTCAGTACCATCATGCTGCAGACTGTTTTCTCTGGAACAGGTTCATGCAGGCTCTCAGAGCCAGTGTTTCCACATCCACAGTGAGATCTTCACTCTCCACTTTCTGTTTACATGCCACAATTAACTATCCAGTTTTAATATTTTCAACTTCTACAAACAAAACAATTTGTTTTGGTACTTTCGAATCCCACATTGTAACATCTCAGCTTTTATTTGACATCATTTCTTATTTTCTGTCTGCACAGGAGTATTTGCATTGCATTCATCCCTTTCCATTACACAGATCTCATGGAACAAGAGTCTGAACATGTTAGTCTACTAAACATAGCTATTGAAGAGTTATGATCTAAAAAATTAAACGTTATAAATGTTCAGATCAAACGCAAATTTAGCCTCTCATTACAGCACTAAGTAACATGGGACATTTTATGGTTCCCCCTTCTTCCCCCCAGTTTCAGAACCCACCTGTGTTATCAGTACTGCAGCAGACTGATTGATTTTGACACTTTTTCATAAGGCCCAAAGCCAAGTTTTTCTCTTGATTGTGAGACCAAAGCAGAAATTCCAATACTCTTTTTTTTTGGCTACAGTTCCAAAACTGGCTCCCAAGGTCAGGTTTTTACCTCAAAGCTGGATACCCAGGCATGCTTCCCAAATTAACTAAACAAACAAATTGTTTTATGCCAGCCGTAATGGTTGCAGAGGTACAGATGGTACCTGTGCTTCTGATGGATAGGCAATTCTGTATAAAGTCTATTTGATTTAAATAAAATACAGATGTATGAGGTCTATTTATATTTTTTGTGTTACAGTCCTTTCTAAAAAGAAGTTACTCTATTGAAATATTCTAAACAACTTGTAGGAGAAAAACAAGTTTTTATCAAACTACTGCCTTTAGGTCACAGAATCTTGACATTCTAGAATTCACACTACAAAGCCAACTGTTCTGGATCACCAGCTATTGCTCCAATGTTACAGACAGCACTGCAGCTTGACAAGCTGAATAACCTTTGTAACATTTGATTCTCTAAAACCAAAACAATAGTAGGTCATCATTGCTTTACACATAGCAATGAAGAAAGTTGATTACACATGAATTATTCCACAGAGAAAAAATACACTACAACTATTTATGCTTTCTTTTACTGGAAAAGGTAAGTGCATTTCTATAAGGCTGAACAGAAGGCTCTGTCTTTAAAATTCCTTAAAAAATATATTACGTTTTAGCTGAAAATCTACTTTGGAATGGCAAAAGAATTATTTTCTCCAATGTCTCTGCAGGGAAATTTTACTTCATGAAAACAGACTGGAAACAATCATGTTGATAAGAGGGTAAATATACAGAGTACTGTGGTAACAAAGTTTTCTACATATTTTAATAAGGTATTAAAAATCATCTGAATGATGTAAAGTACACCAAATAATTTTTGTCTCAATCATTTAAGAGAGCCTCATATATTACCAATTAATTTGCATTAGACAACTTTCATCGAGATTAAGACTCTTCCATCTTTTTCCCTTTTTTCAGGCAAACTTCAGTTCAGTCTCAGCATACTATCTAGCATATTCACATTGAAGTACCAGGACTAGTGCCAATATGCAAAGGTCACGCTGAAATGCAAATATGGTATTTTACATTGGTATCAAGTTTTCTTCCTTGAAAGTCTAATGTTTGAAGTTCTGGAGAAAACTATTTGTATAAGAAGTCATATCAAAGCAGCCTTTATAGCTGGCAAGAGTTTTCTCTCCTTTTCAGTGTCTGCATTTCTTCCCAAACCAAATTTTTGAAAGTGAAAAAAAAATAAAAAGGCAGTTATTTAGATGAAGCTGAAAGTAATGTTGACCCAAAAACATAGCTCTCATATTTTTCTATGGCTTTCTAAAATATATTCAAGCATTGTCACATCAGCCTATTAGCAGACAAGAGTGTATTTTCAAAGAGAGGTTATTTGTTAAGTCTCTAAATTTTATTTTGTTAAACTAGGTAATGATTCTTTTTCTAATCCCAGATGCCAAGATCTTCTTGCAGGCCAAAGCCTACGTCAGTAAGGATTCCCCAAAACAGGATGGAGTTGTTGTGGTAGAATTCATACTAATTACAGCACCTGAAAGAACCATGGTTATTGCCAGAGAGAGTAAGTACGCTCTCATTCTTACATACCTTTTACTGCATCCACTACTGCTTAAGGCTGCCAAATAGCTTTTATTTTGTGTGGTGCATAGAAAAAGTGCTAGATACAAACGAGTGAAACAAGGCTCCAGGCATCATTAGGCCTTGCTACTCTTTCAAGGATACAGTATTTGAACAGTCTGTACACTGCTAGAGTTTAAAAGCTTCAGATATTACTGTGTTTTGGAAACCTGGAAACAACTTGTGCCACAATAAACCTAGACTTGCCATTTCAGAAAAGAAACATCAGAATGGACAGAGCGTATGTTATTAGGGACATTCTACTTACAGAGTATCCCTAGTAACACAATTCAGCTTTTTGCTGACCAGTGTCAGGGAAAGGGAGAGCAAGTTTATTGCTAGGTACCTAAACAGGAAAGTGGGCAGATTAAATTCCAGTCTCACAAAAGTACATGAAGAGAAATGTAACAATAAGACCCTAACAGTTAGTTACGCTTCATGGTGACCAGATGAGTTTATTGAAAGTTTGAAAATGGCTCAGAAAAAGCAAAGGAGCTCCATTTCTGTCAGCCAATAAACAAAATTAATGAACATTGGAAATGCTCTTCAGCTAGCCTCTTCCCACAAGATTTTTCAAAATTACTGAACTGAAAATTCCTGTCAGAAGGCAGCCCTAGTGTGGCACTAGTGCAGGCACTTGAGAATATAACCTAGCGCACTAGAGAGCATCTTTGGTAGCAAAGTTCCAGCTTGGTCTGAGCCATGGCAACTATCATATGAAGAAAAACTCATACTGGAGGAAGAGTACTTCCTAAACCATTGCTTGCCTCATTGTTTGAGAACTTGATGAACTATCAAAAGCAGTCTCAGTTTGCTAACCACAGCTACCTGGTAACATGGAGCCATTGATTGATTATGCAACTCAACTTCTATGAAAGGACAGAACTATTATGAACCTTGCATGCACATTGAGATGATGTACTCAAGAAAGCTTGACCATCAGCAATTCAGGTGCAAATGTCAAAATAGCCTATCACAGCTGTTTTGCAAATCAGCAGACAAACCAAAGCCTGGCAAGGACCACCATTTAGTCAAAATTAAAACTGCCAGGCCAGAAACTTCCTATGCTGTCTTGCCAACAAGGACTATAACAGTAAACTGACTAAAATGTTATGGTAACATTACTGTTTTCTGGGAATATTAGTAAATGCAACATACGTTGTTATAAGACATGCTAGAAGGCATTCAATCTCCCACAAGTATTGAAAGGTTTACACCACCATGCATTCAAAGAGGAACCTGAAAGCTCACCTGCTCAATATTAACTCCTCAGAATTTAGCCTTTAAACATTATTTTCAATCTTCTGTTCTGGATGCTGAGCGAATTATTTTTACACAACCGACTCTTTCGCAGTACTTACAGTCATTACAGAAATGTCTACATTTATTTCCCCTTTCAAAATTATTAATTACAAAATATTGGTCAGAGTAGTTAAAATAATCAACCCTTTTTTGGTCACAACTTCTGGCTTTCTTTATTACTTAACAGAAAGAAAAAGCCAGTAAACTGTTTTGCTAGAGCATCAGTTTACCAGCAAACTCCATTTTCTGTAGGCAATCCCACTAATACCCAGCAACAAAGGCAATCAATACTCAAAGCAATTAATAATTGGACTTCTAATAATCCATCCATTTCAAATAAGATTCACTGTTTAATATGAGGTTATACCTCATAAGAAGACTGAATCACAGACTGAATAGTTAGTCAAAGAATGGGGTTTTTTGCTAATGCAAGGCTGCTGCTTTTAAAAACGTGGTCCAAAAATTACCTTTAAGATCCCATATGGGTAATAACAAAAACTAGTTCATATGTACCATACAATTTTCTTCTAATAGTATCTGCACCAACACCATACAAATATCTGGGGGTATAAGTAGGGGGAACAGTTATAGGTGTTTTAGAATCCATTTAGAAGGCTTTGAGTAATTTATACTGGTGCTTTTGGTCAGTGACATAAACTAGGTACTTAAAAAGCTATACTATTATAAACACCCTGCACTAAATTAACAATGAAACAAGAATATAAAGAAGTTACGAAAAGAGTAAAAGGAACAAGTCTTTCTTAGGTATTAATAAACACAGATTTCTTCTCTTCCTCAACAGGTTATCCTCATTCTGCCATTAATCCAGAAGGTAACAGCAAAAGAAAAAACCAACCATAATACTCATTGAATTGAGATGGAGGCTCACGTTTTGTTTTGTTTTTCAAGTTTAGTAATAGATGATTCTCTGCTTCTATGAAGTCAAGGTCAAAGGCCTTGGCAGTGCCTCCACAGCAGTCTTTAGACAAAAGAAGAAAGGAGGCCCTCATCAGACTTCTTGAAGAAGGGGTCTTTAAGACATGCTGCTAACTTTACCATTTAAATCATATCTTCTTCCATATCCATTGATTGGCTGTGCTCCAAATCTCATGCTCTTTTACAAATAATTTCACTTCTTACCTATTCCTCCCACTTAAAGATAAATGTCTAATGCATATCCAAATTCTACAGTAAAAAGAAGCTTGTTTTCAATTAGTATTTCAGCAGTACCACTAAGTGAGATAAATTAAAAACCATCTTCACAATCACAGAATGACAGAATAGTTTAGGTTAAAAGGGGTCCTTAAAGGTCATCTAGTCTAACTCCCCTGCAATGAGCAGGGACATCTTCAACTAGATCAGGTTGATCAGAGCCTGGTCCAGTCTGATTTTGAAAGTTTCCATGGGTGGGACATCCACCACCTTCTTTGGAGAACCTGTTCCAGTGTTTTAACACTCTCATTGTAAAAAAACTTCTTCCTTACATTCGATCTAGACTCCCTTGCAGTTTAAAACCATTACACCCTTTGTCTCAGAACAAGCCCTCCTAAAATGTCTATCCCCAACTTTCTTATATACTCCCTTTAGGTACGGGAAAGCTGTGCTAAGGTCACCCCAAAGCATTCTCTTCTTCAGACTGAGCAACCTCAGCTTTCTCATAGGCTGTTTTCATAGGAGAGGTGCTTCATCCCTCTAATATTAATCTTGGTGGCCTCCTTTGGGCCCATTCCAACGGGTCCATGTCCTTCCTGTGCTAAGAAGCCCAGAATTGAATGCAGTAGTCCAAATGGGGGTCTCACAAGAGCAATATTAAGGATTTATCTAAAGGATTTACCCAGAGGCTTGATCTTTTTTCTGACTCTAAACTGTAAGCAAGCATGATACAAACCATGTCAGTGTCCCTGAAAAGAAGCAGAATGGCTGAGAACCATGCTGGAGACAACCACCTTTCATCAGAGATTGAGTCATCACCAGCCTACCAAAGAATTACTTTAGCCTACAGATGAGGAAGCATACTTCTTTATCTCCTCCTTCCCTGTGGAACAGGCACACATGCTAAGTAAGTATCAGAGATATAAAATTCTGTATTTGCTCTTTTTTAGAAACAAACGTTTTAAATAGCCATTATTACCATTTTAAAAATAAATCAATCACAACTACTTAAAATTAGCTGGCAGATCTTCTTCACTCACCTAATATTCCTTTCTTTTTCTAAGCTTCTATCCAAATTAAATTATACAAAAGTCCCCATGGAAAACTCCATTTCTAAGAAGTTTAATAAGAACAGAAGAGATGAAGGTGCCTGGACCTTCATGAGTCCAGTTGTCAAACCCAGAGTGACAGATTAGTAGACAGCAAGCAAAAAAAAAAAAAAAAAAAATTACGCTTCTTTTATATATTGCAAATTTCAAACATTACAGACAAAATATTTTGAAAGTCCCAGAAAATTTTCATTTGGAGCTTATTGCGTTTAAGGAGATTGAATGAAGATGATGTCTTTTAGCAGTGACATTTAGCAGCTTAAAGGAATAATGACATCAGCTTCATACCTTGTATTAAATGTGCTTAAGTAGAAGAAGCTGCTTGCTTTCCACTCGGTTATCAAACACGCACAAGATACTGTAAGAAAAAGACTATGCTGCCCTCTTACTCCCAAAAATGCTTTCCAGATCAGAACTACAAACACTGCAGGATGAAGTTGGGATGCTGGCACTTAAACACTTGAGAATTTCTTGACCTCAGGACGTACTATGGAATTTCTTGCCACACATTAGATGGCTATTTTAAGAGTGGGTTCAAAAGAGAATAAAGGTATCTAAGTAAGAAAAATACATTCTTAATAGAAACAGATAAAACCAAAAACTAAATAAAAACTGTGGGGAGCCACAGAACACTACACAATGATATTTCATGGACCATATTCCCAACATACATGCCCTGTCCTTACATATTTCTTTAACTATTCACTGCTAGCGATTGCTATAGGTAGAGTCTGATTCAGATGTCTGTCTTTTTGCTCTCCTGAGACATCCCCCTCAACAGTTCCAAGTCAGGATAAAATTAGAATCACTCTAATTTAGCTATAGCACAAGTAGGACCGAACTCTGCAACAGTTGTACCCTGGACACCTGTTAAAGTTAATAAAAGCTGCAGAGGAAGGCAAGGTTTAGCCATAAGTGATTGTTTTCCCCATCACCTATTCTTAAATATATTACTTCCTTTGAAGAACAAGCAATTACAGTTAAGCTTTATTGATTTCATAATTCCACTTAGAGAACTAAATTTAAAATAAACGAACACCAAGAAAGTTCAGTATTCTATGAAGCGGATGTTTAAAGAATCTGACGACCTGATATCTCTATGCACTATTCATAGTGAAAGGATTTGTTAAACTCAAAACGTGAGGTACCATCTTCTGAAAGTAATTCTGAGTCAAACAAGAAGCTGAGATGGTTAGTTCTGAAGAGTTACACTTAAAACTGCTGTGAAAAATAGAAAAAAAAAAAAAGAAGAAAACTTGCTACAGGTGCATCAGTCTGAAAGAAGAGCTGCTGATGTACCTTGATGTATGAGGGCTTGGCTTACCATGGAACTTCAAATCCCATAGATTGTTTCTTTCCAGACACTGTCATTTTGGTAATTTTTGGCACAATTTCAGATTCCGTTCTGGCTGACTGGGAATCCCTTGTTTTTCCTAGTAACAAACAAAAAGTAAGTTTGAACTTAAGGTTGTGACTAACAGGTATTAAATATAAAGTTTAATAAGTCCCATTACTTCTCTCCAACCCAACAATACCAGTCCTTCATGAGCAACTCTCACATTTCGGTGTCTTACGCAAATATATTACATAATTAATCAAAATAATCTACAGTTAGATCTATTGTGAAAATCTCACCTCTATATCCAAGCATTCACATGACGCCTACACTTTGCAAGAGCTTTACTAGAAGCAGCTCTGCAGGATGCCAGAAGCATTTCATGCAATACGAGGTAAAGAAATAGTTTGCAGTTGCTCACTAGATGATTGGATTAATACTTCTTTAGAGTTTTTCTTTTGCCTTAACACTGTTAACATTGTAAAGCAAAAAACAAATATGTCCACCTCAGGGAATGCTAGCAGCAGTACCAGCTACGTGTGGGCTGCAAGGCCCTCCCTGAAACCTGAAAACAGAATTGTTTTGTACTGAATTATACTCAAGAAGCCAAGCAATACTCCAAAGCTAGTTTATTTCAAGGTTATTTAGAATTACCAGAACTGAGTAACTTAATTACTTAAGGGTATTAACTTGTACCATAACTAAAATGAAAACACAATTAAAGTTCATTCTTCATTTTGTGAAACTACAGTGCTATTAGTTTCTTATCAAGCTGTAAAAAAAAAAAAAGATAAATTATTTACTCTGCAGAGGAGGAGTCTATATAAAAGAAGTAAACTAGCCATTTTCTTTACACAGTTCTCTTGTTATTATGTTAGGATACCTTCTTCCTTCAAGGAAGAAGACTTCCTGTGTTACATCATTTGTGACAGCTGCTGCACACCGTGTTCTGAAGAATGTTACACATGTGACAAAGCAAAATAATAACCCAAATTCAGAATTAAGCTGCAATTTTTAAACACGTTTTACCTACAAGTTTATCTGAAAACCAGAAAAATGCCACTGCTCCTCCAGTATTAGACCAATTTGGATACTCAAGAGCTGAGTGAATATCAAGTTACTCTTTCAAGTACTTTAGACAGAGTACATTAGGAAGAACTGTTGGAGCCATTTGGTCCTACTCATTTATGTTAATGCTGCACTTCCTTCCAAAGCATGATGGCTACACCTTTAAACCACAAGATCACTTGGTTTGCAGGTTACACAAATGGTTGCGGTCAAGGCTGCTGAAGATTTCAGGCAAGGAAACAGAATACCACAGATGTCTACAACAGCAAACCAAAAAAGGCAAACAATCACAATATAGATGGAGACATTCTTATTTATCTGATGACTTGGTCTTCATATCTGTCATTTGTCCTCTTATCTGCTGATACTCATTTTATTTATATGCCACCTGCAGATCTCTGGAAGAAGTAGTCTGTATGTAGTTTATTAATAGTTGCATACAAATAAGAAACAAAAGGAAGAGAAATAAAGGCAACAACAGAAAGCATGGCTTACAAGAATCTCAAATCATGTAACAAACAAATATAAATATTCAGAATATAAAATTCTCACTGGACAGGGACTACTCGTTAAGCACAAAAATTGTAGTTCATCTTCAAGCTCTTAAACAGATCACCTATAGCATTTTTTTAACAAGTAAACACTTAAGTTACAGTATAATTTACATTACTTTTGTACTTTTCTGCATCAAATGTAACAATTTTCAAGCAGACATCATTTTGAACTGACAGGTAAACACAAATGCTTTGCATATCATTTGAAACCTGAATTCTTAGAAAATACCACGTTTGAAATCTGACTACAAGGAATTAATAATTACAAAAAACACAATTAAATTGAAATGAGGTTAGCTAAAAGACAAAAATAACTTGCAATCTATTACCCTGAAAGTCAAAGGTTTTATCTTCTCTAACCAATTTCAAAATTAAGCTTTATTCTGTAAAAATAATGCTGCTGTGCTTTACACAGACTCAAAGTTAAATTGTACAAGGAGACTAAATACATTCAACAAATGAAATATTTGAGACAAAAAAACCTTTAAAACTAGAATTTAGGAAACATGACAAGTTGAAAGAAGACACAAAACTGAAATCACAAAGAACAAGAGAAAGTAAAATAATATACCATTAAAGGTGACAGTTTGGGTGGTTCTTTATTTATAGATACACTTCAGTTTTTTAAGTAACAATACGAAATAATTATATAAATAAATAAATACTAAAGCACAGGTGGAGTAAGGAAGCAGACTGGGATCATATAAAGACAAATCAAATCATAGAAATAATCCCAGAATGGCGACATTCAAACAGATGAAAAGGCAAGGCAAGAATTATTAGTAACACTACTGATAGAAGCATCAAATACAATTTTCTGCCTTCAATGTTTTTATAACCAAGTACAATAAAATCAAGCAGCACATTTGAGATAAGGACTGAGTCTGTCTTTTATGCATTGCAGGCGCCATTAAAGATTAATAATTATGGCTTCATTACAAAGGACAGAAAGCTGGGAAAGGAGTATACTTTATTATCTAATCTGTAGGGAACCGGAGAAAAGTGAGTGATAAATTCTTATCTGCTCTAGCAGGCAAAGCAAAAGCTATTCGGCATTTAACAGATTGCATGCAAATCCTTAAATTGCACCTTGGAACTAAAAGGAAATCAATGCACAAAGCTGATACAATTCTTAAAACACTTCTTAATCTACAAGTAGGGTACCCTATGGCAACTGCAGTGTACTACAAACCCAGAAAAAATGTAGAAATAGTAATCCCAATCTGATTAGGACAAGAGAAACTGTGGAAAATCAGCTTCTGATGGGAAAGGATTACAAGGATATAAAGATTTTTGCCAAGAAAGCCTTCATAAAGTTCTTTGTGTCTACTGCCATTTGGACATTCTCACATACCTAGGTGATTCAATGGCAGTAAGTTTTCTAAATCAAGAGTACAGATTAAAAAAAAAAACCAACCAAAACCAGATACATCTTTCACAAACTACAAAAGCAGTCCCAATACCTTGTTACCATTTCACTGCTCTAAGCACTGCAAGAAGTAAATCTAAGTGTGCATCCCAACAAGTAAATGCAGTGATTGACATAACACTAGGAAAATTTAAAAAATTTCCTCCCACAGAAACACATGGTACACATTTATAAATCATAAAAATTAAAACTTGAAATAAAAAAGTAAAACCTTAAAGGCTTATCAGCCTGATAATTCTCACAATTCAGAATGTTCAGAAGCCCAAACTTCCAGCCTATTTCAAGCAAAATAGCTTCCAGAGAGATATTTGATATTTAGACTGCACTGACATCAGAGTACCTTGCCTAAAGCACACTGTAGGTACAAGTCAAACACTACTACAAAACTAAAAGTGTACTGATGAACCTTGTCTCAGTATTAAACTGGCATCAGCCTAACACCAAAGGGAACAGACAGGCCTGCACTGCCATTACTCCAATACAACTGGAGGTATGACACCTTGTCAAAGTTCTCTTCTATTACTCCTGGCTGTGTTTTTACCTTTCCTGTGACTGCCAGTTGGTATTCTGATTTAAAAGACTTTTGTCTCAGTCAGAAAATATTACTAATGTCACCTGACATAACTTCAAAATTGTTAGCAGTACAACCCCAAAATCTGATGGCACAATAAAGTACCTGCAGGCTGATAAACATAGATGATGATGATGACATAGACAAATACATATGCAGGAAGGAAGTAAAACATTGGGACAGTCTCACTAGATGTTCAAGACGGAATACCGAAAGTATATAGATTTAGTCAACCACCTCCCCTTACTGTGAGCAACTCCCTCCAGATTTCTTTTCTAAAATTGCTTGTAAGCAGTACCTTAGAAGATTTGTATTTTAAAAAACATCAAAATATTATTCTGGCTACATTATCAAACATAATAGGTTTGATAAGTCCTTTTTTCAGTTTTGGTTCATATACATACTTAACACCAAAATAACAGGAAGATAGAAATTAATCTTTTCTCTAATTCTGTTGGAGGTATGGAAGGTTTCAGTAAATGGAAGAGTTGATTGACAGTCTAGTCTGTTCCCAGGTAGCTTAGAGGCGAATGAAAAGAGAAGTCTGTTAAACAGCCACTCTCCCAAGAAAGATGCATTGATACCAAATGGATATTGACATATTTGGAGAAATGCACACTAGCACATGGGTATTTAAATCCACACTGACCGTATCTTTCCAGCAGCAGAAACAATGCCACTGCTTTCAATTCCTATACACAGAAGAAGCTTCTCCTCCCAAGTGGTCTTTCACTCATCAAACTGTAAATTGGTACTGAAACTTTACACTCAACTACCCCATTGCACAGAGAAGCCTGTTTCTGATACAGTGAACCAGAACGTTTCATGTGCCTGAATTCAGCCTGAAAAACAAAGACAAATGTCAAGAGAGACATGTCTCAAGCCTATGCTTTCTCAGATGGCAATCCAATTTAAATAAATCCATGTCTACTCACAAATCAACTGCTAATGGTATACAAGCACTTGCCAAGGATCACACATTCAAGGAAATTATGTTCCAATTAACTGCAGGCGGCTTGCAGTTAGTTTTTCGCTTGCATGCTTTAGACATTTTTATTGGTTATACTGATTCTTCTCTTTTCAAAATTGGTTGCGCACTTAAAGGCAGCTGCATACTATTTCAATTTTGAATGGGGCTGAGGATCTTACATTTAACTGACACTTGATAGGCAGAATGAAGTTACTTAAGCAGATCCTCCTAATGCTGTCTACACCAGCACTGCCATGAAAAAAAAAAACCGCACAAGCAACACCATGCTTTCTAATCTACAAGATACGGTTTGCATCCTTTCCTCTGCTACAGACTTTCTATATAACCACAAACAAGCCACTTACACCTCTGTCTGCTGATTATACAGCAACAGCCACCAACTACATAAAAGAAAACAGGGCACTGGTTTTGTGCACCAGGTCCTGAGTTTGGTGCATGTCATGAGAAGACACAGTTCTGTCTGAAAAGCAGAATTATTAACCAAGGCTCCTCTCAAGATAATACCTCCCTTCCTATATGCTGTGCTATGATTTTAAACTAATTTTAAGACTATAATTGTGAAAATATTTCAAATATGGACTACGCATGAGTGAGTCAACCAGATGTAGATTACACACGATTTCATGCTCAGAAGCACTTATCACCTGTTTGCCCACATTATCTGGGTTTATATAAATATCTAATAAATCCATCGTATCACATAACCCATCTGAAAAACTTCAAACTGTTTACAATTTTCTAAATATGCCATAAATCTCATGAGTTTTAAGCCTTTAAATATTTTTTCATTTGCCTTAAAAACAGTAGAATTTTATTTTTATCTCTTCAAATGTCACAACACATGGGAAAAAATAACATAAGGAAATATCAGAACTTGTCGAATTAGAAATATACTACTGAAAATAATTTGTTTTGGTTTTATAATTAAACTGAATTATTTGACACTCATGAATTCTAGTCTAAATGCTGTAGGGATACAGTGGTAACTTGCAGTTTAGTTAAGTTTGCACTGGGATGCAGTACACTGTATCATCAGTGGCACTGGTACTGTGTATTAGTGTTATCAACATATCACAACACTGAAGTCCAAGTACATAACATGACTACCGAACTAAGAACATCCTAGATGTCCTAAATTTAGACAGCTTCCTAACCTTTAAAACATTCTGCCTGTATATAATTCACTGTGCGTCACCCCTATAGCCTATCAATTAAATGTCTTTTGATGCAACAGCAGCAACAAAGTCTGCACATGTGAGAGCTTCAACTTACAGAATTCCTCCCGTATGCAAACTTTAGTATTTAAATTAAACCAGTTCAAAATATCCAGTTATAGAAAACCATATGACATTATGCTACTACGGATATACAAGTGAATGTTACTGAACATCCACAGCACTTCCAAAAATAATGCAACAGTCCAAAATAATAGAAAAGGCAACTTGCAAAGTCACCACCCAGTGATGAGACACAGCCATTCTAAAGATATTACTGAAAACAGTTCTCCAAACAGGAACACTGAACTTTTTCTTTTTAAAAGCAAGGTTCTTTCCTAATAGAAACCACAGTCAGGGGCTTTCCAGGTAACTTGGTCTCGTTGTTTTAGCTATTACCTTCACTGCAAGGTTTCAGAAGGTGAATATGATTTTTTTTTTTTTTTCATGAAACTGGGAGTAGCATTTTCACTGAAAAATGCTGAAAATAAAAATGTTCACTTGCACCTAACTACAAGATTATCTTTTGTTTCTTCTTAAGGTTTGATAAAGCAAGAGGGAAGAGAGATACAGCAGGTTCTTGAGTGGTGACATTCCTGAGTCTCTCCATCATGAGCCAGTTTTCTGGGATCCACAACACACATACAGCACAACTTGCTACCCCTAGACTGAAGTTCCAGAAACAGTTTGCTTCACTACATGCAGCTGCAACAATTGGGTGTGCAGCAGCCAGTCAGAAGGGCTGGCAGCCTGCTACAGCCACCTGGCACTCCTCACCTCTCTGGCTTTACTTTCAATGTTTGCAGCTTTCAGCAAATTGACATCTCTAGTCCAAAAACTTGTTCAAATGAGGCTCCTGCCTGGGACTGACTTTTTGATTTTGCCTTAGCAAACAGTTTGCACATGCTCTTACGGCTTAAGTTTTAAAAACTAAATCCCTGAAACACTTCATCAACATTCAGTATGTAGCTGCTGCAACTGTTTTTGTCCAGACAGGACACAACTGCGTCACCTGAACTCAAATTGTACCTCTCCTGTGGTCTCCATAGTTTCCTACCACATCAATAAACTGGAGGCATAAATTTGTCCTGGATAAATCATAAAAACAAACAAAACTGGAGGGCAAGAGAAGAAAACCATATACTGAGAATTGCCAAGCAGTAAGACACAGATTATTAAGGACAGACAAAGACTAGAAGAATGAAAACCAGTTAAGCAGAGAAGATGAAATGAGAGACAGAGTGACCATGGGGAAAAAAAAAGTATTCATGAATAATCTGACTTGGGGAAAAACTGTGTATAAGGAGAAGGAGAAAGTAAGAGGCCACATGCTCAATGACAAGTTACTTGCAGAGCTAAAATGAACAAAGGAAGCAGAAAATGAGCAGAACTGAAAGAAAATACAAACTATGTCTGGAAAAGAGCAAACACAGAAAATAATAATGGCCAATAATTGGAAAAATAGGTAACAAACTGAGAATGGCTAGATAAGGATCCTGATGTAGAAAAAATGAAACTGCAATAAAAGATGTGGAATGAGATGAGGAAATAAATACTGCATTCAGGGCACAAAGATGAACTCAACAAAAAAATTGAACACAACTGAGTAAGTCAGAGGATTAGAAGGACACACACGGATGTTAGATCAGGTTTAAGTGGATGGAGTGGAATGTGTTACAACAAGGCAACAACACATTTTCTTTCCTGTCTGAAACATAGCCAAAATTTCTGGAGTCTCACCAAGTCTCTTGCCATCAATATTACCACCCCGAATGAAGCCAAATGATACAGAATCCCAGCAGTCAGATACAGCTGCATTCTCTTGTCCTTCCCATCTAAAACAAACATCTTCCTGTAAGAATTTTCCAGCCATCTTATTTAAATTACACATGGTCAAGCCTGCAAGCAGCACAAAAATAATGTTACCTTATTAAAACTATTTTTTCCCAATGACTCCTTACTGCAATCATTACATGGAATGGTGTACATTTTCATTTAGAATATCTAATGTTGACATAGAAACACATCTCCGAGACCAGTGTATGTTTTTATATAAAAGATTTTACTCGTGTCTACTACAACTGGGAGCTTTCAGCATTTTCACACTTAAACTTGTATGTCTCAATAGTTGAATACTTATTATAATATTCCAATTTTTGTGAAATTATGCTTAAGCAACACATGACAGCAAAGAAATGTACAGACCAGTTCTATATGTAGACCACTGGTGCAGTCTTTCCAGAAACATGGATAATTAGTCTGGTTTGCATTCATGGTTAATCTGTTAGGGGAAAGACAGGCACTGATGCTATAGCAGAACTCTTAGGATCTCCAGTTTCACTAAGCCAACACCTCCCCTGTACAAGAACGGAGATCTCTTGTACAGAAAGGCTTACTGGGGGATGGTGCATGTTTTCTTTTCAAGAGTACCCAAACATCAGCTGTCTCCTTTTGATGTATCCGATACAAAAAATGCGTAAAAGGCCAATAGGAACTCAACAATCAAAACAACAACTTTCTCATCCACCAAGTTTTTCAAAAGGATGTCCCTGTGATATTTCTCATACCTACATGCTTATAGTTCAATGGACTAAAATTCAGTCCTTCACATGACCGTAACTCAGCACAACTCATCCTGTAACTACTGAAACCTAATTTGTGGGAGGTGTATTACTCTGCACTCTAGCAATGCCAACAATACCCATTCTCAATCTGTAACTGAAGATACGACCTCCCGTAAAAATAATTTATTAGACATTTGCAGTTGTTTTGTAACAGCACCTTCACTCCCCCCTCAGATTCACAACCATAAGTCGTTGGTGGTGTTTTCTAACTCAACGAATTTTTCTTAAATGACTGTGAATTGTCTTTCACTGAGATTTAGAAAAAGCTCAGTCTGATATTTCTGAAGTGCAACTTCCTACCATAAATGGTTATGTAAAGAGCAGAGTCAGCACTATGGGCAGGATAACCCTAAAAAGATATCCCCTTCAGCCAGTCACTTAATTGAACAGAACACAGAGTCCATGCAAATTACCAGAATTTCTGTTAAACCTTGGCCCAAAATGAGTATGTAAAACTGAAAGTACACTACGTACATTCTATTACAATTATATCGAATTTCCAAAAATAACAAATAACAATTTCAGGTTTAATTCACAACTAATGTTATAATGCCAGAGGATGGTGCTATTTGCCTGCGCACCATTCAGATGATTCAGAAACTACAGCATGCCCTTTACATGTCAACGTTATTTATTCAGGTACATTCCTGTTGATTGTATTGAAGGAGTGCAAGGCATTTTTAAAAAAGAAAGCTTTCCTGATCCACAACTTTTATCTATGCACTAAAACTACGCCAGTATGACACAGAAGTTTAAGAACGGTGAGCACAAAAAACATAGAAGCAAAATTTAAAGAGTAAAGTCATCTTACATTTGTTTAACTTTTCCACAACCATTCTGCAAATTTTCTTCAGAAACTTAATGAGGTAGCCTTTCAAAGTTGCGGAAGAAAATGTACTTACTAGCCCTACACGCCTGTTAAAGCTGCAAATACTTCTAGCATTTTTAAGTTCCAGAAAATTGCAAAACTTTCGTGTGGTAAGAACTTCTAGGTAGGACTAGCTAAAGTTTAGCTAAAGACTAGCCTTATTTAAATTTCGGTTCTCTGAATTGTCAACCCTCTCACTCTGCTGGTGACATTACAATCACACTAGATCCTCCTCATGACTTCGGGGATGGCAATGCAGACAGCACGTTTCAGAGCAGAAGACTGGTGGCTTCAGAAGGCAAAAAGCCTAATCATGTATCAAAAATGTATCAGTTACTGAAAAAAAGCAGTTCAGGGGCTTATGTAAGATGTGATTTTAAAGAAGCAAGTGTTCAACAGGTTAAGTATAGTTTAAAAGAAAAAACAAATCAAGGTCCAGCAGTACAGCAATTACTTATAATACTGTGTATAGACACCTATCCCTTAGTGTAAACTGAAATACAAATGCATTTAATAACAAAAAACAGGAGTTGTTCATGAGTACAAGAGATAAACTCACTGATCGACACTGACTTTTGCATTTCTGCTTGCAAGGGTATGTTAATCAAACAGAGAATCCTCAGAGATGTCCCCTTTCAGTTTGTGGGTTTTTTCCCCCCTTAAAAAGACAAAAAATAGACATGTTCTACTTACATATATTACAAAAAGTCAGCCAAACACTCCCATTTTGAAAGCTTTACCTATAATGAAGATAAAGGAAGAGACAGTATTTACTAGAATTTCATTACAGGTAAAGACAGTAGGAGTGGAGGTATAGGATTGCCAGCTGAAATGGAACTGAAAAGACGGAAGTACATTATGTGGAATAGTTTGTATTTCAAGGGGTTTTGCTTTGGTTTGATGAAACGGACTTCTTGATCGTCCTTGCCATGCCCACCACCTCCTACTCAGCATAGATGGAGACATCTTCCAAAGCCAGTAGTTAGGGTACTTCTCTGGGATCTGGAAAAAACTAAGGACAAAGTCTTTACTCTGACAGAAACTGTGGATGATATGGGTACCATATCACAGCAATCACAGTACAGAAAATGTTCAGACTGTTGATGTTTTGGAGGGCTTTTTTCTTCTACTTACGCAAGAGACAACCTTCCCACTGAAATGCATTTCACTGTAACTATAAATCAGATTTGGGCGTGAGCCTCAGTTTAAAACCATCTTTGTGTTCAGTATTTGTTCATATATAGAACTCAAAGCAGACCTAAGATGCATTTTTGCTACAAATACTTAAATGCCTCTTGAATTCCACAGTCCATACCCATAGAGGAAATTTGAACTCAAGAAGAATTGCTTCAGGGCATTGTGCTGCTTTCACTAAGAAAGAAAACTGCTACAGAATAAATAGATACTAAGGAACAAAGACCAATAAAGTTCCAGAACCTTTTCTTCTGAAATATAAATAATACTCTAAATAGTTATAATATTAAAAATGTACCAAAGAGTATTACAGTTCTGTATATTGAAAACTACAATAGATACAAGAACAACAACAAAAAAATCATTGTCAACAAAAAAACTCTCTCTAATACAGTGAAAACAAGTGTGCAATTTTAAATCTCAAAATAATAATCATTAAAAGGTATTATTTTGACCAAATAAATTAGACAGTCATTTTCCAAACTGTCAAAAAGCAATGTCTAGTGTTTGGATTTCTTGATCAGGAGCAATTTTAATAAACTGAGGAAATTGACAAGGAAAAAGCAGACAGCATTAACCAGAATGGAAGTAATGATGCTAGAAGGCAGGATCCAGTGGAGATAAAATCAGTAAAATACAAGACTGACATTTGAAAAAGCTCACCTTCAGAAACAGTTGAGTTCTATGCAAGGTCACTAGCTTGGTAAGCCCAAGAATAAGAAGTGAAATAGGAACTAAGATGTTACACCTAATACTTGCTCTCACTTTTTAAAGAAATCTAGCAGAACAGGGTCTGCCCGTGTGCCCCCAAGATTACGGCAATTTTTTTCAGAGCAGGTACTTGTAGCAGCACACACAGAGACTTTATGTAAGGTAAATAACTAACTACTCTAAAAAGCTCACATGAACTAATAATATACGTGAATGATGGAAAAGGTACCTCTGACAGGTGACAGGTGACAATACAGAACCCCCATACCTAGAAGCTAATAGGCCCCTAATTACCAGAGGTGTAATCAAATATGGTAGAGTAGGAGAGATGGTATTTATAGTTTTACAAAATAGAATAGCTCAAAAGTACAGTAACTTGAAAATTCTACCTCTTTTGCTATTCCAACTAATCTCTTAATCCAAAACTTAGGCAGCTATTGAAAATGTATAACCTTGTAAAAAGTTAAATAATAGATTAACTTTTAGAGGTTATTTTTAAAAATTGAATCTTTAGCAGTTAAATGCATACATTTAAAAGCCACCTGAACAATCACTTTAAAGATAAAAATCTTAAATGTTCAAATTTATACCATTCAGAAAGAATAAATGCTAAGAAACAAAAATCAGAAACAAAAGGATTTAAAAATACATTGATCTTTGCAGATATAAATTAGGTCAAGTTAAACATTTCACGCAATCTGTTCAAAAGAAACATGCTGAGTGAATATACACCCTTTAACAGTGCTTCTTGTACTAGGATTAAATGTAAAATAATGAAGCAAAAACACTTAAGAGAATCAAGAAAGGTAATTAACAAGGTGCTGCTTCTCCTTTGTATTTTTCTCCAAATAAGACTAATATTGATAAACTTACTCTTCCCCACTTTAACTGTTCCATGGTTTCAGATTAAGGGATGATGTTTTGTGCTATTGGTTCTATTTTGCATTATTATTTAACATCAACATATTAAGTGGTGGTGGTGGGGGGGGGGGGGGGGTGTTTAAAAAAAATAACTACAAGATCACAATTCTTTCATAGAAATTTCAGAAAAGCCTAAGTAAAGTTTAACACTTTTTCTTATATCAGATTCAAACTAAAATTATTTTTCAATATTAGATTTACAAATTATTTCCACGTAGATGGGACAGTTTAAGTGGAGGGATTCAATTTTAAAAACATAATACCAGGAGAAAACACTTAAGATTTCCTCCTTCCAGCTTAATTTTATTTTCAGTGCTCTTACATCATGAAATCAAAGGTTGTAGGTGCATCACCAATATGCTACAATATGCTCACAACCTACCATTCAATACTAGAGATTACATTTCACAATGTGCTATTATGTAGCAGAATGCTTTCCCTACTTTTTATTAGATACCTCTTTAAACATCTTGTCCTCTCAATACTATTTGGCACTCATGGTGGAACATCAGAGGAGAAACAATGGTAAATGAGGCTTCAAGTCCAGTCACACTCCTATCTGCTAGTTCTTGGTAGTTTGTCCGTAACATAATGGGGCATGTGAACGGCATGTTATTCCACATGTGACCGCTCACAACTATGTTGGTGAACCAGTATTTTATTCTACCTTACTACTGGCACTCAAAGCTCAGCTTTTCTTCTGTCACTAGCTACATCACCACTAGTATCTCTTGCTCGTAGACTTTCTAGATACTCATGCGCTCTAAAGGACACTTTTTTTTTTTTTTTTTTTTTTTTTTGCATGTACCTCCCAAACTCAAGCAAGTCCTGCCTTTTGGAAAGAAAGAGTGCAAGCTCAGTTTTGTCCTCAGTGCTACACAGATGAAAGTTCCATTATCATACACAAACTTACTCAACAGCAGCTATCTTTAACAAAAGACAAGTAACAACCAAATACATCTACAGTAGAGGATGACCACATTCTCAAAGCTTGAGACAGAAACTCTTAGATAAAGAAGTTTGATACTACTTTACTGTCACATAATTTTCTTCTAGTTTGTTTTTGTGAAATTCTGTTTGTCTTCACTGTAAGATCAACAGGCTTCATTCAACATCTACTTTTGCTGCTTCCTTTAATTCTAATGGAAGGCACTCTACTCATTTCCTAAATAAACAGAATTAGTTTGCCACACAGTCATCTTGTCCTGTTCAAAAATAGAGTACATTTGAGGAAGGGCAGAAATGAAAAGGAAGTAATGGCTACTAAAAATACAAAGAAAAATAACAACTTTAGCATTCTTTCTTATTTAAATATCTTACTGGTAATCCAAAGAATATTCGAATGCTAGGTGTGAAACTGCTAAATATCTCTGAATCGAACTTGCAAAACAAACTTAAGCTGCATCAATGCAGTAGGCTGATCAAAGGTACTTAATCTATCTACAGTCCAGAACCTCCACAGTATCAAAACCAATACATTAGCAGAAAAAAAAAAGAAAAAATACAACTGAAAAAAGAACACACAACTATCACTACAAATTTAGAGACTAATCTTAAGCTATCTGAAGAGCCACAAAGTTTTCCGGACCATTGCTGCACAGTTTGTACAAACACCTAGTTACAACAGATTATATACCAGAAAGACATATTTCCCTAAGGAATACACTATGGATGCTACCAGCAACAAAGAACATGGATTTAGAGAACCTACCAATAATTTGGTGATTTACTTGACAGTAGGCTTTGAGTGGCTAATTGATATAAAATCCTAGAATTAAGTGCTAACTGTATTTATCAAGGAAATCGCTGCAATGCAGATACTAGCAAAGCTGAAGTAAGCAAGGTACAAAAAAGCTACTTGACATGCACAGAGGGACATATATGAGAAAGACAGAATTGAACTTTAAAAACCCTACCTGTTTTGTGATAAAATTTAGGAAAAGTTTATAAAAATTGCACCACACTTCAGCATAAGAATGTTTTCTCTTTTTAACTGCAACATGTTTTACATTATCTGCATTACTTATCTACACTTGCAATACATATATATTATTACCTAAAAATGTATTTACTCCACATTTTCCTATGAACTCATCTGGCATCAGCCAAACGTATCTGATTTCCAGCATTATCAAAGATAAACTTGTTTAATTAAGACTAGAAAAAATTAAAACCTAGTATTACCATAATCTGAAAAAGAGACCCCTATTTAGAAAATAACAATGTATATATTGATGTAATGTAAAACGTAATACTGCAGGCTCTATTCTCCATTGCCAAAATAGCTCAGAGTCACAAACTGATTTTATAAAAAGACACTTATCTGAGTTTATAAGCAAAATTGAATATAGTAAAGTATAGCCTATAGTTTTAGGCAAGCTTTGGAAGATATATCAGATGCGAATCAATGCCAGAAAAATTCATTCGTCAGCCTGAAGCAGCACATTTCTATCTCTATCATGACTTTAGAAGGGAAATAGCATGCACTCGAGTCCAGTGCTTTATGTTTTTCTCTATGCTTCACATTTACAGTAGCACCTGTAAGCACACAGATAGCATCTACAATCTTGTAATAGTTTGTTCACATCATAAAAATAGCATCAAAAGCATCAAATTTAAAGCACACTTCTGCCTTGAAAAATGTTTATTTAAGATCTTTGAGTAGTACTATTTTTTCCTTTTTTTCAACTCAAGCAGAGCACTTGGTATATATACACAGTTATGCCATCTTGCCTAATGGACAAGCAAAGTTAGTCATTTTCCTGTTTATGTGGGTCAGCAGTAGGGAAGAGGAAAACATTAAAAATAGGAAAATGTGATTCTAAAACCACAAGAAGTTGCAGCAGGGACTCGAACAAGGAGTACCCAAAATAACTTCAACTCATATTTTGGAATTAATTAGATACAAAATTTCCACCTAGGGTGAGCTTCTATAGGCAGTAAAAATATAGAAAAAGAACTGATGCAACAATCAGTCAAAGCTCTTCCATGTCTCTGACAATATGGCATTACAACTCCTGCAAACACAAGCATTTTCCACAATAAATGCAGCTAGTTTTCCAAGCTTTCAGCATTTTAAGCATCAATTCCTGTCAGTAGACTCATCTGTTTTAATTTTAATGGCAATTTCAATCATCACAAGTATAACAGAAGGGAGGAAACTGGTACTTCACACATTTTAAGTGTCCATGCTGAAGACTGAAAGGCTGTGAATGCAGAAGCTAAGATGATGAAAAATGAGTCTGGTCTTGTCACCCAAGAAGAAAACAATTCAAGTGTAACTAGAGGCACACAAGTGGCGGCATTTGTGTTATGTCTGATATGTACGTGCCATAATACATTAGACCATGCAACTAATATGCTTTGTAACAATTCTGAATCATCCACAATACTGCAGAAACACACCCAGAAGACTGTACAGAAATTAAGTTTGCATGGATGACAGAAATTTTCTACGGAAGGTCCAGTACTGGTAGTGAAAGATACTTAGCATGAACAGACATTGTGAAGTAATTCTGTGTTTAAAGCTTCCATTTTTACACCATCCTGGGGCTTTTACTTTTAACTTATTTTTTGAATTTTCCCAGGTTTCCTGTCAGCACTCAAACTCCTTTCTACCAGTACGTAATGTATTTTAATCTGTTTCTTTTCCTCCCACGATTTTGGATTGGATATGCCACTTCTAACGCTTAGATGTCTTACTAGCTTCTAGAGCTGAAATTCATTCGTTTTCAACTGCAAAACACTACCATGTCAGCATTCCTGACAGCTTTGCTTTGAGTACTCAAGCGCAAACTTCAGATAGGATTAATAATCTTTAAATTGATACATGATAGCACTACAGCAGAAGTAATTGGCTCATCTGTTAGACAGGACTTTTAAAAGTCTGACTCAAATCATACCTTCCTGACAAGCCAGTGATAACACCTGAGAATTTAGTAAATTCTTCACTTTTCCTTCTAAGGACACTGAGAAAAACAAGTGATAATTGATCTTTATTGTGACCTGAATGGACTGAGACAGGACAGTGTAAGAACAAGTAGAGCTACAGTTTCCCCAGGATCTCTGGATCTTCTGGAATCCCAAAGTTCTAAAAAGGACACAATAATTTTTAGTTTCATCAAAGTTCTCTTAGCTTCCAAGCAAAACACCCAATTTTCATACATGATACAGTCAACTACAGAAATTACTGACTTTGTATTGGTTTACACTTTGTCCTGACAAAAGTAAACCAAACTAGTGTTAGAGGACCATAAAGGAAAACTCAGAAAAAGCCTGGAGTGTCACTTTTTCCAGTGTAGGTGTACAGTATGTATAAGGAGAATCTCAAAAATGTATTTCAAAGGATTTTAAAAAGCTTTTCATGGCTGGTGACACATTTTTCCCTGAAATAAGCCACTTCCTTTCTAAAACCCACACAGTGCCTCTGTGTCAAGATTCAGCAACTTCACAAAGTCTGTGTATGTCTTTTTCTTACCCAAAACACGGAAGTCATAAATTCTCATTTACTTTCCATGATTTAAGACATATCATGTCAGATTTCAACCATTTTCATTGAGAAAAGAACACATCTTCTTCGTCACAGACTGAAAGCACAACATATCTGAGTATAATTAATTACAACAGGTCCTCTATAGCAGGCATTTGAGAATTGTCATGTTACAGAAAAGTTACCACAGCCAACTGAAGTTGGGAATAAAAACTTCTGAGCTACCGATGTATAAACAATGGATTTGCCAATGAGCAAAATCAAACATCAGAGTCTGATATGATATCAGATATCAGGTATCTGATATGATACCTGATATCGTATGATAAATGACAGTAAAACCTGGTGAACTCTAAAGCCAATGAAAATATATTGTACATCACCATTAAACTTCAGGATGTTTGTTCTTCTTTGGAATTCTCCCTATAAATAAAATCCAAAGGTATCAGTTCATCTGGTTTTGCTTGGTTGGCTTTTTTTTTTTTTTTTTTTTTTTTGGGGGGGGGGGGGGGTTGGGGGTTTTGTTTTGTTTTTTTGGGGGTTTCTTTTTGTCATTGAAGGCTCCCAACTTCATTTGTCATTAACCACAACCAGAAGCGATAAAAGTTATCTGTTAAAGCACAATAATCTGCCTTCTGACTCTTTGCACTAGGAAGTAACTGTTATCACCATGTCCATCAGCAACATAAAAACACAGAAGACTAATAAGTATTTGTCCATGGAAAGAGAAACACCTATCATTCTGAACCACAACCAAATCTTGCTGCATTCAACTGAGTGATGTTTGTGTGATTTTTGGCTACTGGTGTAAAGCAAAAATTAAGGAAGATACTTATAAAGGAGGCAAAAAAAAAAAAAAAAATCAGGAAATGGAAAGAAACATTAACAAAATGCAAGGTAAGCACTTGCCAATTTTATTTGTGCTTTTCTTGAAACTGCTTACACTGTATTATGTCAAAATCCTGAATATATGCAGAATTAATAAAAAGCACAAACCAAAAATGCACGCCAGTGAAGAAATACCTGTTTCTCTATTAACATCTATTAACTGCTTCTCTATTTGAGGAAAAAAGTAGGAAAGCCCAGTATTTACAAACCTAGACTTAAATGTAAGACATGCCCTATTCCTAGATTATCTGGCATGTCATGAGTAAGGCTTTTCTTACTCTTTTCTTTTGGGTAAGTAAAGCTTCCTGTGCCTTACTTTCAACTTTGACTCTTTACTGTGAAGTTGGTTTCTTATTAAGTATTTATAAAAATAGACCTGTTCTTGGTGCTATTCTTGAGAAATTGCCATAAAACAAAATAGCCAGTGCCATCACAGACAACTCAACTCTAGATTCCTTCCTGCCCCAAGAATAATCAAACCAGACCCAGCTCACAGCACTTTTTATTTCCTGCAAGGACTGCACATTTACAGACATCTGACCTCCTTCTTGCCCAAGCATCACTAAAATCAAAAATATGAATGTCATAAATTGGTTAACAATTCCATTAATGGTGCCTGAAATGGAATAGAACCTTGCTCAATCACCAGTATCTGTTTGTTCTGTAATACTAACACAAGCAAAAAGAAATGAAAATGCAGTTTAGCTAGAAAAAAACGCATGCAGATATGAAATGAAAATGCAGAAAATGAAGCTCTTTTTCACTGAGGGTATCATTTTCACATAAATACTTTTTATAAGTTTGAATTTTAAGAAAGATTTCTCAGAGAACATGAGAAAACACCAGCTACATTTCCAGAAACAAAATTCTTTGCTTGTCTTGACTATAGTGAGAACAACTTACTGTGTTTCAAACTGCTGTTTCTGAATATCACTAATACTAGAACAAAGGACATCTGAGAAATGCTATACGTGTCAAGAACATACGCCACCAGTCAAAAGCAAGATATCTGTATTAAGCTTCCATTCTTTCATGTTAAGGATAAAAAGACTCAAAATATCAACATAATGTCCGTCTTCATCAGCTATTACCTCCATACATTGACATAAATCACAAAATCACAGCATATTCTGAGTTGGAAGGGAGCCACAAGGATGAAGTCCAGCTCATGGCCCTGCACAGCACCATCCCCAAGAATCACACCAGGCCCAAGAGCATTGTCCAAACACCTCGTGAACTCTGTCAGACTGGTGCTGTGACCACTTTCCTGGGTAGCCTGTTCCAGTGCTCAGCCACCCTCGGGGTGAAGAACCTTTTACTTATATCCAACTGAAACCTCCCCTGACACAACTTCAGGCCATTCTCTCGGGTCCAGTCACTGGTGACCACAGAGACCAAGGGCTGCCCCTCCTCTTCCCCTCATGAGGAAGCTGCAAACTGGGATGAGGTGTTCCCTCAATCTCCTACAGGCTGAACACACCAAGTGACCTCAGCTGCTCTTCATACAGATTCCCCTCAAGGCCCTTCACCATCCTCATGGCCCTCCTCTGCATGCAAATAGTTTAAAATGTTGTTATGCTGTGGTTCCCAGAACCGCCTCCAGCACTGGCGGTGAGGCCGCCCCAGCTCAGAGCAGAGCAGGACAATCCCCTCCCTTGCCCAGCTGGCCATGCTGTGCCCGATGCACCCCAGGACAGGGTTGGCCATGCTGTGCCCGATGCACCCCAGGACAGGGTTGGCCATGCTGTGCACGATGTACCCCAGGACAGGGCTGGCCATGCTGTGCCTGATGCACCCCAGGACAGGGTTGGCCATGCTGTGCACGATGTACCCCAGGACAGGGTTGGCCATGCTGTGCCCGATGTACCCCAGGACAGGGTTGGCCATGCTGTGCACGATGCACCCCAGGACAGGGTTGGCCATGCTGTGCCCGATGTACCCCAGGACAGGGTTGGCCATGCTGTGCACGATGCACCCCAGGACAGGGTTGGCCATGCTGTGCACGATGCACCCCAGGACAGGGTTGGCCATGCTGTGCACGATGCACCCCAGGACAGGGTTGGCCCCCCTGGCTGCCAGGGCACAATGACTCGTGTTCAACTGGCCACAGACCAAGACCTCCAGATCTCTTTCCATGGCACTGCTCTCCAGCATCTCATTCCCCAATCTGTACGTACTTCCAGGGTTGTCCCACCACAGGTGCAGACGCTTTCCCTTGTTGACCTTCACTTGGTTGGTGACTGCTCAACCCTGCAATTTATTGAGGTCTCTCTGCAGGGCCTCCCTGCCTCTGAGGGAGTCAGCAGCTCCTCTCAGTTTTCCATTGTCTGGGAACTTGGACACAGAACTGGAAGGGATAATGAGCAAGTAATTTATGAAGATGTTAAAGAGCATGGAGGATGGAGCCCCACTAGAGATGTCTGATGTCATTCACTATAATCAATCACTATAAACTGTGCCCACTATAAATCTGTGCCCAATCCATGAGCCAGCTGTTCACCCATTTCACAATGTGCTTATCCAGCTGGGTGCTGGACATTTTGTCCGGAAGGATCCTGTGAGAGACAATATCAAAAGCTTTACTGACTTTCCTCTCATGAAGCCAGACTGGCTGTGACGGCTGACTGTTGTCTTTCAGATGTTTTTCAACACCTCCCAGAATAATCTCCTCCATAACTTTATCAGACACTCAAGTGAGACTGACAGGCCTGTAGTTTACGGGGCCCTCCTTAAAGCCCGTCTTGAAAATCGGGACAATGCTCACCAGCTTCCAGTCAGCTGGGACCTCACTGATGATGAGTAAGTACTTCACGAGCAACTCTTCTCTAAATTCTCCATAATCTCATTATAAAAGGAGTAAAATAATTTTCACTATGTTGCCATAAATCTAATGCTTAAAAAATAGTTCAAGGATTCTCTTTGAAATATCATTTTAATCTCTACAGACTACAACCATTTCACAAGTTCTAGTCCTCTTCTGTTCTTATTATTACCAGAAACGTAATGGGCAATGGGTTATTTTCTGAAGGAATTCTACCAACATCAAGCATACTAATCAATTATTTGAGCAACAAATGACTGACATACCTCAGAAGTCACTGACAATGGTTTCTAATGGGCCATTTTTAAGCAGACTTAGATTAATGAATCTACAAACCAGATAAAAGAACACTTCCATGATGATGCTAGAAGCTGATGAGCAGTTTCATACAGATTGTTCATCTCAAGAATCACCTAAAATCACAAACTGCAATTAGCTTTTACTTTTTGGTAAAATGATGTACTTGAATGGACCACACAAAGGAGCAACTGCTGCATAACATAGCAATACTAAAATAGAGACCCATTCCTATTGAAGTGCACTGAGGCAGCAATTTGGGAAGATAAGAGTGTGCTTAAATAAATAAATCAGCATTGGCTTTTTGTTTCCTCACATTGTTCTCCAGTGCAGATAGGTAACTTGGACTAATGACATTTCCTCATCATCTAATTCAAAGTTTGGACACAGTAAATTGAACATAAAAATAAGTTTATCAGCTCTCTACACTTCAACAAAATGAAACAAACAAAAAAAAACCCCATGTAAGATTGCCATAAAAAATTCAACTCAATTAAAAAAAAAAAAAAAAAAACACAACCCACACACCTAACAACCCAAAAAACAGAGAAGCACCACCTTTCAGCACTTTAGGAAGTTTACCTTTACTACATGAATTACAATGTGATGAAATATTTGCTTGAAATATTGATCCATAATCAAAACTAATACAAAAACATTTTAAAAATTTGAGAAGTTGAGCATTTTGGATTTGAAAAAGATGTGACTGATTGTTCGTATAACCCTAGCCTACAGCTCTTGTATAAACGTAAACTAGTGCCCTTGTATAATGGCACTGTAAAATATTACATATGCTTCATAAAAAGACAAGTCATATCCTATCTTCATACAAATCTTTTGTCCAGATATTCATTTTTGCAGTAGTAGTTGTTGCTGTTTAACTTTTTGCCTAAGTGCAGATTTTCAGAAGTTGTTGATTACAGAAAAATGTTTTTGAATGGCAGAGTAAGGAAACAGGGCAAAACACAAAACTGTAAAGACTACCTTCCTGCACGAATTACTCTCTTAGAAATAACATTTTGAAATACTACTGTGCAACAGTTTTAGAAATTCAAGCACCTTGCTGCATGAGAAACTTAAGATCTTGAGAACTGTCCAAATAGATCTTTCCTTACTTTCTCCAAAGGAATCTTCTGTGAAAAGAATGCCCATGCAAACCTAGACAAGAACTGGAGTCTGTTTCCACAACAGATACAAACATTACAGAACTCTATTTCTATCAGGTAAGTTAACAAGAAATTTTAATTAACTCAGTCATTTAATAATATGCATTTTATTTACATACATAAAGCAACAACCATAAGTCAATTTTGTATTAAAAATAGTCAGCATCCATTTAAAAATTATGCACAAAATAAATTTTATGTACTAAATGCCTTATGAGTATACAGTAGTACTATGTCTATGCACTTCAATATTACCTTTTTCTGTATATATGCAAACACAGACAAGTATTTTGCAATGTTAATATGTGAATTACAAAGCAAGAAACACAATTAACCCATATTAGCCAAACATAGACAGTAGCTGCAAAATGGGGAGGGGAATTATATACATAAATTAAGAAAATAAGCTCACTGTGTCAAGCATAAAATAGGCAGATTTAGTTTACCAGAATTCTAACATTCATTAGGCACAAACCCTTCAGTGCAAAGGTCAAACATAGTTGTTACACAAAAATGCCACATACCATATCATGCAGTATTCTAAGACAATTAAACCTATCCTTGATACCATCAACCTCATTCTCAGTAATGAATTAAAGGAGTAATTAAGGAAATTACTGAAATACCTGTTTGATTTAAAAAGCAAATATAGTGACATAATACTTTTTGTTTAGAAAAATTATAAAACTGTCTAGGCATGAAAATAAATCTCTGCTGAAAATTAACTGGAATTCAGGTTTATCCACCACTTAGGTACCTTCTCCAATGTTCAGCCTGCAGGTCTGTATTAATTCAAGGCTTACTTCAGATTCAGGATTGCAAACTGAGGAAAAAATCCCTCCCCTACTGCTTACACATTGAACAGCATATACTGCTCCTTCAAGACCACTAACACCACAGTCAAACGCCAATGAAAAAGTAATTATATATGAAAATCTAGCTACCTAACAAGATCCCAAGTTGTTTACTTAGGTAACAATCCCACAGTAAGAGCCATGGCAAACACACAATGCTGATGCTCTTTGGCTTCAGCCACTTGTTCAAGCTTTAATCTGCGTGAAAACTATGCCAAAATTGAGCTTTAAGTACTACGCGTTGCCCCCTACTACTTGTTCCAATGGTATCCACAGGACCTACACTTAGTTGTATGACCAGTTCATGCTCTAAAATTATTACAAATGCTAAGAAGTTTTATGCAAATAAGGGCAGCAAGGGGAATGCGAAAACAGACCAAAACCAAAGAGAAGCTATACAGAGAAAATAAGACTAAGATGGGAAAGCAAAGCTATTCAATTTTAAAAGACCCACAAGTATTAGAAATATCTACTAACATTAGTCAAATCCTCTGGAGTATTTGAAACACAGGAAAGCAAAACCACCTACAAATGGTGAGGCATGACAATGCCAAACTTTTCACTCATATCTTATGTTGAAAAATTCGAATTTATTTACTAGAAAAATACACATAATTTTGGGGAAAGTGAGCTTCAATTACAGGTCCTGTAATAGGACCCTTTGGTCAGTAGGAAAAACTGACTTGAATTTTTAAGCAGGGGGAAGGTGAAGCTTGGACTAACTGCAGAGAAACAGAACACTGAAAAGCATTTCATATTCTTGACACAGTAGAATTTGCTACTATGACTAATCAATAAAACCACCAGTATTACAATCGGTATCCATTGGACTTCTATAGAAAGTCTTCTTAGGAAATCAATTATGCTTCTGCTAATGAACTTGTCAGATCATAGTAGGTACAATGGATTGCATTATTTAACCCTTTAAAGGAACTCAAATAGGCTGCAATAGATTAACACATCAGCTGGAACATAAACACTGCAGCACTGTCATTATATAAAACTTTTATTAATTAGGGTAAGAAACATTAATTTCATTCACAAGGTCAAAGATCACACTGTTCTTAGTCCTAAATGACAAATGCATCAACTAGACAAACAAGCAAAATATACAGACCATTAAATTTGTACCTGAGAGATCTGGAACATGTTTTGTTTTATTTACAAGCAAAATCATAGTGCAGCCAGAAGTCAGGAATAAACCTAAAGGTTTTTGTCTTTTTTGATGCAATATGCTCAACAAATATTAGATTAAAACTAGATGAAAGTTATATCTACTGTTTCATATTAGCTGCCAAGTTTAGCGTAAGTGTATGGACACACATTTTTCTAGTTGCAGCAGTATCTCTGTTGAACTTACTGCTGTTCTGCATCTAAAATAATGACACTAGAAATATATTAGGGGTCAAAATGTGTACTAAAATGTAAGTTAAAACATACATGCAGCTACTAATTTGAATAACAGGGCATCATAGTAAGTCCAGAATGTTCTGATTTGGATCTTTCATCTAAATATGCAAAGTAACAGCAATCGGTGCGAACAGCAGAAGAGAATGCGTTTCCATTTCTAAAGGAAGTTTTCTTCAAAAAAGACAAGAGGCTGACACAAATAGCACTTAGGCTTTGCCTGACTTTTGTTTTTTTCCATTGAGCAAAGACTCTCATGCTACAGTTGAAAAGAACAGATACTTCAGTGCTTCTCTGAAAGACTTGAGAATTAACAATAGAATCCTAGGGAAACTTCTTATGAAATACATGCAGCATGTATATACCTATAAAATTGCTGGTTTAAAATGCTGGATATCACATTTTGATCACTAATTGGAGCCAGGAGGAGACAACAACAATTTAATTGCTTGCTCCCCTACAAATTTGGTCCTATCAAAAAAATACACGTGTACTACCACAACCAGTGCTGTCAAAACCTGAGGTCCTTGAGGCTTTTAAAATCTAAAGGCATTTCTGTTGTAATAGTGTGATCAGTATAAAGATAGAAAAATGACATTGACTGGAAACATCCATTACAAGACAGGCAGTTTAATAACATACCTTTATCAGAAAATCTAACCTTAAGAACATTTAATAAAACTGTTGTAATATAAACTGAGGTTCCTGCTCCCCAAACTATACACCATATAGCAAAAGTAAATTACTTTACAAAATAATAATTCACTGTTCTTCTCAATGAACTGTATCTTCAACACCCAGAGCAGTATTTCAGAAGTCCAATGGTGTTTACAGATTTTTGTACATGCAGTATCTGTACAGTAAACTTCAAGGCTTTCCAAAAGTTAAAAAGGTTTAACTGTCAGTGAAAATTACACAAAAATTAAGATATTCAGTGCAACATTTCAAAAGTCCACATATAAATTTCTACCTATCAGCAAGAATTGTAGTATGTCAATTAAAAAATTTTTTTTAAAAAAAATCAATTCTGGATCTTAAAGAGGTCCTATATTTTTTTTTAATATAATGCAATATCAATACTGATGCTCTTTTTTTCCCCCCATCACTGTCTTGTAAAAGCTTTTTTTTGGTTAGCTTTCACAATATCATCAGGAGATGCTGATTTGAAATCAAATGGTGTTATGGCTACTATAGGACCCGTTTCCTTGGGTTTTACATCTTGTACTTGTCTACTGTACAGGAAAGTTTTATGTATCCCAACTGCGCGCCGCTTGCACACCTTTGGAGGATAATGGAGGCACAAGGTTAAAGCAAAAGCTGAAGGTCTTGCACGTAGCGCCTTTATCCATGAAAGGGACAAATCCTGCCTCTTAAGACCATGCCCTTTTTTGGGTTTTCTGTTTGCTTTGGCAAAACCAGAACACTTTCCTTGTTTTTCTTTTAAAAGTTTTGTTCCGGGACTTAAGGTATTTAACTGTCCTACCACACTTTTCTCTGTAGATATAGCTGCATTTTTTACAAGGACACTTAAATCAATGTTGGTTCCTTGGGAGGGCCTCAATTCAATTACATCACACACAGGCAAGTCTGTCCTTTGCTCAGTTTTATCTATTTCAATAGTCTCTGCTATTAAATCAGAGAGCGATAAATTCTCAACCTCCTTTATGGGAGAAACTTTAGAAAGGGCTAGAGAAGACAAAGATCCTGTTAGCTCTGGCATCCCACCTGAAGTCTGGGGTTGACTTACTAGTTGTGATAATGATGAGGTTCCCAATATCCTATCAGTGAGACTTGCTGTCGACTGAGTGTAAAGATCAGCCAAAGAGTAACAGTGGCTAGCACTGCTTTCCTGGTGCTCCTGAAGCAAGTCAGCCAATGATGTACTTCCAGATCTTAACACTGGCAAAGCAGACATGTCTGAAGAGGGGTTTTCTTGCCTTCTGCTTTGTGCAAGTGAAGAAAAATTTTCAAGAAGTTCATTCTTTTTATTTACAGTATGACTGACTTCATTATCAAGAGCCAAGTTTCCTAAAGCACTTGCTAAACATGGAGGACTATAAAAATCTGCATTACTATTACAATCAGAAGTTTTTGAGGAAACAAGAGGAATGCTGTGTTCAGGACTCAGAGAATCACAAACCACATTCTGCATCAGCAAGGATTTCAAGTCCTGTGTTTCCTTGCATTTCAATGAGTTACTTCCTATGCTAGAGTACTTATCTTGACTGTCAGGAACCAAACTTACTGCATTAGCCCTTTCTGGTAGCTGCTTCTCTGACTGTTTATCCACAGGTTCACCAAATGATCCTTTACACAAATAACCACTGAACGCTGATGACAGAACAAGTGAAGAGGATTTCAATCCTTTCTTTTCATGTGAAGGTGTATTGGATTTTTCAAAATTTGTAGTTAAAGAATAAAGAGCTGAATCACTTTTGGCTGTCAAGTTTCCAAACCCAGGTTTGTTGGTGTTGTCAGCAAAACTGTCTACTGCACAAGAAAAATTGTCTGTATCAACACACACTTCTGGACAACAATGTAAGTCTCCTTACCTTACAATAGCCAATAATTTTCAAATGGAAGTCCAGTCACAACGAAATATCCCATTTTTTAAAAGTTGATAGCAGCAACAAAAAAAAATCAAGAAACATGAAAAGGCATTTAATTACTAAGTGCCATCCAAAGGTAATGAATGTTCTACAATTAAACTACAGGTATCTACTGAATTAACAAACTTTAAGAATTGGCAGAGACTGCCAGTAAAGACTACAAGTATTTAGGTACAAATCAAAACAAGAAAGCTACTGTATAGACACTACCCAAAAAGGGAGATACTAGGAATGGGAGATGTCAGTTTACCAAATAAATATCAGAAACACTAAAAATTTAAAGAAGCTTTCTGAATTTAAGGACATGCACTAATTCAGTTAAGTCATGTATTATAAATCAGAAACTACCATAAACTGCAGATGGTCGCAGCTTGAATTTAAACTGACACTGAGGTATTATTTTGATTTCTATCTCAAGAAAAGCTCTTTCCTTTAAATGTTTTAGAACGCATATAGACTATTACAATGATAAGTGACTTCACAGTTCGCAAAGCCCAAATTAAACCGTTGATAGAAATTAATCACCTTGAATGTAAACAATTAAATATAAGCATACCTTTTGTAGTCTTTGCTAAAATCACAGCATCCTTATTCTTGGTCTTCACATTTTGCTTACTGCCTTGTGAAAGCACAAGATTCAGAGCCTTTTGAACATCAAAATTAGTATCCAGTACTGCTTGCACCATCACTTGTTCTGGTATGGACTCTGCCAAAACTTCTCTCATTTGATCAAGGCATGAATTAAGACGAGCTGAAAAAAACACACTACTGTTAGGAGGTGCCCAAAAATATGTCTTCAATGGCCTAACCACTAGCACCACACCTCTGATTAGTGAACAGAAGGGAAAAATACTACAATAAGGGTTGGAACCTTTAGAAATTAATTCCAATTTCATTTACTGCCCTGACAGACTTTGTTCCCACATCCTGTAGAATATTTGACCTATTTCAGATATCGTAATAAAGAACATAATTACTGACTATTTATTAATCTAGAAAGTCCCAGTACTGAAATATTTTGATGCCATAAGTACCTTAACTTCAAAGACACGCAAATCATCACCTTAAAATCATCCAAAGTAATATTGTAAGTCAATGCAGAATCCCACTGAACAGCACATTTTAAGCGTTTACAGATGCTACACTTAACATCCCAAGTAAAACAGCATTTACAGGGTCCTCAGGCCTTAACAACTGAAAACCTGGATCAACATGTCAGATTTCAAACTACCTGTAATCTTTACTTTACCTAAGACCTCAATATCTTTTTGGCTGATAAAATCAATTTTCTGTGGAGCTTATTTCTGCGATAAACCTTTACTAAGATACTGGCTGTACAACAAGAGACTGAAAATTCACTAGGATTCCACTCACTGGAAGCCATGTAAACACTAAAGAACAGAAGAAAATCTCCCTGAAATTCTAGCTTCTGCCATTTCAGATTTCAGAAAGCTGGAACTGAAGAACAGGAAGACAGCTACATATTTTTATTTGAACACCTCCTGGAAGATGTTTAAAGAAGCTTGCTTAAGGGACATCACCACTACAGAACTCCAACCTCCGTGAGGTTACTTATATTAGCACCCTATACCTGTAATTCAAATAGCAAGTGATTCTTCCCCAGACATTTGCCCTGCTAAACAAGTACGGGCAGAGCCCTGCACAATGTGCTGGTTGCCATTTTACTATCTAATACTCAACAAGAACAGCCTTGTGAAACTCTTTGCAGCCATCCTGGTTACATCAATAATTTTGCATTAATGGCCAACACTACATACTGTACCAAACATAATAGGTCTTGTGAGACCAGTGCTGTTTTCACAGTAGAAGCAGATATTTTGAGTATATCTTGAGCAGATATCTTTTAGTCCAAAATGTTACTTTCCTTCCTGCTCCAATACTTAACTGATTAAGTCTGTCAAAAGCGTTCTGCAAAGCCAGAGGACTGCATTGTCTAGATCACCTGTACCATTATACTGGGTCATTCTTTCAAATTGTCCTCCACAGCTTTATTTTCTGCTGTAAAAACACGTATATTATTCCCCAATGTATCATATTTAATCATATCTCTAAGCATTAGTTTAACTTCTACCAATTTACTTGACATGGGATCAAAATTCTTTCTAATTCACTGCTCTGAATTTTCTGCAACTTTTTAAAGTACCAAATTTCAACACACTTTAGTCTGCTCTTTCCAGCATTTTAAAAATAACCTTGATTATTTCCAAAACATTAAAACCTGTATTAATACTAGAAAAGAGATCTGTGAATCTTTTTCACAAAGCAAGTAATTAGGCAACTAGGCAGCAAGTTTAAAAAACAAAAGCCAGTATTTTTCCCCAACCACTCAGCTCAGAACTCAGCTTGTAACGTGGAATTCATGGCTGTAAGACTGAATGGAAACAAAAGTCTTACGAATTCAAAACAGGTTAAGAAAAGATTGTTCAGAACACTGGCTACTCTTTCAAGGAAATTCGAGACTTTGAAAACCTCTTAAATACTGCTAATTGCTATAATTTGGAATGCAAAACAAAACCATTCTAAGACTCAGTTTATAATATTCAAAAGTCAAGACTAGAGCTGTCAGTACAGTCGTTCTAATATCTCCACCTTACATAAGATCTCATTATTTCTAGTAAGAAAATAAGAACACATTTCAATGTATGCAACTAAGTTACAACTAGTACACAAAAGGTAGTTACAAACTTGAAGAATGACCACTGAAGGATATTGCTTTATAACAAGTTTCCAAAATTGCAAGCAAAGCCAGTCAAGTAAGAAACATTAATTTAAGCCTAGTCTAGTAAATCTTTAATTCATGTAAGAGATTATTCTAATAGTTGTTTTCTATAATTACCTCTGTCAACTTCAGTCAACTGATGAGTGGGTGTAAAACAATCAGCAGCAGCATCGGTACCTTCATAGCCATATTCTTCTTCTAATGGCTCAGCAAACGTGGCTGGTTTGTCTCGTCTGGAGTAAATAAATTGAGCTGCTGCATTAGGTAAAAAACAAAGCATTAAAAAAAAGGCAAGTGTTTTTTCCTCCTTTAAAAGAAAAACCTAACTAAAGGTAAAATAAGTTAGGATGCTGAACTGTTGAAGTGGTTTCAAGGGGGTGGTGAGACACTACAGTAACTACTACCTGAGGACTGCACAGAGCAGACAACACCTCATGCTAGAATATAAATAAGTTGCCACTACAGTGAAGCTACAAGCTGCGCAATATTCTTGTATCCATAGAATGCAATAATTCTGCACAGTTCATCATTACAAAAAAAGATTATACTTCAGGTTGGAAAAACTGTATTTTCGATACAAACCTATGGCCTAATGTCTTTAGAACGTTACACAACCATTTTTAAACTCAGTTTAAATTTTAATGAGTTAGCATGAAATTAACACTGCTTTTACAGTATGTGACAGTTAAATTACTGATAAGAATTTAATAGAGTTGAATACATCCTTTCTTTCTTGGAATTTCATTAGAAATACAGCCCATGAGTAAAAACGCATACTCACACAAAACTTTAAATAAGTGTGTGGTTTCATTCTGATTTAGCAACATTAAGGCATACACAGACAAAACTCCTTGCTGAACAAGAGCCCCAGTCATTATACTAGATCAGAAATGTGCAAAGCATAATGTAAACAAATTGCCTCATGTCATGTAATATTCTCTCCAGCTCTGAAATCCATACTGGAAGCAGGTGTATATCCAGAAGTAGCACCTCTTAGCAACTGTTTCCCAAATGCATACACACCATTTCATACTCAATCACCATAACTGAAACAACTATTAAGATTGTTATACAATCTAGATCTGATTATTTATAATTGAAGCTTCCACACAGAGAGTTCTTAGGAAAATTACTGTGCACAGGGAAGAATTAATTTTGCTATTTATTAGTCTATACTTGAGCAAAAAGTACACACTGCACATTTGCATCACTGAAATCACAGGATGGGAGAGGATCAGAGTTTTAAAGACCAAATTATCTCCAGTTCCTTTGGCCAGAGTTCACACACTACATCACAGTCACAGCGGGTCAGATCCAAACCAGTTACCTGCAGCAGCACAGCTTCATGTCAACACCAGCTGTACTATTTCCAGGGCCTACTCAGCTCTAGAAACACTGACACCAAATCTGGGGAAACCCTAAACTGATAATCTTGCCACAGTCTTGACAAGAGAACACAAGCTAATGGTTCTACAGCCAGGCTGGATTCAGCTGGGCTGAGCCACTCCAATTATGCCTTACCTGAGCACACAGCCATCTCTATTTTTAAACCTACTTTGCAACATTGCAAATGCTGGAAGGCTGATTAGCTCCACATGATCTTGCATGAGAGGACCAGCACTGCAACCCACAATGAGACTCCCTGCCCCACATTTACTCAAAGCTGCATAGAAGACATCAGCTACCAGGTGCACAAGAACAACTGCTAAGCCCAGGTAGATCCTACTAACCATATGAAAAGATACTGAATGTTTCAAGATTATCACCAACACATTCCCACAGAGCAGATTTTTACATTACCAAGTACATTCCAACCATGTAGGATAATACACATGTAGGACTCAAGATGTGGCCAGTTGTCTAACGCCTAACACTACACAACTGTTACAGGATTATGGCCCCTAGGCACTTTTCAAAAGTGTCACTAGCTCTTAAAATTTGTTTTAATTGAGAAATAAATATTGGAACAGGTATCAGTGAACAATACTTGATAATTATTTGAACTAACCTGTTGAAGGAGAGATGCAATAATCATCTTCTACTGATTGGCCATACACATCATCATCTTCAAAGTCTATGAAGCAAAAACAGCAAGATTAATCTGCACAATTTCTAAATAATATTATAATTTAAAACATAGGTTTTGCACAAAGTTTTATGAAATCGTGTATTTCCTGTATTCCAGAAGTACAGTTAGGTTCTGTTTATTTACCTAGGTAAGAAGTAACCTTCTAAGTTCCAATAATAGACTTTTATTACAATAATATAATTTAACATTTAATACTCTATTCATTAGGCTGAAAATTTTCAAGGGCTACCATACTTCACACCTCCTCCTTCAGCACTTCCTTTGCCCTCCCAGACTAAATCCAACTTTCTACAGTTCCACAAATCTTTACCCCTGGCACTTTTCTTGATATTTTTACTTAACTTCTCAGTCTCCATCCCAGACAGACAGTTCAATTACATTTTCTACTCCAACAGCTCAGGATCAGCATTTCTACTCCATTCCTATGCATTTCTCACCTTTCTTCTCTATTTTATGCTCACACCCGTCCACCTTTCAAATTAAGTTCAGCAAGGCAAAAAAAAAAAAAAAAAAAAAAAAATTCCCTTTGAATATGTGAAGTTGTTTCAGGTAAAAAGCAAGTGTCTTATACACTTACTTAAAGATAAAAATATTCTTTCCACACTAAAAAAAAGGCACCAAGAAATACAAAGACTAAGTTAGGTACCTTTCCCTCCAAAAACGAATCCTGGTATTATGTCAATCTTAAAAAAAAAAAAAAAAGTGTCATTAGGTAATAATGAAATACATGAGAAAAGCAACAAACTATTATTAAAGACACTGCTGCACTCAGCAGTTTCACAAGTAATATCTATTCTTAACTGTTTTAAAAGGAAGACCACGTCATGCAGTGACCATAAAAATTAGTATTTAAAAATTACATAAATTACAGAGAACGGAGTAGAAGCTACTGAAGCATTCCAGCTGTATTGCCAAGATATTTGCAGATGGAATGTCATGTTTGGTTATGGTCACAATATCTCAGAAAGAAGAGGGGGAAAAAATGGAACATGGTCAAATAAAGACCAGAAAATCTAAGGCCTCAGAAGTCTTCCCATGAAAAGAAACCAAAAAATACTGTAAATATTTAGTTTAGAAATGCGACTCATATCTGGGCATTACAGAAATCACATGCAACATGAAAAGAATATATTGCATTTAATGGAGAAGAAGACACAAAGTCTATTTCATTTGGGCCATAAATGATTCTGTGTGACTACAGAAGAAACATATGGTACAAGGGTAAAGACCTGACATGTAACCTCACAGTCATCTTTCCAATATGCTTAAATTAATGG
This sequence comes from Hirundo rustica, assembly GCF_015227805.2. Lineage (NCBI taxonomy): Eukaryota > Metazoa > Chordata > Aves > Passeriformes > Hirundinidae > Hirundo > Hirundo rustica. The sequence continues at coordinate 58,912,410 of NC_053452.1, read as the reverse complement.
CTTCAGCAAATGACTGTTTATCTCAGCAACCTCATTAAGACAGTCTGATGAGTGTATGAACACCGAAATTAACTCCATGGATTGTGCACTCAACTCCTCAAAAGCCAGAGACTCAGCTGAAATCAACATTTCAACCAATCTGTTATGAAAAGTGGTCTCTAGAGGATGAAAAATCAATCAGTAGAATTTCCAATCTAGTCCAATATCTTGCCTATATTAGGTAAATTTACATTAGCACAAATTGCAAGGTGGGAACACACTGACAGCACAGCTCACGTGAATTTGCAACTTCCAAGAAATTCCAAGATCAGAGTGCAAAACCCAATTTGCAACCCTATTAATACATAAATACATCCTGTTCACTCAACAGAAGACCAGAGGTAGGCTGAAGCATTTCTTGCATTTTTTAAATTATTTGACAAAGTGAAGCAACAAAATTGCTGCTCCCTTACCAAAGGGTTCTTTAAAATATCGGTATGAACTGAAGTGTGTCCATTTCTCCACTGCCCAAGCCAACAAAAATAAAAACTTTGAAGGGAAAAAGAAGACTCTTATTTACAGCTTGCCCAAGTTAATGGGGCCAGGGCACAAAGAAAGCTGCAGTACTGGAGTTACAAGCCAAGTTCTTAGAGAAAGAACTCCTTCATTCCATGCAATAACCTAAAGTAAAATGAGACAGGGGCCTGGAAAAGAGATTATTCCCTAAATGCACTACTCCATCTGAAAGAACTACACTTCTTCCTCAAGTAACAGCTGTTGACTCCTATCTATTAACATCAGCAACACTTTGCTAGAGTTTGGCCGCGAATACAATTTTTTTAAGTTTTTCAAGACTAAAGACGGATGGCTTCAACCGTACTGACGCCTTTTTCAAGTCAGTACCGCTACTAAAAAGCAGAGTCAATTTGGGCAGCTCAAGGCAATGCAGGTAGTACCCAGCTGTGGCTTGGTCCACGTACCAAGGCCACGCTCTCTCCGTGCGGAAGATCCGGGAGGCCCCGGCAGCAGGAGGAGGTCCTGGATGGCAGAGTGGCCACGTGTGTCCGACTCGGGCGGGAAACGGGCCGGGAACGGGGCGGGGAGAGGCCTCGCCCGGAGCCCCGTCCAACCCCCGCCGAGGGGAGGTGAGGGGCCGGCTTCTCCCCTCCCACCGCCCCTGACAGCCCCCCCCGGGTCCACCCCTCCCGCCGTGCGGGCCCCGCCACACCCTCCTGCCCGCGGCAACCGGGGCGGGAGGCCCGGCCGGTGGCCGCGGCACGGGCCGGCGGGAGCGCGGAGGGATCGGCAGCCGCGGCTCGCCGCACCTCTGCCACCAGCACCCGTTCGCCATAACCGCTACCTTCGTCGTAGTTATATCCTCGAACGTTCCTGTGCCGGGACATGACGACGACGGCGGCCGCCTCGCTCGCTCGCCCGCCCGCGGTGGCGCTGGCGCGGCCTAGGTGGCCATGTTGAAGTCAGGCGGCTCCTGGCGGAATCCCCTCTTGCGCAGGCGCGCGGGGCGCCGCTTCCGCTCGGGGGCGCTGCCGGGCATGCGCGCGGCCTGCCCCGCCCGGCTCGCGCGCCGGCTCGGGCCGGCCGGTCACGCGGGGCTGGGGCGGGGCGCGGAGGCGATCGCGCCGGGCCCGGCTGAGGCGGCGCAGGGAGCGGAGGGAGCGGGGGGAGCCCGGGCCACGGAACGTTCCAGTGGCGGCTGGAGGTGGCACTTGGAGTTGAGGTGTAGCTGTCGTGGTGGAGACTAGCTCAAGTTCGGTCTCGGTGATCTTGGAGTCCTATTCCAACCTGAATAAACGTTGCTGAGGTTCTGCCGGGTCTAGCATAGAGTTTATCTACAGTAGCTGTCTGTTCAGTAATGTAACTTACAAGGAAAAGCTGGATATGACATGCCCATTTTCTGTCAATGATGAGTTTGATTCAAGCCAAAATTTGGAAGTTTTTCATGCATGCAAGTAAGGGAGTGTTTTAAAGCTTGTTCAGAAACAGTTGCATCACTGATGAAAAGGGAGCATTCTAGATAGGCCTAAATTCGCTAAGGTTATGCTTATTTAAACACACTTGAAGACAGTGTCTGTGATCCGTGTGCCACCATAGGAACAGGGTTTGAAAGGGTTTCGAATTAAGTACAAGGCCTTTCTCAATTCTAGATCTGAAGCAGCTCCAGTTGACCTGGCGTTTTGGTGATGAGGAGCCATTACAATCCCAGGGGCTGACTAGTGGCCGGGCTTAAATGAGCTGCTGTAGGTAAATGCAGGCTGTAATAATCAGCATTGCTGTTGGCAGTGTTAAGAAGCAAAATGTCAACGCGTTAGGCTGCACGGAGCCTTGATCTGACTACATTGGCACATTACGGTGACACTTTCTAATGCCGAGTTTCAGCCTGCAGGAGCAGTTGCGGTGCCAAAGGTTCAGATAACTGAGGAATGTCCCTACAGCTACTCCTCATGCTGGGGCAGACAGGGAAGGTCAAGCAGACAAGCCCTTAAGCTCTGGTGAGAAAGGGAGTTGGGACAGAGATCTCAGTTCAGGACTCCAGCTCTGGCAGAATCTGTTTCTGTATCTACCAGCCCAGTTGATTCCCCAGAGACTTGCATTCACCTATGGGCTCGGGAGCTGCTAGGCAGATGATGCCATTAATATTTCTGAAGTCAGGTGTTTTCATCTTTGAGACCTTCAATAATTTATTTAGCATCTTTTCATCCAGTTTTGACAATACCAGAAATGGAGTCCCCCTCCAGCCACCTGCATGCTCCAGGTGTCCTCCGATATCCCAGCACACAGCCACACATCCTTATGAACACACATGCCCTGCTTCTGTACCTGCCACCTAACTATTGTCTTGTCCTTGCCCACATGCCAGAATTGTCACTATCTACCACTCCACCTCCTTCCTGGTCACCACCAGGGGCAGGGAGCATTAACCATAAGCCAAAAGTTTGTGTTCATATACAAATAGTATGCAAAGGTGCAGATTGTTTCCTAATGTTATTTGCGTATTTCCAACTAATTTCTACAGAGGAGCATTTCTACATGCAGCTGACCGGGCTTAGGCTCTATATAATGGCTTTCATACAGTGCTAGGATTAAAACAGAATTGGAAACAAAGATTTCTGATTAATACTGGTGTCCTGTTGACCTTCAGTGTCCCAAATGTTCTCTGCAGTAAGGTTTGACAGTATTTGTGCTAATCCTTGTCTGTCCCAATCTCTTGACATGAGTCAAAGATGCAAAAGTGAAGACTTGCTATCATCCCTTATTACCACAGCCAGGGTAGCACACTGCTAAATTCAAAACCTGATTGCAGCATCTGCTTTCTGAGCCTTCAGTGAAGTAACTTGAGACACTGTATCACTACAAATATCGAGCATCCTGCCAGTCCGCCTCCAACAGCTTTGCTTTGGAAAAGACACTCTTTCCAGCCTCTGAAATTACTTTGGTCCCATTCTTCAGATGTTAAAAACTCCAGTAAATATTAATCATGTAAATGTAGCTTTTTTTTTTTTTTCCCTCCCCTTTTGGGTAGTGGCAGTTCTCATTTCTCACACCTGACCACTGTGTTGCAAAGATATTTCTTTTATCCTTCTTATTGATGCTTTTTACATAAATCACCAGCTACTTACCAAATAATAAATTTTTCATGTTTGAATTTTTTTTTATTACCTCTCTTCATTTTCAGTGACTGTGACCTCCACAGATATGATGCTCATTTCATTTGCTTGATGGTCAAATATAACATTGTTTTCAAGATTTCAAAATTAGTTCAAAACAGGAAAATAAATAACGATTGTAAAAATATAAAGCTGAATACAAGGGTAAGTCAAATGGAGGAGTACTACATAGTCTTTCCATGTCATTCACAGTGAACTTGAAAGGTTGCTATTTTTCTTCATTTCAAGTGTAATAGGTTATATCATACAAGACCAAAGGAAAAAGAACCCAAAGACAACATTTTCTTAAAGAAGCACACTTATTTAGTATTATACTAATATCTTCAAAGAGTCATAAATGCACTGTGATTATTCCTTGCCTTTTATTAATTTTGAGACCTATGTAAATGTTTTAGGGAAAGATGTTAAAAAAAAAATAAACTTTAATCCTCAAGCCCTAGCTATACCTCAGTTAGTGCTACTTGTACATGAATTCAAGGTTCATGAAAAGTATTCATCTGATAACAAAGCAGTCTATAACTAAACATTCAGCAGTAACATTCAGTAAGTCCTTCAGGAGCAAGTAAAGCACCATCAGAGAACCTCGTCAGTCTGGCTCCAGCAGCTCTGACTGAGGAATGACTAACCAGGTCACTTGTGGCATTCATTTCCTTCCTGCCCACTGAGATGATATATTACTTTAAGGTGTGTGCCTTAAGAAGTGAACTAAGATCACTGGTCTCAATCCAGGTGGCAACATTTCTCGTAATCCTCTTTTTTTTTTTTTTCAGGGATCTGCTGTGCACTCCCAACCCCAGTACTATGACTTCTTTTTTTTTTTTTTTCTTTAAGTGTAAGAGTCAGATAATAAAATATTTAATGATTTCATTTTAGCTATGTGGAAAGTCTTTCATATGATGTTCCTTCTTCTTAAAGTGAAATCAAGCTTTTTAGAAGTTTAGTAGTCTTAGTAACAAAATATTCTGTCTATTTCAATATTGTATTGTCCCTTTAAACCAAAGTCAAGCAAGGCTTGCTCCGGGAGAAAAGCAGCGTAATTCCAGATGTTTTACCACACTACCAGGTGTGGGTGTTAAGTTCTAAAACACAGACATTATCAATGTCACTAAACACATTTCCAGCTGCTAAATGATCTGACTAGCTCAGAAGAACTACAGCCAGTAAATAAATACGTCTAGTTTTGTCTACTATGATGCCATATAGTCAGAAGCTGATTTAAAAGTCAGAAAACAACGAGTATTAATAAATTATAATTTTGTACATATGGTAAATAGCAAGTGCCTCCAGTTTTCCACACTATGAATGAGCTTGTTAAATATATTTATTATTTGGATCAGTGCAGAATATGAGTGATTTATGTTAAGTCAAGACCTTACACAGTTTAAACAGAATCTATTAATAGCTAAGTTAGATGGCAGCTGATGGCAAACAGTATTGTAATGGCAATTCAATCTGGAAAAGTCACCTATTTGTATAGTTTAACACAGAATCATTAAGACTAGAAAAGACCTGTAAGACTATTGAGTCCAGTCCAACCATTGCCAAGTTGACTACGTTTGTGTTCCTCACAAGTTTGTAAACTTCCTGTTACAATAAGGAATAAAATATTTCAGTGTCTTTAGGTACATCTATACTTTCTGAAACACTTAGATTTCAATCCCAAATTCCCATGTCACCCTGCTGCCTCCCTACTGGCTCTCAGACTGCTTCTCGTCTGCAGTGACCCAAATATTGGCCCAGAAAGGGAAGTTCAGTCTCTGCAAGGAGGGGAACTGCCTTGAACTGCACAGCTGGGAGAAAAGGAGTTCAAATTCAAGCATGGTTGCCAAGAGCATGGTAGCTAAAGCCACTGTGAAGCCCTCAATGAAAACCTATTATCTATTTGTTTTACCCCCCCCCCAAAACCAATATTTTATTACAACAGAGTGGCATTCACTTCTAATTGGTCTATGAGGTTTATTGTTGGTATAGAGAGAGATAAGTGATGAGAATCATCAGGGGTATGGGAAATTTCTTATATGAAGAAATATGAAAAGGATTAAGAGTTTGTCTTTCAGAGAAGATGTATAAAATGGAACATGACCAAAGTTTATACTAGGAGTGGCTCAGAAATAGCCATTGGGGTTTTTCTCATAGTAACAGCTTTTCTCAATTTCCTTGAAACTGAAAGAAGGCAAATTTTAAACTGATAAAAGTAGATAATTTTCATTCAGCACAGAATTAGACTACAAAGTTCATGAGCAAAATAAATGATCATGGCTAAAAAATTAGCAAGATTCAAACAGTTTAGATCCTTGTTTAGATGACAAGAATACTTAAACATGAACACAGTAAATATTTAAAATTTGAATAAAAATCTGCAAGGTATGAAAATTTTCATGTTAGAATTTCCATCTACTTTTCTTGTTACAGGTGATTGACAGGATAAATTAAGGGAGCTGCAGACGTAAGGAAGAGGCAAAACAGAAGGCTGTCATTATGACTTGGTTGAATATGATGCACGTGTCCATACTAAAGCAATTTATAATGACACATGTATATATTTATACTGCATATAGGCAGTATTCTGTTGTGTGTGATTATATACATCAATTTATCAAGCACTTTTAAGTTTGTCATGGATCCTGGCTACTGCCATAAACTGTGACTTCATTAATTTGTCTGTAATGATTGGACATAGAGATGCAATCAAGTTTCAGTAACAGCAGCGAGACCTTTTTCTACTGCATGTGTAGGAAAAAAAACCAAAAAAACCAAATGGAACTTAGATCCTGGAAAATGTCTTTTGAGAGACATTACACAAGTATCCATAGCTGCAAATCAAAGCAGGGTAAATATAGTTTGAGAAATCCATCGCTTTTCTGTATAGAGTAATTCATGACACAAATCTGACTGGGACATTCCACTACTGATCTCTTCTTATAGACCTTAAATAAAAAACAAATGCTGACACATGTATGCTTCTGGAAGGCACAATAATATTTAGCTTGGTGGGAACACAACTTGTTAAAGTCTAAGAATTATGTTAGAATTACTCTGATTTTGTTTTCTGTGTTCTGCACTTTTACATTTTTGGCACCTGCCTTTGGCAATCCCAACTATATATTTTGGGCCACTGAGTCAGAGAAACCCACTGTACTTGCCTCTCTCAGAAATCCACTACTTCCATGGTTATTCTGAGTCACATTTCTTAGCACATGAGACTCAGAACTGAATCTGCAAAACTGGAATACATTAGGTTGAAAAGATTTATATATGGCATTATTGAATGTGTCAGGGAGCATCATTTGATGAGTAAGAAATGTGGCTTCATTCAGACTGATACTATACGTCAGTCTTTGACTAAAGTCTTTTAGTTTCCTCTCCCCCCAAAAATTTCACTTTCAAAGGGTGATTCTTCAAGTAATTTTCAAGTCCCTCTTTATCTCTCGGACGATTCTCATGTACTGCGCACTGAAGAATCCCTTAGCAGGTATTGTTAATTCATTCTGCAATCACAGGATGTAATACACTTCAGATGCTCTTTTATTTTGCATTTTTTGCTTTGTCATCTGGTTATATTTGGTGTATCCTAGGGTCAAATGCAGTCCTGCAGCACAAAGCAGTGACTCTAGCAGGGAATGGAAATCTTGCACAATAATATCCTTTTAGTTCCATTTTTTTCTTTTTATCTGATAACCAGAAACAACGAGATGCTCATATACTATCTAGTTTGTTTCACACGTTTAAAGTATAAAATTCGATCACTTGCTATTAGAAAAATGGCCTATCTTCCATGAGCTAATCTTTTATGGCAGATGCACTGTCTTAAATGCATAAATCTATTAGAAAACCGATCTGATAAAAATTTATGCCTGCAAAATGATGATTCACTTATATCAATGTACTTGTCACTCAGACCTTAAAAAAAATACATAATACCACAGAATTGGGTGGGTGCTTTAAATATGCAAGACCTCGATAATAGGAAAACATTAGCCACAAAGTGTAAAGGAGAAACACCAATTATAAAATAAAATTACCAGTCCAAAGTTTCCAAGTTTATACACCATATATCGTGAACAGCAGCATGTAAGCTTTTGGTCTTAGGGTGCTGCGGCAGCTACCTTGTGGGCGACAGCATGATTTCAGTGCTTTATAAAAGCAAGCATGGCTTAGGCATTATGAATCAATATTTCAATACTGGCGTCCAAAGCCAAACCGATGTGGCTGTTCTAATTAAACATCATGCTACCTTCAAAAAAACCCATCAGAAAAGAATATTGTCTCGCTTTCTAAGCTATCTCTTAGGTTAACTATATAAACGTTTGCTTAATGTGCTTAAAATTATAATTGTCTTATGTGATTTTGTGGCGGATAGCAGATGTGGTTAGCTTTCATCTTTGTATTAAAGTCCACTTGTGTTTTGTGTTTGTATTCATGGAATGAATTCCCTGAAAGACACAATAGCATTACAGTGTAAGCCAAATTCAGTTAGCATTAAAGTATTTTTTTTTTCCCAAACCACGCATGGACACAATGGTTCTTTCTGTCTCTTTGCTATGGATAAAATATTTTCCCACAATACTGGTACCTTGCACCAATCATTCCTGCAGACAATACCTGTCTAATACCAGAGGCCAGCACCTCTGACTTACAATATCAGCTACATCATCTTTGAATGGAGGGGGTCCCTGCAGCAACGAAGTCTCTCTTTGCCCTGCACTCATGAAAATAAAGAATGAACTTAATTTTCCTTCTACATTTGTAATTTTTGTGAAGGCTTTTAGGGGGAGGGGTTTGCAAACTTTTATAGAAGCAAAGTTTATGAAAAAAACAATTTTCATATATTTAATCATCATAAATTCAGTGTGCAAGATGCAAGAGGGAGACTCAAATTAGTGCTCCCTCAGACGGAAAAACATGTAAAAAAGTGAATGTTACATGTTCTGTGTATACACAGAGTTTCACATTAGTCATAGTGTGGGCCCGGTGATGGGTCACAGATATAGAGACAATTCTGGTTACAGCTGTGAAGATTAGTTAGGGGACAACAGATACAGTGCAAAATAATCCATGTTTCATCCCTTCACTGCTCGTGGAATAGCTTCTTTTATTTGAAATAAACTGTTTCTTTAGTCTGAAGTATTTACTATAAATCATCAAAGACTATCCACATTACTTCAATTGACCGTAGGATATCCAGGACATACTGAAATTACTTCTACTCAGTGTTTAGTAATTGACACTCTGCAGGATATAGAGTGAGTGAATTAAGTCACTATCATCTACTTTGCAAGGTATAAAAGTGTATTAAGTGAAATTTAATCAAAAATATATTGTAATCCTGTAGCAATAATTTTAATAATAAAATGTCTACTTGCCACTCAAACCCCTTATTCTGGTGAAGCATTAGATAGAAGCATCAGTAATTTGGATGGATTTCAAAATGCTGGATTTCAAAAATTTGAGGTTATAATTTACAGCTATGTTGCAATGCCAGCCCTCTCTATTGGTCACATAATTCTGTTAAAGGAAAGTTTAGAATGATTGGAAATGTTACCACCAGGATGAGTAAGGGCATCCTTTGCAATAGGAACAGAAAATATTCCTACTTCACTTTAGTTCATCTGTTGTCCTGAGGAAGTCCACATTTCATTCCCAATAAAAGTTACAGCAGAATGCTACTAATACTGTCCAACTACAAGATACTGGTCATATTTTTATAAAAAAATCATTTGGGGCCTGGTCCAAACCTTCAGGAAGTCAATAGAGATAATTGCATTTGCTTTCATGAATCAATTTGACACTAACAAGACCAACAAAACATATAAGTAAGAGGATTTTGGTAGAACAAAAGCACAAAATTTTACACTGAGTTCCGGTGGAGTAAATTTTGTCAGACACCCTATTACTGCTAGAGAAACCATGAGCTGAGCAACAAAAGATAATAATAGGTATAGCAAATTTCTTATCTATGCTCTCAGGCAGTGAGAAAATGTCAATGGATGTTATCTGTAGAAACACAAGATCATATTATAAAAAAAAAGTGAAATATAGCAAAGAGGAGGCGAAAAACCGGGGGCCCCTTTGTGCCTGAGGAGGTGGGAGAGGAGCACTGGAAGCAGCTAGTCCTGAGCCTTCATTTTGCCCAAGGGGAAAGCAACAAGTGAGTTCTGCTAAGGACCAAGAAACTTGACTGGGTCTGTGGACTCCTGATTGTAGGGGCCTTAGTCAGGGGAAATATCCTGTGTCTTGCTGCTTGGTAAGGTTTGAATTTCAGGTAAGGAACTGTGCCTCAGGGATGGGCCTTAAAGGGGCTTGCGTGTGGTACTGGGGGCTTTTTTCTTGGCAGGTGAGGAAGCCTGCAAAAAAAATACCGGGATTTCGCAACTACTGTGTGCCTGTATGAGCACTTCGCCTTGCAATAAAGACATTCCCATTTCCAGCATTTTAAAGCAGACTTGACATACTATATTTGAGTGCATGTCAAGAAAAAAAAAATCACCTCTCAAAACAAAGAGGAAAAAGTAGATATTTTTGCGATTAATTGATTTGAAATTTTTAAGTAAAGCTCTTGTTTGTTGAAAAGTCACTATTCTTCAACCAGAAAAGAAAAAGAAACAAACAAAAAACAACAACTTGTCTCAGGCTGTAAGCTGTTTTGAAAAAGGATTATCTGTTTTTTTACCCTGTATTTTTACCCTACTGAGAACAGCATGATTCTTCTCCAGAAATGACGCACAAGACCAATAGCAGTAAAACACTGGTATTTCAAAGATGGAAATAAACACACATATACTTATGACCAGTCAAAACACTGTCAATGTATTGGAAGTCCACTTGTACCTCTTACAGCAGAGTTGCATTTGTACACATTCCATTACTTCTGTAGGCTCCTGAAATAAATAAATGTTGTCCAAATGAGCATGTCCATGAGCAATTGCTTGATCCTGTAGATGTCTTTAATGTGATTACACATTAAGTTTACAGATTTATAATTTTCACTTTATAACCTGTATGCAACCACCATATCTTTCTTTAAAAAAATTCTGTTCAGCTAGAGACCCAGAGGAACTGATTTTTCTCTCTTTTATGTTATGCTCTCATTCTGAAAAGAGTCCTAAGCTATATGTGAAATAGTAGAAAACTGTATTACTTACCCAGGTAAATTAAAAGAAACCATGGTTAGTCACAGTTGTTCCGAGCTTCCAAGGCACAAAATGAGCTATTGAAATCTTGTTGAGATGTTTTTCTATTGTAAATAACCAGGGAGAAACCAACCAATTGAGAATGGAGGACAAAAATGTAGCCATAATAAAGATATATACATGAAGAAAGGAAAATAATAATTGAGGAAAGTCAAAATGATTGCATATACTTCCTTCAGCAAGGGCAAAATCTGTAAAACTAGGTCTGCATTCAGTTTTACCAAGATTGCTAATTTTTATGCTGTCTCGTTTCTCTGGAAGCTGAATTTGTCTCTTACAGTACTTTACATAAGCAACAAAAAGCAAAACACAGACAGACTTTTAATATAGTTTAAATGTGATCTCTGCATCAGCAGTATTGAGGAGTAAGTTTTAGCTGGTGATAGGGTGAATGTGTTGCTTTTATGTAAAAATTTTTGTTTCATGAGAATGCTCAAACAAACAATCTGTTCCAGTTATAAGCAATGTGACTATTTATAGTCTGAGCCTAATACAGACATAACACACTTGACTCTGTGAACAGTAAATACTTTGTGAGGGTTAGAAAGTGAAAAAAGAGCTGCTTGCAGGCACTGCCACATGGTGTATAGCATTGCTGAGAATGACAATGCAACATCTGCAGATTCCCACAGGATGTGTAATTCTTGTTATTTCAGGGTCTCATCCAATTTATTTGACATTATTGTAAGATTCACATAAAGATGAATTGATTTTCATCCTTAGCTTGTCATGTAAAATACTGGCTAAATACAGAGTTTATATTTGGATAAGTGAAATAAAACCTTCTTATTCCCACACCCTGAATAAGCACTTTCACCTTGTTTAAGATCATTCCAAAAATAACAGGAAGCAGGCAGGTAATAGGTACTATCTGGCCTAACATTATAATTGCAGCCCCAGGCAAGAAGGGAATAATGGATTCTTCTATACACATTTCCCCCACAACCAGACCTTCAAGGAAAAGGGGCAATTGTAATAATAGAGAATCCAAATCTTTAAAAACCTTTTAAAAGCAAATTGATTAAATTATTATTTTAAAAATCAATCATTTCTACCAGCTCTATGCAGCACAGACATAGTTGTTTACTATTTACTCTGTTTCTCTTCTTTACTTGAGGGATAAATGTCTAATGAAAAACAAAGTGTGGAGAGACTTGTATAACCACAGTCAGCAGATGAGTGAAGAAAAAAGAAAGCTTTTGCTAAAAAATGTAGATCTCAGTTGTCAGAGTGTGCAAATGCTAGATTATAACTACTCTTTATTAGGCTTTCTGATGGCAGAGGTTAGGGAAGGCGTGATCTAGGGAAGATGTACTGCCATGCTTATTCTGTGGATCATGTTGTACATTTATCCATCCATCTGTCCCTCTATCCTCTGTGAGTATAACCTGCTACCTGTACATTCCCATATATAAGAGCAAAGCTCTTATATAAATGGTGTTTGTGACTTCAGCTGTCAATTTCCTGAAGTTTGTCAGTGACCTTGGCTTCACCCTTAACAACTGCAGGGAGCTCCAGTTCCATGGTACCTGTTTGTTTTCAGCAGCCTCTTATGAACTAAACTTAGCCCGGAAAAGCAAGAAGTGAAGCCCACATTGTTGCTCTACCTCCAACCACTTTGCCTTTCAAGTGGCAAAGTGGTTGGAGGTAGAAGAACAATGTTGACATGACTCAGTGACAGGAGAGGCAGGCAGGATCACGGGAAGAAGCAAGTGTGGCCTTCAGGTACCTGTTTGTCAGGAATACACACACACAAATGGGGGTAATCTGCACGCAGCCATGTAACACCATCACCTTAACAGTGCAATCATGACTTAGGACAGTCCCTTCTGATAAAGGATTATAGCTAAGGCACCATCAATTTAAAAATAAATAAATAAATAAAAATTAAAACTATATGCAATTTTTTTTTCATTGTTTGGTTCAGGGACATGAGAATTCACATAACGATACTGCTCAAATAGTGCCCCAATTCATTAGTGTAAATTTTTCCACTGAGCACGAAGTGGTTGGTTACACAATATTAGTGTGACAATTCCTGGGGGATTTGTACACCATCAACAATAAGGGCTCTATGCCCATCAAATACATGGCCTGCAGATGATCAGTGTATATGTCTGAGCTCTCAGCTCACACTATCTTGCTAAACTTGTCTGGGCTGAGGAAACTTGTTTTTGCTCTTTCCTGTGGGCCTCCCACTAAGAAACAGAAATTAGTTGATTTCAGTATTTCCATCTCTGCTCTCAAAACCCCACCTGATTCTGAAAAACCAAAATGTCTCCCCCTAAAAAATCACAAAATGAAACACTGATCTCTGCAAAAACAAGAAAACATTTACAAAAAGGTGAATGAAACCTCCAGCCTGTGTGCAGAAGACAATGAGTAATTACCAAGAATAACATGTTTGATTTGTTTAACTAGAAATACTGCACTTCATTATGCTTCTTTCAACAGCCAGTGAAGACTGTAAGGCTTTTCCTGGTATCAGCAGTGAGACCTGGAAGACAATACTTCATGTTCATTTGTAACCCACACACAAGTTCCTGCTGATTTACAGCTTAGCTCCAGCATTCAGTAATAATGGAACTACCTCTAACCTTGAGACAGCTTTCATCTTCACACGAATTACTTACCCAGTTTCTGTGCAAGTTTATTGTTCCTTTCTGACAAACATTCTTTTTTGTCTTGTCCAGGAATATAGATCATTTTAAAGATTATAAATCAAGAAGAGTCTAATGTTATCACATAACCTGTCTTCCTGCATAAACTATCTGAAGCAGTTCTTATTTGAATTGATTAATGGCTTTTAGATGTACTGTTTTAACCTGATCTCTTGAGCAAATGCTTGAAAGACAGAAAAAAAGGTCGAGGCCTGCAGCCAACTACCCCTTACCACTCTGTTCTGGCTCCCTTTCTACAATAGCTCTTTTGGACTACATTTGTAGGTAAACCAGACTGGAAACTGTGCATTGACCCAGAAAACACACGACACGGCTTGAAATGAGATCCAAAAATCCCCACCACCCCAGCCCAACCAGATTTACTTTATCCAGAACTAATGGGAAAGGTTTGTGTAACATGCTGTCCACTTAGTGATACCCACACATTTTCTGGGGTAGTAGGGCTAGTTGTCAAGGATCAAAGTGTGCTAAAACCGTAGAAGTACCAGAAGCTGCAGAAGGGTGCATGAGGGTGAGCTCTGACCCTGTTTTACTTGCACATGTAAGAAAAACTCTGTGACCTTTATCTAAGCTCACAGCCGCTCTCTTAGGTTTCTTCATCTACAGTTTACTTCTCTGTCATTTACGCAACACTCTCTCTCCACGTACTCCACTCCTCCGATCTATTTGTCTTGACTACTGAGTATCTAATAAACATAGCTCGTACACCATAGCCTCAGGATCTCCAAGAGGTGTATTCTTACATTTTCAACATGCATCCCAGTTCTCACTTTTTTTTTTTTTTCCTGTTTATTCTCCCAAGTAAATATGTGGTGTGCTAGCTATTCTTAAAAGCAGGCTAACAGCTAGCTGGGCTGAGGAAATGGACAGGTGTTGTCCATCCTGAGGAAAGTAACACCTGAGGAAAGAAACATTCTCAATTGGTTCAACTGATCGTGGGATCCCTGTAATTGTAATAATATGACAAAGTAGCATTTTGAGAATTGAAAATCCTGAGCATTTACAGGAGAATGCATTATTCTGATCTGAGTTATTCTCGTCACAACTCTATACAGTTGTCTTCTGAAGCTGAGTTGGAATCAAACTTATTTCTGAACTGTGAGATAGGGGAGGGGGGTGGCATATCAAGGCCTACTATGTAGGTTCAGTATGAATTCAAGTATAGTGTTAATTTTTATGGCATTGAATTTTCTTCACAGTTTCAGGTGGGCAGAGGAGGCCATTTATTGTTCCCATTCATGTGAGGGGATAATAGAAAGTATTTTTTTAGTAGTCACCCATGCATCTTTTGGTTGGGTTTGTTTTTTTAGCATTTCTCCTGGCTCGGGGGCCTTTTTGGCAGAGGTATTATATCCTCTAGGAGAAAGCAGTGATGTGAAGCGACCCAGCCCTTCTAGCTGAAGTATTTAAACGCTGGAAGACACCTACTGATACCATCGTAGTTTTGTCTGGTTGTTTGGGGAGGAAAGAAGGAGGTTTTGACTGTTGCTGCCCAATCATAAGTCTTCCATGAAGGTGGTCAGTTTTCTTCTCAGGTAGGAAGCAGGCGTCACTTCCTTCTTCACTCAATATGTCTGAAGTCTGGGAATGAGGTCTTAGGAAAGATGATGTTCACAGTACTTGACTAAGGGGCAACTCCAAGCAGAAAGACCTTCTGTGTGTATAGCTGCTACTGGGATCACAAGGTAGGATGGGAATGTGATACAGAGTTTGGGGTGTTGTATTTGGGAAACAGCTAAGGAGTAGGAGTCATGGTATGTAATGATATGGTTAGGGCCTCAAATTATCTTAGTGGAGATAATTGACTTCAGTGCTTAAAATGTTTTCGTTTTGCTTGCTAGTAACTAACTTCTTTATAAAAGCAGCTAATTTTCTTTTCAAATTTCTACACTGGACCTCTGACACTTTTACAAAGTGTCTTATACTCAGACATGATTCATATTGCTTTTGAGACTACTTCAAATATAGATGCAGGTGGCATCATGATAGTGCTGGATGTCACCCTCTGCAAAATGTGCCTTTCTCAAAACCACAGTCTGCCTTTGTGGTTGTTGTTTTAGAAGCAGCCCTTCAGCTGGTATTATCACATGATGACACAAACTGTGGGAAATGAGACAGTCAACAGGTGCTAAGAACCTTGAATATTAGAAACAAGAAAAAAGTGAAAAAAAAGACTAAAGTTAGGCCAAGGAGACACAAAAGCACCAGAAATTTTGAATTTTTTTTCAAGGTAAAAACAACCCAAGCAAAGAATTATAGGTCATTCTGGCTAGATCAGAGGAACTATTGTGTGAGAGTAATGTATTTATAGCCCATACCATCATGTGATTTTAAGATTTCCCTACTCTATTACATCAGGCTTTCTCTAGGACCAAGTAGAAAAAACCTTTGATTTAGTGCTCTTTATTTGGAAGGTTTTGTTTGTAACAGTAAAACCATACAGCACTTTCTTGTTTTAGTTGTTGCCTTTTCAGCTGAACTTAGTTTCAGGACATGGGTTCCAGTGTAACCATAGAATCTGGGACAAACTCTGTCCTTGAGCTATTGCAAAGTTACAGTAGATACTGTAAGTCAAATGGTCATAAATTTTCCCTGTCTTTTTTTTAACTTGAATTCCTAAGGTAATGAATATTTGATTGTGTCCAGAGGTCTGTCTCTTCATTTGCCTGTCTCCTGCCCCATACCTTCTGATTTCACTAGCCAGTTTGTAGACATTTCAAAATGTGGCAAGTATCTCAAAGATAATTGTGATCCTAACTGCTTCTTGGAATTGAGCTCCATAGTGGAATTACATCATACATTAATACTACAGAAGTGCAAAAGGAAGAACTCAGCAGTTCCAATAAATATTTCCCTTGTTGTCTAATGAACTTACACTTACTGGCTGACCACAGAGCACACCAGTCTTGCAAGGTCAGCCATGAAAAAATTATTATTGAGACAGGTCAGAATGGCTGAGGCAGAAAAGATTCAAATCTGTAGGAAGCCATCAATTCCTTTGCTTATGGAACCACCTATTAATTACAAATACAAAACCGCCCTGCAATCAGAAATATTCAGCATGCAGTAAGCTATTCAATAAGCATATGCATGAATAAATACCCCAAATGCATCTTTAAATGCAATTAAGTATGTGTACAAAATAGCTAAGGAATATGTTGATATGTATATGCATCAGTTCTAAACATTCAAATGTTTACTTGCATAAACAAATACAAGGTACAATTATAGCACTTGCAATGTAGGCACACAGAAAATTTGATTATCATTTCAGTTTGATTAGCATTATCAATTTCTCTAGACTACTGACAAAAATCTCAAGTCCAATTAAAAAAGAATAACTGTCACAGAAGTACTTTAACTTAATATATTAATACAAGACCAAAATTGAGCATAATTAATTGTACGAATATATGTTTCAAAGCAAAAGAGTGATAACAAAAGGTATCTTCTGACACAAAGGCTGAGACAAACTTTTAGTCCAAGACATTGTTTTTTCAGTGCTATCACCAGTGGGGCACATGGCCCATCGTGGCCTCTTTGCCAGCTCTTTTTTTTTATGAGTCATCACAGCATCAAAAGCCTGTCAAACAACAGAACAGAGATAACACATCCATAGACCACACTGTTACACAGTTTTGTTCTAACATACCAGAAGAGGCGTCTCAAAAGGATTGCTTCCTCAAGCCCAGCCACTTCTTCAAGTGCTACACTATGTAAGCTTTGGGGAGTTGAACCAAGGACAAAACTGTAAATGCAACTAGCATTAGAAGGGCTGTGGGAGTCAGCCTGAGCACTGCTGTAGAGTAGCCAGTGCTCCTGACTCCGCTGCCCAGCTGAAACACTGTGGTGCCCCAGGAACTGTTTCCAACACACGCTTCCTCCATCTGTGGCAAACTCTTGATTTCTCAAAAATGCCAGGAGGAAGAAGTGTGGGGGCAACTAATGGCAGAACAGCTTTAATTTTTGTGATTTTAAATTGAACCTTTATAAAGGATCAGGCCTCCTATGTAAAAGACTGTATCGTACTGGTAAAGGTTACTCTTCCCCAAATCACCAAATGAGCAATAAATTCCTCTAAAAAGAAGTCATTACCTGTGGTCGGAGTTTTGATATTTCAAACAGGTATTTTTTCTCAAAGAATACCTTCTCATGTTTCTTTGTTTGTATTCAGTTATTCAGGATATTTCTTTGTCTTTAGTCTTCTCCATGAGTCCATACTATGAACACCATTAAAATTAACCAATAATAAATTTCTTTAAAAATTTCTACAGCAACTTTTAAAAATGTTTTTTTTTAAAGGTTTTCATTTCTAAGGAAGTATTCAAATAAACTCTGGTCCTTTCATTACATATAATCACATCTTCCAAATGTGTCTGTAAGGAATAACAGTATATCACATTTATTCAGTACAATTCTTCACCAATAGTAAAAATAATGAAAAATTCCAGAGACAGGCATGTTATATACAACACAGAAAAAGAATACTAAAACTCAAGCCAAATGGAAAGTCATCTTTAAAATCAGCAGCAAGACTCTTCCCCAGAGACTGAGTACAGTCAAAATAAAAAAATTCTACCAAATAATTAACAGGTGTTATTGAAAATGGGGTGAAGGGGTTTTAGGTGCATATCCTGAAGGAAGCAGCATGGCACTATACTAAATAGTGCATTACAGGAAAATGGAATCCTACCCACGGAATCACTGTTGAACCTCCGAGAACTTGCCATTGCACAGGCAGTGAGTAAAGGCAGGAGCTAAGAAGGAAGTCTGGAGCACAAATGCATCCTTCTTCTTAGAAGTGTTTTAGCATCACACCAGACAACTAAAATCATCCTGGTGATGTTACAGAGGACATTGTCAAATAACAATATGGCTGCTACACTCTAACAGAGTGTCCAGGTCCAAAGCCTGGTGAAGTCAAACATGAGTGGGCTTCAGTGAGCGCTGGATTTAGGGCCAGATTGCAGGAGGCAGGGAATTTGCTCTCAGTACTTGGCCAGAAGCCCACACAACCCATCCCATGGCAATCAGCAAGAGTTCTTGTGTACCTACACACTGGAATCCAAAGGCAAGTTGAGCTGTCTTTTACTATCCAAAGCTTACAATAGCTGAACTAGAAGAGGTACAGAACATAGTGGTGCACAATTAGCCAGTCAGACACTGAAGTGAATGTGTTCATAGTATGGACTCGTGGAGGACACTAAAGACAAAGACATATCCTGAATAACTGAATATAAACAAAGAAACATGAGAAGGTATTCTTTGAGAAAAATACCTGCTTGACATATGAAAGCTCTGACCACAGCATGAGTCACTGCAAGTGACTATTGATGATTCACTGCCATTTTTAAAACTCTGATAACAATCATAACAATCTCTAGTTGTTTCAAATTTTTGTTTTCCTGGTGAATAAGTTTCGTCACTTTTCACATCAAAAACCTGTGATTTAGTTTTCATTTTAAGCATCTAAACACTCATATCAGTGGGCTCTAGTGGGTAAGATTGTTTACATTACTTGCTCTTGGAAGGCCATTTCTAGTGCGGAGAATCGATCTTGACTTCTCTATCTCAGACTGTAAATTACTTGGAATTCTGGTGGTGATGGCCATCTCCCAGGAACTGGACCAAGGGAACCGAACCCATGCGAGCAGGCCACCAGAACGTCACCAGATTATGACCCTTAGTTACTTCCATGGCCTTTGAGCTGTGATTCCTGCCTTACTTACACAGGAAGATTGAGTCGCTTGCTTACGCTAGTATCATTGCTCAGATAAAAATAGCTTGAACTTTCTGTCAGGTATGAGAAGGTTCTTCCCAGTCAAGCATGAATCCCTTTCCAAAATGAGGTAATACAAACTGAAAACAAAAAAGAAACCCCAACTTTTTCCATATCAGAAAGAGACAGTTGTGGGTTATTTGAGTTTAGCTAAAAGTAATTTGATGCATTTAGTAGTGTCCATGTGGACACAGTTTAGCAATGGAAGATTCTGGCCTACAATTTCTAGTCCTCTTGGCAGTTCCCACAGTCTTCTGTCCTAAAAGGTTTTTCCCCAGCTGATCTGAATTTGGGCAATGTAAAAATATATCCTAGCAAGATCATGGTATTCAGACAAATTTTGCAGGCAACAGTTTTGAAAATTGACAAAATCCAGTTTTGTAATAGTTTTGAATAGTTTTGGAAAGTCATTCAAGTTTAATCTGCTCTGCAGAGAAATTATTTGAATAAAATAAATTATACCTTTCCTAGTTTATATTGCAGGAAGAATTTTTTTATTCTGTTCATTCTGCTCACAGGTAACATGAAAATTTTGGGTGGGCAGCACCAACAATCAGATAATTCTTCCAGTAATTCTGCTCTGAATTTTTATTCTACTTCAAGACATACATCAGTGATTGCAATCACCTGAAAAAAACTATCAGGTTTGGGTTTATTTGTTGCTTGTATTATTGCTGACCCTGTGAACAGTTCTAGTCTCTTTCAGTGCAATACTGAAGAGGCTAACTACTAACTGAACCAATCTGAGCCTGTCTTGAGGTGATCTGTTCGACTTTCTAACAAAATGCTTATTTATTTAGTTATGAAGCCTCACCTGGGAACAGCAACTAAGAGTAAATTTTTCTCAAGTTGTTTGTTAGAAAAATATGGCAGATACAAAATCAGGGCTTAGGAGTGCAAGAGTAGACTGTAAAAATATTTGTTCTGGGTGAGACCTAAGACTGATCTAGCTCAGTATTCAACGTCTGCATTGGCCACTAGCAAATGAGGGGTCTCTCCATTTGAAACCTCCTGATGAATACATCCTGTGTTGATTTGACTGGTGTCTTTTAATTAATCTATATTTTGGCTTTCTTGCTGACCCATGGCACTGGTTTTGCCACAGTACACTTGGACATCACATGGAAAAAATATTCTCCTTCCATTAGGCCTGACCATTTTATGGAGTGGCTCAGGTCCTTATGTTGCAAGAAATAGAAGTAAAAAACAAGAAAGCATTTACTAAACATAAAATCATTTTATTGTATTATATTAAATATACGGACCATGTTGTTTATTTATAAATCACTCTAAATGTCCAAGTCCCTACTGAATTTTCCATTTAGGAAAATGCATGTAGACCTGGCAGTTTATGCGATTTCGGTTACCATACAGAGATCAACGCTTCTCTGATTCCTATGGGGACATCTGTTCATTAGCACACAGGGTGGCCAATATCGCTTTAGGTAAAGATCAGCTAGTTCCTCTGTTCTACACACTTTGGAAGAATAGCTTTGCTTATAAAATGTAACAAATGTTTCCTGGACTCTAGCCAATATATTTTTGATCCTTTCTTGATCTTCTTTTCACTAATCCTTTTCTTTTTGTATTCTCGCCTTTTGTTGACATGCCAAAATTCTGTCAGTCTTGTTTCCTCTTTCAGAAAACGTATTTTTGTTAAGTTGAATTAAGCATTCTACCCTGTTGCCAAGAGCAAATTAAGTTCCCCCACACTGAAATCAAATTTCGCAAAGTGTCCGGGCAATTAGCTCTAATATGTAGTTGCTGCAACTCTTAATTTTCCCCTTTTAAGGGTTTTCTTTTTTCTCTGTGTTTGTTTCTGAACAGAAGACATGAGATTCCTTCTTTTTCCCTCTGATTGTCATCCTTTAGTTCCCCAGCATCCAGCAACCATCCACTGATACTTAGCCAAACCTCACTTTTAATCTGTAACCCAAAGGTATTTAAGTAACAAATTGTTCATTCTTCAACCAGAAAGACGAGCTGGTGGACCAGCCTGCTGGAACTGGAACAGGAACAAGACTCGAAGAGCAGACTTCTGAAGAGCTCTCCCAAGCACCGCATTTAGGCATATCATATGCACATCCAGAGATTTCCCATGACAATTTAAAACTGGCACAGCTCACCTGCATAACAACAGTCTTTTACATCAGAACTTATCTTCTGTGCATTTGTTGTCAGGGTTTTGATTCCAAGATGTTCAAGGACAAAATAAGAGAACATAATTAATTATTCCAAGTAGATGGGAAAGGAAAGACTCAGTTTCAGAAGGATCATGACAAAAAGAAATTTGACTGTTTGTATATGATGGAATGGCCCGGCTCTAGCCTAACTTCTTGCAAAGCTTTAGCATTCTCACATCTACATCAGCCTACTATAGGCTTTCTTCTCCAGGCTGCCTTCAGCAAGGAGTTTTTTCTTATCCTATTCCTCAAACCCTTTGTCTTGACGCACAGGCAGGATGCATAAGAATAAGACTTCTCTCTGCTTGCCCTACCAAGCACTCTGTGGTGAGGAAGGATGTAATCAGAGCCAAGGAAGCAGTGGTTTCAGTTCCAACAAAAAGTCTTATAACAAAACCCCAAATAATAATAATAATAATAATAAAAAAAATCCTGGATGGTTTCCCAATGTCAACTAGATTAGGATCAGCTAATTTGTTCATGAGAAATTTGACAGTTTGAACATTACTCAGTCAGCCACCATCCCTCTCTTTCCTTTACATCCCCATTTATTTTGGCAGACTTAAATTGTACAAATGATAAAGCTGTATTATAGTAACAGCCATTGTGCTATTTTAAACATAACACTAAAAGTCAGAGAAAAGCTGCTTGGATTCCCAAGGAGATTATAGATATGGATATAGATGGTATAGACATAGATTAGATATAGATATAAATATAGATATAGATTATATAGTTATAGCTACACACACACACATGTATATCTATATATCTGCAAATTGACCAGCCACACTGCAAATACTCTAATGAAGCAACAACTGATTTTAACACATGAAACCTGCAATTACACGAAATTTTCTTTTAATTACATGAAATTCTCTTTTGTTTAAAAAATTACATCAGTCACAGAACCACACAGAAGTGTTTTCTTGCCTCCATGCTTCCCATTGCTGATTGCTAATCCCTGTCAATATAATAGTCCTTTAACCCAAAGCCATGGGTATGTTCTGCTGTTGCTGTTCTCCCTTTCTTATTCGTACTCACCCCAGCAACACTCCTTAGTCTGCCTCTTCCCTGATTTAGCTTTCTGTCAGCCCTGTAAGTGATGCAGAAGGGAGGTGCAGCTGAGAGTTGACTGTCTAGTTCTCACTGATGTTCACTGGACTGCCCTTCAGTGTTTTGAAAATTCCATTATGAATAGTAACTCAGTCTCTATTTCAAGTTAATGTGGCCAGAACAGTACCCAGAAATTCACAGCTAGTCTTTGACCTTGATTGTATGATACCCACCTACTTCAGCCAATTCTTCTATTTCTTCCAGACCACTTAAAAAAAATTCCTTGTGGCCAAGGGCAAGAAGGTCAGCATGTATCTCCAGAGAACAGGCAGAGGGATCCTGGGGAGGATGTGGTGAGAGGTGGGAGGTGAAGCATGTTTCCCTTCATCCTTGTAGCACCACTGCCCCATGGAATGGGTGGGAAAGGGCTTGAAGCTAGGTCAGGAACCTCCTCTCCTTTCACTCTAGGCATCCCTGAACACAGGTATTCCAAACCTAGCACAGGCCCATTGCATGTGATCTCACCATAGCAACCACGTGTGACCTGCTCCCAGTTTCATGCAGTACAGGAACATGGACAGCCACCTTTCTCTATCTTACCAATACCAGAACTGGAGTGCCTGTACTCACTGTGCCTCTCAGAAAAGGTTGGGATGTCTGAAAGCAAGTCTGATAGTTTGTGAATTCCCACAAAATTCACCAATTCCATTCTTCTCTATTTCATGAGCTACCCTCTACTCTTCTGTCTTCATAATTTCATCTTCCACCTGGCAGACCTGATTCATGCTCTATTCTGTCCCACAGGCTTCACCTGCTTAATCCTTCTTGATTCTTACCCCTGATAAGGCTGACTTTGTTATTAATGTTATCAAAAGGATGAATTAAAATTAATGCAAGGCTTGTAATTCAGCTGTACTGTTGAAGTGAAAAGTCAAGCCAGTCAAAACAGCAAATGAAATATGCTCAAAGGCATATCACAGCAGACTTTAAAAGAAAACACAGTCTCTTTATAAAAGCCTAGGCTTCTAAACAGAAGAAAGGTGCATGACCATACAAGGGACAATATATACTCACAGAAGCTATTTGTGAAGTACATTTGATACTCTTCAAAGATTTTAGGTCAGTTACATGATAAGCACAATACATCTTATTATACAGTTACAGCATCCGTATGTCAAACCTAAAATATAATCTTCTATAGGAAAAAAATAGAATTTTTATACTGTAATCTTGACGCTATTTTCTGAATAGCATCAATCACCTTTTTCCATATTTTCCTGATATTAAAAGTATTTTATTCAATATATTTGAGTTAGTTCATAGTGTCATATAATATGCAGCTACTGTTTTTAAGCTTTGAGTGAAAAGAATAAGTAATTTTCTTTTTGAAGAGCTCCTGCTGCCTGTTTCCCGGTAGCTTTAATTCTTGTTGTTTTGGAACCTTAGTTTGCAAGCTAAGTACTTAAACTTGTATGTCCTGGCCTTTATGGTAGAATTTCCATTCTTGAAAGGCATATTATTTTATAAGCATTATTTCCAAGTATGATCAAGTGGGGAAAAATCAGAAAAATCTCAGATGGAAAATATATTTAAATTATGACGATAATTTAATGCATCAAATGCAAGGAAAAGAAGTAGTTATGACTGTATTAGAAAGAGGAGGAAAACAATGTATAGTCCATTACATAATGTAGGAAGCAAGCAAGCGTGGCTTCACATACACACAAACATGAAAGACATTGCAATCAGGCACGTGGAAAAAAATATATTTTAAGAAGGACAGAAGAGTACAGAATGCAGACAGAATTCAGACAGAATTCAGACAGAATACAGAAAAAGCAGATTAAAGAATAAATTTAAATTAATGTTTTAGCCAGCAGAGGTAGAGGAAATTTACCCAAGACAAAACAAGAAAAAGTTTGAAGCAGCCAAACTAGTTGATTTTCAGGCCAAACTAGTTGATTTTCAGACTAACCAAGATACTTTACCAAATATTAGTGACTGCATATGGGAACCTGGGGAGGACAAGGGAAGCTCTAGAAAATGAGAAAAGGCAGGAGTCTTTTACAGAGGGGGAAAGAAAGATGTGAAGATGCCGAGCATCATAAACTAATCAGTCTATAAAAATACTGTAATGAATTACTGAACAATCCACGTCAACAGCCTTAAAGACAATAAAGTGATTAAAAAAAAACAACAAGGGTGTGTCAAGAACAGTTCACTTCACATCAAACTAATTCATTTCTTTGACAGGAAATAGACATAAGAAGCACAGAAGGAAGAAGCAGAAGAACACTGTATTTCTACTGCAGTAAATGTTTGTCATTGTCCACGTGGTCTTCTGGAGGAAAGCAGAATCTTGATATGGTCACCATCAGGTAGATAAGGTTGGCTGAATTGGTTTCAAATCTGCTTATCAGTGACTTCCCACCAAACAAAAACAGTATCTCAAGTGGATGTGATTCTGCCTTGGGTCTACTGAATCCAGTTGTATTTAATGTTTCCACAGTGACTAGCAGAGTACAGTAGAAATTGCCCAGTGCAGCAGAGGGATGACATATCACACGGCTAGGGAAAAAAGGGAAATACTGGTTTATTCTGAGCTGGGGATATTTCTGATGGTGCCTTCACCACCTGTGCTAATACTACAGGCCCCCAAAAGCATTCCAGTCACATCTATATTGCATTTTAGATGTACTGTGCTTCTCAACCCTCTTGCCAAGTCTGGGATCCATTCTGATTCTCCTGTTAAATCAGAGGTGGAAGAATATTGCTTGTGCTGGGTAGTTTTGAAGATGTGTATGGTACTGTGAAGTTGATAAGTGAATCTATGGATTTGACTCAAAGACCCCTTCAGATAATACAAGTGGTAGTGATATGCAGATGGATGACAAAAGCCTTTTGGATATATTCTTGAGGACTTTACTCACTTCCCTAGAAAAATGACACATTTCATCATTAATTTACAGTAGTACTGATCCTCAGTGAGGAAAAACTGGCTGCAGCACTAGCTGGGAAAAGTAAGTTTGTCTGATTTATAAAAAATCTGGGCCTACCTGTTCAAATAATATATCCATCTGTGTTGTGTAAATATTTTACCTGGGAGTGTTATGGGAGCTTATAGAAATTTAAAATATATATACATATACAGTTATGGTTTATATGGCTTCTTTTATGGTAAAAAAAAAAAAAAAAAGTCAATTATTCAATAGATTTTGGGTTACTTTTGTTTTTACTGAACATTGGTATATATCACATACTCGGGATTTTACATCAAAAGCCAATAACCACTAAGGTCAAGTTTAGGGGCAGGATTTCTTTTAGTTACTGAATCATACCTATACTTTTTGTTAACTTCAAAGTCAAATCACCCTTACCTTTTCTCTTTATTTTTCGATCACAGACTGCCCAGAAAAAAAGGCCAGGCTTATTCACAGGCACCAAGACGCAAGAAGGTTTGATCAAACATAGCAAACTAAAATTGCAAGCATGATTTCAGAATCAAAGATTCAAAAGCCTGATCAGACAAAACATCACCTCTCCATCTTAGCTGAGTTTCCCAAAAAAAGCAAAAATACTGGCTTTAAGTGTTACCCTGGTTTTTCTGAGCCTTTTGATTTTCTCAAATGGAGTCAAATCTTTTTAGTTATTGTACAATATTAAGAGCAGTTTTCTACCTTTCCCACAGATGTAACATAAACAAATCCTTTGTTTTTCATTCTCTGTCCTTTGTTTGCATATTTTTAACCTGAAAACAATTGTAACTGACAATTGGTCTGGCCACTGAGGCTGAGGGGTGGAAACCCCAAAAAGCCAGTCTTCTGCTAGACCCACAAATGTATAAAAAGTAAAAAATAAACAAAGGGGCTCTCTTCTCTCCGCTCTTTCAGCTGGGAGCTGGATCAGAAGAACCTCTGCGAAAAATCTCTTGTCTGCGTGTGATTGCTTTGTGTGTCTCGGTGACACTTTAAGTACAAGGGCACCTGAGCTGAACCTTAAAAACTGGTCTCATTCACTTTGACCTAAAGCTTGGGCAACAGAACAAAGCAAGTGAACCTAGGTTAACTTCCAGGTTAGCTGGCTGAGTGTTGTAAAGACTCTGACTCTGTGAATATTGCTTCAGAAAATGTAATTTCTTTTTCATAGCAACGTTTTTCATAGGTACAAGAACGGGATAAAAGGTAGGAAAAAGAAAGCAGTATTTACAGTTGATCTTTTTTTCACTTAGTTCACACACAGTTGTGATTCATTTTTACCAATAAGGGAAAGTAAGAGCACACCTTTCATGAGTCATATTATTTTTTTCTTGTGGATTTCTCAGTTTTCAATGTTTTGTTTATTGATTATCCTTTTAATTCCTTGTGACAGAGATAAGTTTAGCAGTAAAAAGGTCACCACCAGATGTGCTTTCTCCTCATACTACCTTCCTTTGCATTTTTGAACAAAGTTGCAAATCACGTCTTCTTGTTGGCAATAACACTGGAGTGAGAGGTTCAGCTCTGTTTTAAGTGCCTAACGTTATGGAATCTAAATATACAGTGTTTTCATCTTTGGTCAAGAGATACATTTTGTCAAGCAGGCCATATTGTATAGACAGGTATGCAAGCAGACTGAGGACTTACCTTTAGTCTTTACAGTATGAAGATCTTGAACAGCTTTTTTTGGGGAAAAAAAACAAAACAAACCACCAAAACCACAAAAAATAACCCCTCCAAAAAACCCCAACAAACTCAACAAATTTTATACATATAAACATAAACTTAACAATTTAGCCCTGATATAACTCATCTGGGCCTCCCAAATCACAACAGAAATTATTCAGCCATACAGAGAAAAGGCTGAAAGGGCTCAAAAGTATTCACTGACTTTGCATGCCTCTGTTTACGGTTGTCTGACTTTAAAAACTTACCAGCAGGTGTCTAATTTAGGCAATCTTTAAAAAAAGAAGAACTCAAAATGTGGGGGACTTTTTAGAAATTATTTCCCCAAGTGGCTTGTACAAGATTTTGGGTGAGCCAGTGCTCAATTCAGAAAGGACAACCGAGGGCCCAGTCCAAAACTGACAGAAGAACACAGTCAGCTTGTATAACTCTTGTGCTCTCATGCTCCTGAAAATGGCAATCATAACATAAACCAGATTGAGTAGGATGATGCATATGTTACAGGATTCTGAGGCACAGAGGTGATAGTTTTCATACTGAGACTACGTATCGCTTTTGTATGCACCTGTCATGTGCTCCCTATACAGACTTTGTCTTCTCTAAAACGGAGAAGGGAAAAACAAAGTGAGAGTTGGGTTTGATCCATTTCATTCATGATCTATGCTACAATCCTGAAACCAAGGAAAAAAACCCAATCTTTAATCTTTCTCATCTAGTCAAGGATTGCCCGAGGAATGTACTGTAGTTATTTTGACTAGTATATTGAAACTTTTCCTAGCTTTTTAAATTTTCTCGAACTGTCTGAAAAATCATTGTCCTTTGGATAGCAGCCATTGAAGTTTTCTAGACTTCTACTTCAGTTTTCGTCTCCTTCAAAGACTGGTTGCACAAGATTTAAAAACTCAAAATATTTTAGCCTTTTTTTGTGCGTGTTTCCAGCTCTCGTAAAATCGTTCACCCGTCCTCACTGGCTAATGGGGCCTAAGAACTTCAGTTGTCTCGTCTTCCTTAAGATTTTGTCAAAGATTAATTAACATGGCTTGCAATGCATCCCTTTACTTAATGAAAGAAAGTCTGGGGGTTTTTTTTGTTTTTTTTTTCAAGTTACTACCAGGAGAGTCAGGATATGAAAATAAAAGATTTTAACAATATCGACAGAAAGACAGTTTTTGAGAAGTTAGACTAATCACCTGACAGTAGTGGAGTGCAAACAGAGGGGAGAAAGGAGGTCAAATGTACATCAGTTTCTCACACCTGTGAGAAAGTAGGTATGGGGAAGAGTTCACTTTACAAAAAATAGGGAAATGTAAAAGTCTGTAAGACACTGAAAACAAATTGCTGAACCCCCATCTTTCCTAATTTATTTTGTTAAAATAATAGAGGACAGTATTAGTCTGCCTTTTAGTGAAGGACATCGGCACGGATTAAGAGGTTCTATGACTCTTCTGCAAAGATAGAGGAAGAAAATTCCCAGGATCTTGTTTATTATATGTACTTAACTAGGCACAGGATTTGGCCTAATATTTTTCATTCCAAGAGAGATTTTATTTATATACTTTTTAAATTAAATCTATACTCAAGCAAGATAATACCCAACTTTAAGCAAGTGTGAAATCCTCCCTTCTGGTTGGAGATCTGTGCTTCAGAGCCCTGGGAGGTAAGGTACAAAAAGGATGCCTTGGGGTGTCTCTGCTCTTAATTCCCACTCTTCCATCTATGTGAGCAAGTTGGGCAGCCCAACAGGCATGGATGGACTGCATGGCATGTTGATGTCGACGACCCAATGTCCACCTGCTGGATGTTACCTGAGGTTCCAGTATGTGAGCAGATGGAGTCTGGCACCAGGTGCTGAAAGCTCCTGCCAGGCATTCCCAGCTTACTTCCACCTGAAAGAGCACCCAGCCTCTGCATTCCCTGGGCACAGGGCAAATGGGGCAGGATGAGCAGGGCATTCCCTTGGAAAGTGGACTGTGAGGTGCAGTGAAAGCCCTGCGTGTCCCCTCACCCGGGGCACAGCCGGGTGGGATGGGAGCAGGGGTGTTAGAGTCCAAAGCCCCAACACAGGGGCACCCACCAGCCAGGCCCTGTCCCAGCAGGAGGAGCAGGAGGAGAAGCACCAAAGCTCTTTGTCCAGGCAAGCTCAGGCATGAGCCAGGCCCCAAACTGCTCGGTCAGGTCTCACTGAGGCATTTCTCACACAGGTAGAGAGATGCAGAAACATAGGCCAGGACTATCGGTGTTTATAAAGCATTATTCTGCTGCCTAAGCAACATTTTAGGGACCTATATACTACTTTGAGTCATTTGCCTGAAGCCACGACAAGCCGTTTGTGGCAGAGCAGGGAAACACACCTTCATCCCCAGAGGCTCTGGCTAACACCATAACCGCACCAACGTCCTTCCTCTTTTCTCCTTCCTCCTGCCTGCTCAGAATCAGCTTGAAATCACATCGGAGGAACAGATTTTGAACACAGAGAGATGGGGCTGTGAGAGGCATTGCAATTAGACAGCTGTCCCTGAAATGGAGGCACTTGATCACAAAAAGTCCGTGTGGCACATAACCAGCTGGACTGAGCCCACAGTGATCTGTCGGAGATGAAATGCATGCAGACATATAAAATAAGGGATAGTTGTGAGGATGCAAGAGGAAAAAGCTGGTGGTGAGGTGAAGAGAAATGCTGGGAAAGATATTTATTCAAAAGAAAATAAAACTCTTAGCTGTCATCCTATTTTACACAATGGCAGAATTTCCACTGACTTCAAGGAAAAGGAGTGACAAGCCATGCACGTGAATGCAGAAAGCGGCCACCAATGTGCAACTCAATGTCACTCCCTGAGCAGCTTTGAGATACCAACACTTCATCTCATCATGAATCAGCAGGACAAGTTAAATATTTTTTTTCTTTTTTTCCAAACTGAAATATTCTCTTATATTCTGAAACATACTTTGTTTTCAGTATGTGACGAGATTTATTTTAGGCCTTGAGGTTTTGGCTAATGCTATGTATTATGGAATAGTAAGTATAGAATGCCCTGCCAATTTACAGAATCACAGAATGCTCAAGGTTGGAAGAGACACTCAAGGTCATCTAGTTCAACCATCAACCCAACACCACCATAATCATCCCTAAACCTTACCCCCAAGTGCCACATCCAGACACCTCTTGAACACCTGCAGAGATACTGATTCCACCACCTCCCTGGGCAATCTATTCCAGGGCCTGACCACTCTTTCAGTGAAAGAATTATTTTTCTAATATTTAATCTGAACATCATTTGAGTATATCAATATACAGAATGTGAAAACTGAAATGATTGACCATTTTTGTAATTTCTTGCCAAAGTATTACAAAAATCAGTAATTCACATTATTTTTTTTCCTTGTTTAATTGAACAAGCACTTCAAGATTTCCACCCTACTTTCCATTCATTACTTTTTACAGGCTGTACTTGTATGAACAGGAATTTTAATCTCAAAATATAAAGCTTTAATTTTCAAGACTCAGGCAAGTTACCATAATCAAAATCTTGCTCCTTCTAATGAAGGAGACTTGCCAATTAATTTTAATGAAATAGTGATGGTGCCCACTACCTTTCACAAGTTTTGGATTAGGCCTTTGTTGAAAATTGTTTCATTATATCTCTCATCACACTAAAAATCTAAAGATATGGAAACTGATCAAAAGTGATGAATAAACTTTTTTTCTCAAGGCTTGTTCTAACGTGCTGCTTCATTTGCTCTAGTCAAATATTTAATTTATAACACTTTATTGAGTGCAAAAACCAGTGAAAACTAATAATGATTAAAAATAAAATTAATGGAATATTTATTTATATTTATAATAATCTCTTCAACAATTCACGTTTTCTAAATTACAGTGCCATTCTTTGTGTTTTCATTGCACGTACAGAAGTAGCAATGTATATATGAATTGTTATCAAATATTCTGAGTTATACATTTTCTTGTATGTTTGCAAAATTATTACAAGATGTATGCATCTCCCATTCTGTCCTTTTTACTAATAAAGCACAAAAAGAGAAAAAAAGACAGTATCTTACTAAAAAGATATGGAATAAGGTGTGGCCCTGTTTTTTTTCCAACTCTCTATAGATTTATCAGGGTCCCAGGGTCTATGCTCCTACAGGAAGGGAAAAATGTCCAGTCTCTAGTCCCAGGTGGTTGGGTAGTGCACGGGGAAGAGGTGTTGGCTTTATGGCTCTGTGATCAGGGTGGGAATGGGCATGGACAAGAATATCTGATTTCATATGCACTTCATGAAAACTGAGAAAAGAATGATGCTGATGATCAGCTTAGTGCCAGGTAAGAAGAAACTGCATTTCCAAATTTGGGGCAAAGTGTCAAAATATTGCAATATGCTTTATTAAAAAAAAATAAATCCAAAGGTTCCTGGAAAATCATCAAAGCAATTTTATCAAAAGACTATACATTGAAATGGTTCTGCTACATGATGTCGACTCAGATGCACAAAGTGTTATTTTTCTCTCTAATGTTTAACAGAATACAGGCATCATAATTGCACTAATGTAGAAGTTTTAAAAAACTTAAAATACAAATAAAATAAATATTAAATAACACAAGAAAAATAAAATCACGTGGAAGCTGATAGTGGTCAGAAGATTCAAACTGCTTAAAAATTAAATGCAATCTTGTGAAATATTTGTATTTTAACAGTGTTTTCTGAGAATTTTTCAATATTTTAAAAGAATCTGATGATCTTAGGGAAATTATACATTTGGGTAGTTCTTGTCCTTTCTTTTTATTTTTTGTAATTTTGGTTTTTTGAATAATAAAACGTGCAACAGCGGTATTAGTATCTAGTTCCATTTGCATAATGGTGACAGGATATGATAGGATATGATTTCAAAGGTCTTTTTCCCCATGAATCATCTTTATTTTGAAATAATATAAAAATTCTCATTGCACTTACAGTCAACACTCCCCTACTGAAATGCAACACCCTGTAAGAGGAAAGCAAATTTTATTGGAAAGCATGGGAGCAAGTAGTCAGATGAAGACCAAACTATAGCAAAGAGTTCAAGATCTGCTAAATGTTTCCTTGCACAGGGCTGCCAGCATCCCTCCAGATCCCCACTGCCACAGATGCTGTGCAAGCTGATACGATTTCATCCATATGCCTTAACCTGCAGGGTCTTAATTCCTGTTGCCTCACTGGTTTGAAAAGCAGAAGAAAAGGACACCAGGTAGGAAGTGGCTTACATTCTGCTACATTGTATGAGATTAAATGAGGGGATTTCCCATCAAGGTGAAGAAGAAAGCACACCTGTAAAGACTGAATATCAGCAATAATTTGGCATGATTTCCTTCCTGCTCCAAAACCTGCTGGAACGTTTTTCACTTTTTTCAAACTCTCTTTTGTGTTACTGATGAAAAACAATGTACAATTTTAAAGCTGCAAAGCTGTACTTTCCCACCTGTTCACGTCTTAACATGACTGGACTATTTTTGGTAGAAAAACTGAAGAAAAAGCTGCTTTTATACTTTTCTACGTCTTTGCCTGCCAGTCTTCCTCTATGATTTATTTTGTTTCACTCTCCCTTTCTCTCTCGTGTGTCATCGTGTTGAGACTCTTTAAACCACACCCTGTGTACTTCACCATCGGGACAGCCTGGACTTTTCTCGTGCTTGGATCCCTCTCTTGGATGTCACTCTGCTGACAGAAGCCCAGAGTGCAGAAGGGAGATAAACCCCATTTCTCCAATGTGAAATAACGGTTGGACAAGAGTTGACCAAAATACGTTCTGAAAGGGCCTGATCTAATATTCCCTGCAATCAATGGAAGGCCTTTAACTGACTTCAGCAGGTCTCAGATAAGGACCCGCATTACTATTGCCATTATCATTTGTAACGGAGGCTCTGAGCACTGATGTTTTGTAAGAGTAGGAAGCAGCTATGGCACGGCACAGCATGTTTGTCTCTGCTGTTTCAAAAGAACATACTTTTCATGCAAATTTTTGTTTGCTTTGTTTTCTTTGCTGTTTTTATGTATCAGATGTGCCTTTGTTAGAGGTCCTCCCCATGTTTTGACATCTCTCGAGCCTCAACAGGAAGATAAGAATATTAAAAATGAACAAGGAAGTTTTTCTCACAAAGAGTTTAGACATTTGTAGTAATTAAGCTTTAAAGGAAAAAAAAATTTTGGAAAGATCCAGATGGAAGAAGAAGTCCCACTATATTTATTCAGGTCTCACTTGTATGGGTGACAGTGGTACCATTACCCTCCATGTTGCATCATGTCCCAGAATGAAGCAGACCTTAGCATCTGACAGAAGAACCCAAGCTGAGCTTTCTCAGGCCAGAGATGTGGAAGATTTTAAAAAAGGCAGAAATACCACTTTTTTTTTTAGAAAATTCCCTAAATACTGTAAAATAAAAATCTGTAGATGTTAGAAAAATTAATGTCTCTGTTGACTTCCACTGCATGGGGGGGGGGAAGTGGGGGGGGGGGGGGAAGTGAAGCAGGAAAAGCAGTTTTAAAAGAGTTTTTAGAGTTTTAAAAGATATCTCTCAGAGTTCTTTTGCTTCAGTAACTTTCCATTTGACTTACATCACAATAATTTTAATGACTGTCATGAACTTTAATGGATTAACTTTTGCAATGTCCTCTAAAGAAAGGAGATGTTGTTAACCCTTGGAAGAGTCCTTAAGCTGGACCTGAAGACAGATGATAGGCTTTGGATCATGCAGCACATCAATTGCAGCATGCAGTCCTTTTCTCTTAATCTCTGGCAAGTGAGCTCAGCAGCTCCAAGATTACATTTGAGCACCTGATGAAGTTGTACCTGTGCGAATTTCTGCTGGTCACTGCTCTTGCAGTCATTACATCGGGGACTGACCTTCATGTGTGGTGTTCTCGGCTTTGTCCTTTTCTCATTTAGATGAATAGAAAAATTCTTATGACTTTGCTATGAACAGGAGCAGGAATATGAAATGCAAAGATCCTGTTCAAGAACAGAATTCAGGGTCGCATCTGAGTAAGTCTGAATTCTGTCTAAATTGATGTATATAGTTATATTTGCAGACATCTTTTTCTATCAATATCAAACAACCTGTTCCTTAGATTACTTTACACTTTAACTTCCTCTCACTGATTTCTTACCCTCACCTCCCATCTTTGCCAGTCTAAGAGAGCTTGCCAAAACCTGTTGTTTGTATGCCCAAACCTCAATACAGGAATGAAGCAATCAATCGATAAACACTGAGGTCAGCCATGTATTACCTCTAATAATTATCTAGTAACTTCTCCAAGAGCTACAGATGGTAGGTTTTGCTAACTCAGTACATCAAGAAGTGTATGTAGCTAGGAAATAAAAGGGAAAGTAAATAGTATTATTTGTGTATCACCAGTGAGGTTTGTCTGTATGAAAAATGATACAGTTTAAAAATAACATTTTCAGTTAAACTGGCAAAGTACAAATAAATGAAATGTGTCATTCATATAATTTTTATCCCAAAAGGATAGTTAGAGCTAAATTAATATGAGTCAGGCTGAACAAAAAGAATACGCTTTATGCCACATTTACTCTGCTTTCACTCGTTTTCCAGCATAATTTCAAGATAAACAACTTTAACTTTGGTAAAGATGAAAATCTAAGTCTGGCCTTAGTACTCTGAAGCGCTAAAATGCTGATGAAGTTACAGAATGGGCAGAACAGGAGTTCTCACAGGCAGCTACCAAGTTTTTATACTGACAGTTATATGTGGGGGAGAGATCCATCAGTTTGCAAAAGTGTAGGAAGAGAATATTGGTTTGCCAATCATAGCTTTCCTAATCAAGGAGGGAGAGGGAAAAAAAGAAAATAAAATATGAAAGACCTGAGAGTACCAGGAAAATTACCTATAGCTTAATGACTGAATAAAGCTTTATGAGATGGTAATACAGCCAAAGGGATTAGCTCAAAGTTCTTGCTAAGATCTAACTCTGTGAAAGCAATTCTATTTTAGACTAACCTAGTAATTGTTATTTCTGAAAAGGATTGGTGGATGGCTTTCTAGTCAAATGCCTCTGGCGCTCAAGGAACTCCACTGAGGTGATCTTAAGAAATAGGAAGTTGGATATTTAACAAAGTATTTGAGACAGATGCTACAAAAGCATCTGCACTTACTAAAAGGACGCAGAAAACTGTAGCAAGGACATGTGATCAAAACAATAGGCAGTACTTAAAGAATGATCTTGACCACAGGTGTGCTAGAAATGCAAAATGTAGGAAATGACAGAGGAAGGTTCATTTTTCAGTTGTGTGCTGACAAAAGGCACCTAGGAGGAGCATGCAGAGCCATTCTTTTCAGGCTCTATACTTGTGTTGCTAAGTGTGATGAACCCTGGAACACAGGTTTCCTACTTTGTGGCAGGCCCAGGACCTTTACCCAGGACCTTTAAAACAGACTTGGTATTCACAGTGTCAGAGTTAGTATACCATTATCTTCATCACCAATCCAAGCTAAAATATACCAGTGTTGTCCTCAGTAGCTCAGCAGGAAAACTGGAAGGGAAAGGGCAGTTTACAGAGGAGACAGCACACTGGGGCTGTTGGTGGAGACCCTGTGCACAGGACAGACAGAGGTTTGCAGTCTGTTAGTGTCGTACCAATGCAGCTGATACAGAAGTAAAGGGGACATCTGAAGAATGTGGATGTCTTGAAAGGGTCCAGAGGGATGAAAAACTGGAGAGTGATGCAGCAGTGGTGCAGTGATCATATCTCATTTCTCAACATGGAGAAGATCGCTGCAAGTGGAGAGCATTTTCCTCATGCAAAGGGAAGCAGCTGGTGGGCTCTGTGCTGTTTTGTGGTATGAGACCAGTGGAAGACTCTTCTTCTACAAAAGAATCTTTTATGAGTTCACTGCTGACTACAATAACCCTGAGGTCATTCTGAGCAGTCAGCTCAGTCAGCAGAAGGGAAAGGAATAGAGAATGACGGGACCTTTCCAACACCCATTGAAAGTAATTGTGTAGTGGACCAAATTACCTGAAAAAGTTTCTTGTAACACAAAAAGAATGGTATTGGTCTTTTCCACATAAGTAAAATGGTCGGCCTAGTGAGGGCGGTTGCGGTGCGGGAGGGAGGGGGGTGGGAGGGGGAGGGAGGGAGGAGGAGGGAGGGCGGGAGGGAGTGAGTGCGGGAGGAGGGAGGGCGGCGGTCTTGGCCTTGCGAAGGGAGGTAGGGATGTTCTCGGGATTTAGGGAGGGGCGTGCTGTCTTTCTTTCTTTCTTTATTTCTTTATTGAGGTTCTTTTTATTCTTCTTTCTTTCTTTATTTCTTTAGTTCTTTCGTGCTTTCTTTCTTTTCTTTCTTTCTTTCTTTCTTTCTTTCTTTCTTTCTTTCTTTCTTTCTTTCTTTCTTCTCTTGTATGAAATCATGTGAAGCTTTTGTGGCTGGCTGGTTCCTTACACAAATTTCTGTTAATACAGTATTGGGGTAAATTACTCCAAAGCTTTTCTTGTGGAAAGATTTGATAACAATGTATATCCCAACCTGTCACCCAGCTACAGAAACAAAAATCTTAATATGTTTATGCTGTGGAAGAAAGCAGAGTCACCATAGGGTCAGGGAACTCTACAGGCCATTGATCTTCGAGAAAGTCAAAACCAACAGAACTACATTTGCCTGACCAGTACCTTACAGAATAAACAGCCATGCCTGCCTTTTCAAACAGTAGTGAATTTCTAACTTCAAGGGGAAAAAAAAGCATATTTTTTCTAGGTATAGGGTAATCCCTAAACCCTGGAGAGGAAGCTGAAAATAGAAGACAGGATGGCCCGGAGGCCTTCAGAAACTGCTGAAAACCTCACTATTTCTAGAGTGGCCTACAGCACGTAAAAAAAAAAAAAAAAAAAAAAAAAAAAAAAAAAAAAGCATGAGAATATCTGAATTCTGACACTTCAGTAAGGCAGGAAAAAAAAAAAAAAAAAGTGATTTTCTGATAATACCAGCTTTGTCTGAAGGAGACTAGAAAGGTGGATATCAATCTTTGTGCGCTAGAGGGAGAGAAATAGCCAGCTGGGCTAGAATATTAGCCAAAACACTTATGAACTGTGTGATTGTCAAGTACAACTAAAATGTCACTAGGAAGGTTAAGAGTATGTTTCCTTACTGGGGAATTCCAGAGGAACTATTACTGGAGGGAAAAAAAAAAAAAAAAAAAAAAAAAAAAAGGCCAGGGTTTACAGGGCAAGGTTTCAAAGCTTTTTTGGCAAGATATAATTTCTACTGCATTATCACCAGCCCTCAATATCCTGAAGCAAAGGCAGAGACTGGAAGCAATGTGCAGACAAGATGATCCTTCCTTGGCACAGTTACGCACAGATCAGCTCCTGTTATGTCAGCTAAATAAAACAGACTTCACAGAGAAGCACTTGCCATCTCAGTGACTGACACTTGAAGAAGCTCTATATATCTACCTACTATTTACGGAAGATAGAGGCTGTACAGACCGTGTTGACAATGTCTAGCTGTTCCTGAAACACTTAGATGAGAATTTAGGTGAGGAGCAAAAACAAGTTGTTTCAGCAAAATCATGTGAGTACTTTTCTACAAAAAATGCTGAAGTCTGTTATTATCAGGACTACCTGAAACTGTATATTTAACAGAAACAGCAACATTGCCTGTATTTCTTGCAAAGACGTATCTGAGGTTAAAAAAAATCACATGATTTGACACCAAACTAACCTCTGATAGTGTAAAAATAGGTTTAATGTGTAGTTACTTCAGTCAAATCTGTTTAATTTGAACAGCATGAACTGGTATGGGATTTATGCCTCTGTTTACAACAATCTGAAGATGCAGCTCCTGTAATAAGCCCATGACATTCATTTGACTAAGTCTGAAAACTAGAGATGGACCATTTAGGCATTGTTACTGAATACTTAATCATTTATACTGGAAACATTAAAAATGTTTCTCAGTTATGTCCAGACTCCTCTAGACTTAGATCTCTTCTAACACGGAGTAAATGCCTTCAACTTCTTTCTCCACCTCTAGACGGCACTGGCTCCTGGGAAGAAAGAATTCGTGTCTGTGTGTTAGCTTTCCACACTGAGATTTAAGGCATCTGAGGTTAATTTTAATGTCCCTTCCAGCGTAATCAGATAGCTCCTACGTGTCCTTTATCGCAGCTCCATAGTGGCACTTAGCTGGTGTGTTGCTATTGTTGAATTCCAGTGCCTCATCCTAAGAGCTGAGTCCTGCTCTCCAGTTGTATCTGAGCAGAGAGCAGGGCCAGAGCAGTTATTGGCCTCCTCATCAAATTAAAACATCATCTGACAAGTGATAGATCAGCAAGGACAGATGCTTTATTTATTCATATGAACCCCTCAGCAATTTAGCTGGTTCCCTAATTGTCTTGTGTAAGAAAAGTGAGTTGTATCCACTTGTCTTATATTTCTACTCACAAATCACTAAGGAGTTACCTAATTCTATCTTTCTCAGAGCTACTAAAGGTGCCTTTGCCTACTTTGTTTTTCCTTTTCTTTTGCACAGCAATTGCACCCAGTGGAAGACTGCCTCTCTCTTACTCCAAAGAGTTTAAAGAGTAGCATCTCCAAAAACAGCTGAGGAATCAGAACCCAACTGCAGACCTGGTGGTATAATAGGCTTATGATGGGCCAGCTCCCCTTTCAAGGTTCTTTGTGTTCTACAGTGCTGACAACACTGGAGCTTGTTTTCGTCAGTGTACTATCCAGATATGACTCAGAAGACATATGGAGAATGTGTACTACCAAAATTCAATTTTTAAAGTCACTTTTCTGTTCAAAACCACACCGGAAAAAAACAAAACAACAACAACAACGACAACAAAAAACACTAAAACACCACACCCACACCCCCCAACAAAGATGTGCTACACTGACAAAAACTGTCACTAATAGCTGCCCAAATCAATAGGTGGTCATCTCTTGCCCTCTAACTTCAGTGGAGATGGGAAACGGGAAAGGTGCTTGATGCATAACTATGAAAAATGTTCATTTGAGGAAAAGTTTTAGATTAGCAAACCAGAACACTGAATATTATTTAGATTACAAAATAAAAAACTTGGTTTATGGCAGATGAACATGAACCAATTATATTGGTCACTATTAAAAAAAAAAAAAAAGAAAAAAAAGAAAAAATATTTCAGTTTGCTATTCAAACGATTATATCAAAATATGCCTGCAAAATAAGAAGTGCCAACTAACAGGAGAATAGGCACTTGTGAAGTCCAGTTTGGAGCTATATACATGGCATGGCCATTTGCTGGGGGATCTGTAATCCATACTAGAAAGCAACAGTAGATGGCCTACTTTTCACAAAAAGTGAGAGCTAGAGAAAACCACATTGTGCCATAGGGAGGGGAAGCACAGACACAGCCTTCATTATTAATTGGCATACACAGAAAGAGCAAGCAGAAACAAGACGAGTAAAAGAAAGGAGGGAATTCTCCCCGGAAACATATGGGAAGCACAAAACAGAAGTAATAAAACATTAAAGAATAGGGATTGAAACACCATCATGTCCAGAAAGTGCAGTCATTAGTAATGAAAGCAATGAAAGCACTGGAAAGGTGAATGCAAAAGTTAATGGCTTCTTTTACACGTGTGAGAGAGTGCACAGAAAAAGAACAGGTTATCTAAATTAGAAATGTATGAAAGAGTCTTCCAAGTATCATTTTCTATATAACTCACCAGGCTTCACTAAAGGGAGAAGTAAAGGAAAGCACAGAAAATTCCACTTTGACACCTGTCTTTCAAAGCTGATTTCATTTTCACAATTTGTCTTCGTAGTTACTGCACAGCAGAGGACCCAAAGCCAAGCACTGCCAGCAAATCACTCTGGCCACAAACCTGGTGTTCTAATCTCTTTCTTTATTTGTCCACTAAACCATCTCCATTTTAAAATTAGCCACCGAGGATAATTTTCCAGATAATTTTGCCACGTAAACCCTATAAAAGCTCAAATCCCTGAAGAAAACTAAGCACACAGCACTGCTGAGGTGCCCTCTCTTCAAGAAGCTGAGCACAAGCTTTTTTCAATGTTTTTGACTATCCTTTTCCTATCTGGTTGAGCTCTCAAACCACAAGTTGCCTGATGTTGTCAATTGATGTTTACAAGACACCTTAGGAAATATTTTTGCAGGTGGCAGAAGTTATTTCCAGTGCTGAAAAAACATGCAGTTTGAAGAATTATTGCTAAAAAATATTTAGTGAACACATTTTCAAAGTTCATACCCAAACTCGGACACAAATACTTAGTAATAACATAGTGGTTTCTTCAAAGTAATCGAAGTGATAGCAATCAGCTATCCAACCACTTGGTCTTGCTTAGTGTGATACAGGAGTGTGATAGTGTGATACAGGAGTAACTCCATGGAATTACATGGCAGCACAAGGAATGGCCTTCATTTTGGGCACAAGGAAGAGAGGAAGGAGCGCTGCTGTATTTGTATACACAGCTTTACTGCAAACATAATTTGACTACCTCTTAAACAGCGGTGAGTAACAAGGGTTGCAAGATACAGAAATGGAGGTTATTAATTCTGTCTTGGCCTGAAAAAATTACTTTTCTTGCCAATATTTTGGCACCTCCTACTGACTAATACAGAAAGGAGTGACACCGGGCCTGAGGATGTAAAACAGATGTGGGGAAAATAAAAGGCTTTAGTAGCTAGCCTACAGTAGTCTGCCACAGCAATAGAGTAAGTGTGTAGGAGAGTTGAAAAAGAAGAGATTGATTCCACTTTACAGTATTCAGTCAGTTAAATGATGGGAGAAGGTCTGAAAGGGGCAAGGTTATAAGAATATAGAATGCAAAATATTTTAATAAGGTAACAGACTACATGGGAAATAGGGCTTTGTGTGAGAAGTGTAGGTGTCCATCACAAATCTAAAAAATGAGATTAACAATGGGTTAACATCTAAAAGAAAACAAGTAAGAAATAACTGCAACCTGCAAGTTAAAATCACAGAAGGAGACAAATCTCTTTTTCATATCTTCCAGTAAGAGGAGAAATTAATGAATTTTAGAGACAACGGACTTGACAAGAGTCTGCCCATGCTTTATTTAAGCTGGTGTAAATCACCTTGTATTTCCTTCCAATTTATCAAGTCAATAGAACAAGAGGGAAGAAAGACTCCTGTAATGGGGAACCAGGCCCTTCCAGCTGCATGACAGTGAAAAAAAGGCTAAATGTAAACAGTTGGTGTCTGTAGGACCTTGTTATGTTGTGCATCTAGCACAATATTTTATTTAGCACAAATAAGTGGCTAAATTCATGTACATGTGTTTACTCTCAGCTGCAGTGCTACAGTTTATAGATTAAGCTCTGCTTTCAGGTACAGCCAGGTATCTCTATAGAACCTTAAAAAACTTTGCCGGAG
Organism: Hirundo rustica; assembly: GCF_015227805.2. Taxonomy (NCBI): domain Eukaryota; kingdom Metazoa; phylum Chordata; class Aves; order Passeriformes; family Hirundinidae; genus Hirundo; species Hirundo rustica. The sequence continues at coordinate 58,870,802 of NC_053452.1, read as the reverse complement.
TTGCTTTGCATTTACAAGAGCAAAAATGGGAGAGAAGGAACAGACGGAATTCTCTGCTAAACCGGTGCAAAGGTGCACCTCCCGCAGAGGACACTTTTAAAAGCAAGCATGGAACAAAAGCCTCTCTGCTTGCCAGCCAGGCATACATTATAGTAACCACACCCTTGTAGGTAAACATGTACATAGAGCAAATCACTTCTTTTGTGAATAGGGTTTACTTCATCATTTTGAAATGCATATTGCTGTTCCTTGACATATTAGTGTGCTTAAAGGAATCATTTAAGGAAATAAGCTTATTTTCCTGTGTTTACACTTATTTGTCCTCTCCTCTGTTACTAATCAAATTTGTCTAATATTTTTATCACATCATATTTTATATTAAAAAATCAATAAACATCATGATGGCCTTTCAAGTGGTAGTTGCTAGCAATAAAATAAAGTTAAAGAATCACACAGTCTCGTGTGTGATAAAAGTAGTTGGAAAGCCTGTATTTCCCCAGGTATTCTGGTAACATACAACGTCAATACTCCACCATATCACAAATCTTCTGTCACTTTGAATGTCAGCACTCTGCTGCAGGTTAAAAAGATGAAGCTGCAATATGTGCCGCGAATGCTTCATATTGTTAGGACTTCATTTTAAAAAGAAATTAGACTGTTCCGTGTGATGATGTAGGGCATTACATGGAAAGGCTAGTTTTCAGAGGAGGCCCTGCGCTTGGAACACCACTGAGCCCACCGTGCTTGGGCAGCCAACTGGACGTGGGGTTCTGCTGGTGTCCAGAGGTCTGGTGCCACTTGCCCCAAGCCTCCTTTTGCACCTACTGTACCGCGCTGTTTCAGAACAAATGAAAATACAGCTTTTGCACAACATATGTTCAGTTCCTATAGTAAGCTATTTTTGCAGTTGGAAGGCCTCAGGCATTACTATCCTTCCAAGCCATACACAAACAAAGAGGGTTTACCACAAAAAAGAGCCTCTGCTGAAGAGTGTAAGGTTTACATTTGCTTCCTCACTCAAGATCCTAATTTCATCAAGTTCTATAAAATTTCTATTGATTCAGTTTCACCTTATCATTGAATCCTTATTGCTACTTGACCTAAGGTCAACTATACTTTCAAAATGAATAAAGAAGATATAATGTAATAAACTGGTAAGTCTGAACCATTGCTATCTTATTTCTGTTGTACACCAGAGCATATTGGATTTTCAGTGTAGGTGCCCCGCTGTAATCAAGGTAACAGTGGTCTAGAGGGCTCTAAACCTTCATGTGCAGAAACCAGAGGTACAGACTTAAAGATCTAGGCTACACCATCTACCCTGCTGGAGTAGGAGCCAGAAGAGCACCCCTTCTTTCTCTAAGCACAGGGATGCATATCCTAGCAGAGATCTTGATGCCAGCTGCTGAAAGTTTCCAGTCGGGTTCTTACCCTGTCTCTGGCTTTCCAGCCTGGCTGCAAGAGAACACGGCTATGACGGCGTGGAGGCAGCTGCATCTCCTGCTGGCCCGCGTCTCTTGCCATCCGTCTCGGCCTTTCCCAGGACCAGGCTATGCCCATTTTCAGCAGGAGAGGCGGCTGCCACTCACACCTAAGTGTTTGCTGTTCTTGGATTTCCGGCACACATGCAAATCCGAGTGGTAACATATCCAGCTACCTCTGTGGCAGGCATCCCTCAGGAAGACACCGGCCTGGCCCTCGCACGCTGGACTGGCTATTGGAACAAAAATGTTAATGCACTTTGTTGGACATAATTCGTATCCACAGGGAGGGGAATGTGGCTAAATAGCTGGCTCTAAATGACTTCATACATGATAAAAGAGGCATTAAACTCTGGTCTCCTGCCTCTTTCCCCCAAGCTTTCAATCAATCTTCTTATCTCCTTTTATGAGGAACTTGTGAGGAAGTCTACATCAAAGGAAAACATACAATTTTATTTTGATTCAGGTGTGTTAACAATATTTATTAAAAACATTTTTTTGCCCAAATACCAAAATTCACCTGATGTCCAAATATAAAAATACCACAACTGCATTTGAAACTTTACCGTAACTATAGTCTAAAAGTGAAACTAAAAAAGTGAAAGTTGCTTGTTTTTTGATACACAGGCTGAAAGAAATGCAGAAAGTAAACAAAAAAGCACACATAAACATACATTTATAAAAATGCTTCTGGAATTCTAAGATATATTTGCACCAGAGGGAAAGGAGGCAATTTATAAAACTTTTGATAGGAAAAAAACCACATGTGATCATACAAGTCGTTAGACACTGATTTCACAGCATTCCTTGCAGATTCTGTGACAAACGCAGAAAAAATAGGAACACATAGGTAGAAACTGCTGCTGAGATTTTCCAAAGTCTAAAAAAAAGCACGCCACTATCTCCCTATACATTTGGAAAGATCCTGATGTTCAGACTTACTGTTCTTGTCACAGCTGAACTTCCTTTATGATTCCTTTTCTTTCTGGTTATGCCTAGTTAACTGACGGTGGCAATACTCAGCCCAGGTCATGCCAGCCAAACAGCAGATCGCAACTGGAAAGCCGTAAGGAAGGAGACAAGGAGACAACCCAGCTCGGATTTGGTGTTTAACCAGGATTCTTGAAACTTTCTCCTCGTGCTTTTAAACTTCACCTTGAGGTTTATGTTTGTAGTGGAGGTGCAGGAAAACAAGTAGTTCAACTTGTACTTACCATTTATATAATTACTTTTATTAAATGACTTACATAATTTGTGTAAGTAAAAAAAAAAAAAAAAAAAAAACCAAAAAAACCACCTCCAGAACATGCAGTTACGCTGTTTACAATTACGCTGTCAGTTGATGCAATTACTATAAATAGGCTCAGAGAGATCACTAATTAATGAAGTTGGAAGGGTAATGTAAGAAGAAGTCTGCTACTTCACATTTAAAGCATATAATATCCAAGTTGAGGTGTAGAAGGGTGATTTCTTTTTCTTTTCGGCTTTGGCAAGAATACATTATAAATAACCCTCACACATCAAAATCCCCCAGGCTACAGATGCTTGGGAAATAAAGCAAAATGGTAGAGTTGTGGCTTGTTCCTAGCTAAATTTTAAACATTAAGAATGAAGCAACATCAGCGGAGTCCATGCACACACCATACTGATTTTAGTGGGGTTTATAATGTGCAGAGTGATTTTTAGAAGATTGGTCTTTAAACCTGGAGCAGAGGAGTCATTTCCCTCTCTGTTTTGAACACATTAAGATGAGTTTTATTTGCAATTTTATGTAATCTTATAAACCGAATGTAGTGGATTCTTTTTTCAGTTTGGGATGAAGAAATGGGTTTCTTCAGAATCACTGGAAAAGATATGTAGTCTTGCAAAAAAACTGTCAGAAGAAAATTGTGCATATTAACAACTCTCTTGAGAGCAATAATAGACATTCTTTGCATTTATTCAGCAAATTTACATCCAAATCAGGAAGATGTTGGATTTATCTCAGTTAACACTGAAATATTTGCAAAAATCAATAAGGGCAAGTGTTTCCTGCAGGAGAAGGAAGAGATAAACTTGCACAGTTTTGTTTGTACCTCTCTGGGATACTACAGGCAAAATGACCACACCATTTCAGTGAACATGCATTTTCAGTCACAGAGAAGTAGTACATATCCTCAACAGTAGATCCAGTGAATCCTGTCATATCCTTACAGCTGCACTGATGACAGGCCCAGCTCTGGGCCTTCTGTGTAGGTAAGCAACACTCACTGCGGGAACAGTACTCAGAAAACTCTCTTACTTCTACATAACTTTCTGTAAAGGGTCCCAGAACATTTTACGTGCACAAAATTTACACTCCTGTGGCTTATCATCAGTTTTGGTTTTGCAACAGTAATATACCAAACACCTGGCAACATTGTGGACACTAAGACATCTTTCTGTATTTTCTCTGGCCTCCTGATTTCCTTCATTGCCCAAATACATATTTACCGGGGGAAAAAAACCCAAACCCAAAGTACAAAACAACTTAAAAATCCAATGGTTATGAGTAGCCTTGTTCTCTGCTAATGCCAAAATGCATTTTACACAAAGGTGCAGAACGGAGCTGAACTAGCCTTCAATTTTCCAGGTTAGCGTTAATAATGCTAATTATTAGCATTCCCCCCGCTTCCTCGCAGAGAAATGCTTTGCAGACGCGGCACTGTACAAAGCCCCTTCGCTCCGCACTAACTCTAGTCCCCGGGGCAGCAGACCCATTTTACAGGTAGGCAAACAGAGCCCCGCAGGCACGGCACCTCCTACCGGAGGCTCGGGTAGGGCAGAACAGGAACGACGCGCACCCTCCGGCTAATGCAGCACGAGGTGTGATCCCAAGGGCTGATGTGTCCGCTCGGGGACACAGTCCCGGCTGCGTGTCCATCCCCGCGCTGCCCGAGCCGCTGACTGGCGTTACGGGGGAGCCCCGGGGAGCGAAGCGGCGCGGCGGGGCGGTGCGGGGCTCCCCGCGGGCTGTGCCCCGCCTCGCAGCCCGCTACGGCCCTCGGGCAGCGGCCCCGCGGTGCCGCCCCGGCCCGCCCCGTCGGCAGCTCATTGATGAGCCGCGGGCCTTTGAGGAAAGGGCGAGTGCGCCGAAACCGCTGCAAAGCCATGATTTTTCAAGCAGCAGCGCAGCCTGGGAACTTTGCATGTTTCGCCATTTTTTACATCCTGACTCATTTCTGTATCAAAAAACGTGTTCTCTGGAGCTCATCGGACACCCGCCGCCCCTCCCGCCGCCGCGGCGGCAGGCGGCATCCACCGCCGGGCAGCAGCAAGGGGAACTATAGCAGAAATCCCCCGCGGCTAGGCAACCGCAGCCAAGCCCCGGGCAGCCCCGGCGCCTCCGAGTTCCCCCCGAGTTCCTTTTCTATTGCCGGCGGGGGTTGCTTGCCCCCCGAGGGCCGCCGCCGCTGCAGCCCGCACGCCACGCAGGGAGCGGAGCAGGTGCACCCGCCAAGGCCCACCCTCCCCCCCGTCGGCGGGAGGCACCTGCGCGGGCCGGGGGCCGGTCGCGGGGTCTCGCCCGAGAGTTCTCGCCCCGCGGCCAGACTCCCCTTCCCCGCCCGCCGCGCCCGGGGCAGAGGGGCCGCCCCCCGCCCCGACAGCCCCACCAGCGACAGCCGCAGGGCGCGGGCACGGGGGGGCGGTGGACGCGCCGTCCAGGGCCCGCGGCGCGGGAGCGGCGGCGGCGCTGGCGCGGGGACTCCCGCCGCTGCCGCGCGGGATGGGCGGGGCGGGAGGGCGCCGTGGGGCGCGCGGCCCCGGTCCGCCCGCCCCGCGCCCCGCCGCCGCGGCACGGGCCCGCCAGGCGCCTGCGCACTGCAGGGGCGCCAGATTTGGCGGGAGGGGGAGTGTCCAAGGGCCCTTTGTTTGATGGCATCTCTGTTTACAGAGTTTACTCTTTAATCTCAACCTGTTTCCTCCTCCTCCTCCCGCGGCTCCTCGGCACTCCCGTGCGCGGCGGCGGAGCGCCCAGGCGCAGCCCGGCAGCAGGGTGCGGCGGCGGGCGCGGGCTCGGTCTCCCCCGTCCTCCTCCCCCAGCGGCCGGTGCGAGGATGTCCCGGAGACCCCGGCACAGGTAACCCGCTTGTCTGCGGGCGGGGGACGGCCGGCTGCGCTCCGCGCCTGTCACGCGGAGCGCGGGACGGGGGAGAGGGAAAGCGGCAGCAGCACACCGGCTCGCCCGGCGGACGGGCGGGCAGCCCCCCGTCCTCCGTGCACCTGGTCTACTCCGTCCCCGGTGCTGAGGCGCTCCCCTCCTCCGGAGGAGCTGCAGCCCAGCGGGACGCGCCGCGGAGCCGCCGGTGCCGGGGCGCTCGGGCCCCGCGCTGCACTCCCGCGGGGGGCCGGTGCTCGCCGCTCGCAGGAGCCGGCGCGGAACCCGACGGAGCTGCGCGCCCCGCAGCCCCAAGGCGGGACGATGTCTGGCGGGTTCGGTGGCGGCAGGTAGCGCGTCCCGTCCCATTCATTCATTCACTCCCGGCCGGGTGAGGCGGCAGGTGGGCGGCGGTGCGGGGACTCCGTTCGCTCTCTCGACTATTTTTTCCATTTATTCCTGCGGCCCTTTCGCCCTTGGAAGCGCGACTCTCGCCGGAGGGGCTTAGCTTTTTCCCGGTACACGCCACTCTGCTCTCGCCGGAGCGCGGCAGCGCGGGCGGGGGGCTGCGGGTCCGGCGGAGCGCTCGGCCGGAGCTGTCACCCGTGCCCGCCCGCCTGCCGCGCACCCGGGCCAGGGCGATCCCTGCCACGCCGCGCCGGGGGCCGGCGGCGGCGGTGGTGACCCGGAGGCTGCAGGCTGGACGGGACGGGGAGGCAGCGCCGCGTGGCCGCGTCCGTGCCGCCGCTGCCGGGCGGGCGCACAGAGCGGGTTTGTTGTCTAATTAGCCGGGGACGGCGAGTCGGACACGTGGAGGCTTTTTTCTCTTTCTCTTTGCAGCCCGGCATCCTCCCATCCTCCCCTCCCCTTTGGCTGACTGTGACAGGGCAGAATGTCGCAGCCTTGCCTGTCGCTTCCCGGACGCCGGCCCCGTCCGGTGGGACTGGGGGCTTGGTGGCCTCTTGATGGGGAAGAGGGGCTTGCAGTGCGGGAGGAGGCGGCGAGCCGCCGGGCGAGCGCCAGGCTGTACTTTCAGTGTCAGAGCGGGGCTGTCGCTAGGGCTGGCGGTGAATCACCCGGGCCGTCTCTCCCGAAAGAGAGGGACAGCCACCGCTGCCTCGCGGGCGCCTCCCGCAGGGACACGTCCGCCGCTCGGGGCTGGGAGGCCGGGGCGGCGCGGTGCGGTGTCCGCCTGAGCCACGGGCGCGGCGCCGGCGGGAGCGGGCGCGGGCTCTGCCCGGCGGGGCTGGTGCCCGAATTCCTTCAATCACGGTAACAGTCGCGAGTCGTTTCCTCTGCACCTCCTCTTTTTATTTAATTTATTTATTTATATATTTAGTTTTACCGCTCCCCTTTTTATTCCGTTCTTGCCCCCGTGTATCGTTGCACGAGCCGGTTGCCTCGGCGAGCAGCGCGGCGCTGACGGGCGGCCGGGGGACTCCCGCTGCCCGGGCCGGGCGGAGCGCCGTGCCGTGCCGAGCCGTGCCCTGCCGCCCGGGGGAAGGCCTCGGGGCTGCGGCCGGAGGTGCAAAATAAAGTTTTAGAGCACCGCAGAGGGCCCGGTTGGCTGCAGAAACTACCGAGCGTCCCGGAATCCCAGGGCACTTTTCTCCTGCTGGAGAACGCAGGTAGTACAGTGGAGTTTGCTCGGTTCTGCGGTGCCAGCGAGGCCCCAGTCATTTAAATAACCCTGTTCAAGAGCTGTGAAGTCCTTCAGCGCGTTGGCCGCTGCTGCCGTGCTGCTGCTGCTGCAGAGCGGCGTTTCCTTGCGGTGCCCTGTCCGCACCGCCGCGCAGGAAGCGCCGCCGATGGATGCGTACCTGTTGGCTGCCGTCTACGGAAAACTCGTTTTCAAAATGATACTTGGAAACTGTGCCACAAAACTTCCTTTGGCATATGGGCAGAGGCGCAGCTGTCTCTGTGTGTCACTGAGAAAAGTGAATCTGCTTCGAGCGGCGGCTGGGGAAGGGAGCCGCGCTTGTGGCAGCTGGAGCGTGGGAGCTTTCGCTCCAGCGCGGGAGGCTCCAGCTGCCAACGAGGGGTGCGTGCGGAGGGGGAGCTTCGCTTCCATCGGGGCTTTCTCCCGGTGCTTAGGGGGTCTGGGGAATAGGGAGTGAACCGTGGGGCTGCAGGGCTGCAGCGCAGTGGGCACGAGTTGAGGGTGGCCGCGATGGGCTGGGCGGGTGAGTCAGGGGCACCCGGCAGAGGCTGCAGGGACGCCACGCACAGCACAACAGGCTGTGGAAAACTTTTTACGTGTAGCATGTAAGCGTGCTCTTTCATGGCCCGTGACACAGGCCAGAAAACAGGGTGGAAGGTGTAGGGTGTGATTAGCCCAGTACTTTTAAAGAGTGTACGTTCAGCAGCTTGAGTTTTGGAGGTGTTTGCGTCTTGACGAGCAGTCACCGTGCCTCACTGCAACTTAATTTAAAGTAATCTCCTGAAAACAGGTTAACAGCATAAACAGCGCCTGTTAATTTTATTACAAAATAACTTTATTTTAATGTCTTAGTCAGACTTTTAACATACCACAGCATGCCATACCATCAGATAGATCACAGTTTTTAATCTTAATGACACTGACTCCTTTCTAACACTCGTGGCTAGCATCTTTTAGCTGACGTATAAATTAAACTGCTGTTCATACCTTAAAAGTTAGAAGTAAAATATTGTCCACCAAAAAGGCACGTCTTGTTGCAAAACACTCTCTTAGATTTAGTTAGCTGGGTAGAGCGAGTGCTGTTTGTGAAAAGAGTCATGGAGTCCTTTTTACCCATAGGTAGCCTATGGGGAAATCCCTTAGTCATGAATTAGGTGAGCAGAGTATTTCAAAAACAGTACGAGGGATTTAGAAATAGATTAGAGGTAATAAAGTTTTAGAAATGGAGAGTACAGAAGGGTTCAGTCATTCATTTGTTGGTTGCAGGATATTAAACAAGCTTGTCCTCAGTCCTTATCCGTCCAAACCCATAAATGGAGGGCATATTTTATATTAGAGCTTATTGATGTTAGTGCTGCCACTTACTGTCTTTACTTATTCGTAAAAACTTTTGCCTTTTCATATAGGGTCTATAAACATTTTCTCAAACAAGATTATTGTTTAGCTTTTTGTTTTGCCACGCAGTCTGTTTTGTTTTGGAACAGTATAAGAATCTGCTATATTAAACATACAAACACACTAATATTTTTCAGAATGTATGGCACGAGTTAAAGATCTTAAACACGTACTCATGTGCTGGACTCGGCCTCTAGTTGTCTTTATTGTCCCAAACATTGTGTTTTAATTTGAAACCTTCATTGGTTGAAAGTTTGCCAGATGTGTAATTCACCACTGATCTAACATTAGGAGCAGGTCTAAACATGCACAGTAATACGAAGGTTGCCAGCCCTTTGCTTGTATCTGTGGATACCAAAAACAGCAGAACCAGTTCAGAATACTAGAACAACAGAATGCAGAACAAAATCTTGTTGTGCAAGTTTTAGAACTTTTATCTGTGTAACCTTTGTAAGGATTGTAGTGGGGGGGTTTTTTGTGTTTTGTAATTAAGTAGCTCAAGCCCTCATGCTCCACTCTGTCTCACTGTTTCCTTTTGCAGTATATATAGCAGTGATGATGATGATGAAGATGTTGAGGTGTATGATCACGATTACGATGGTCTGCTTCCTAAGACTGGAAAACGTCACTTAGGAAAAACCAGGTGGACCCGCGAAGAGGTAAATCCAAGTTCATTGCTCTCCTGCATGTAAAAAGATAAGACAGAACATGGACCACATTCTTCTCCCACTTGCTTGATGTTCTTTACCATATTGGTAATCTGCAAATTTACTTCTGAGACAGTCCCCTATCTGAGGACAACTCTTTTGACCTGCTAGCTACATTCAGTGTTTTATTTAACTTTGAGCATAGTTCTTACCTTTTAAATAAAATGTATAAACAACTTTTTCATTTCCACTGAGCTCTGTGTTACAATATGTGAGGTGTGAATCTCTGGGTAATCCCTGTTGGAGAAGCAGATTCCGAGTCACCTGTAGCAGTGCTGCATTGTTGCTCCTTGCCTCTTTCTGTTTGAAACCTGTTGCTATTCCAGAACCTCTCTGTGTTCAGTGTCCCGCAGCAGCTAACAACTGTGGCAGAAACTGCTGCAGTCCTTCTGTGCCACTGGAATTTTGCACTTTAATTGTCCTGTTATGATTCCAAGTGGAAGTAAAGTAAAAGCTGGAGGAGAGAAACCCAGCAGTACCAAAACTGAGCATTCAAGATGTATTTTGCTTTTCAAGGTCAGAATGTGTTTTAGTTGTGACACCCTTGTGCTGACTTTCTGGGGAAATTGTGGTATCAAACTCCTTTGCCAGGTGGATCTGCTTTGCCCATTTAACTGGTTTGAGTTTGTTGTGGAATACAGTCATACAGTTCTTGAGTTATGTTTTGACTTTCTCTTCTCTACCAATGTGTATTGATGTAAAAACAGTGGCAGGTCACCCCTTGAAAGCCTTTTATTTATTTTTTTTAAATCATAGTCTGCCCTTACAAAGGTGGAGGTGGTTGTGATGTGGCCAGGGAGGAAAGGAAGGCCGTGAAGTGCAATGGCCATTGTCCTGTCACATGAACTGGGAGCATACTGGGAGGTGCTAACTGGGGAAGGAGAGGGCTACTCTTCTCCTCTTATCTCTTGGAGCATTTCTGGTTTGTTTTACACTATCTCGATCTTTCCCAGTACGTAAGACTGGTTTCTTTTTTCTTTAGGGTCTATATTTCTGGCCTTATCATTAAAAAGAGTGGGCCAATTTTTTTGCTCTTTACAAGTATGCAAAAATCCCTCACGGAGAACAGAAGCAAAAAGGAGCTGTTGTAGGTGGATAGGCCAGGAGCAAATCCCTGGAACTCCCATTACTTGCAAGACACATACTTGCAAGCTTAAGGCTGTGGTTTTCAGAGGTCCCCAGGTTGCTGAGTGCCTGAGTGTTCCTGAATTTCAGGGTTATTCTGATGCTTGGCATCTGAACACCCATTTTCTCCTGTAAATCCAGTCCAAGAATAACAGTTATAGTGCTTTGATGAGTAAAATGGGATTGTAGATTGTGAGTCAAAGAACTCCACAGAAGTCAGTCTTTCTCTTGCAGCACAGTAAAGAACCTACCAAAATCCATAGGAGTAGAAAAATCTTCTGCTTTAGGCAATTAAAAGCATGAGGACTCTACAGACCACCATCCCTTACACTCAGAAAGCAGAAGCAGATGCATTAGAAGCTACAAGAATGAATTTTAAAAAATTATTTCATTTGGATTTTAAGAGATTGCAATATTAATTATATCTGGGGGGGTTATGATTCAGGATGAGAAGTTGAAGAAGCTTGTGGAGCAGAACGGCACAGAAGACTGGAAAGTCATTGCCAATTTCCTTCCTGTAAGTGGATATTGGTTTCTGTTTCCAGGCTTAGCAGCAGCTCTTTTTCGCGGGATTTCCTTGATAAAGGGGAAGGGGAGTGGTTGCTTTATGGTTACTTTTTCAGGGGAGACATAAAACTTCCACAAATGGAGACCTTAGAAATTTAGTTAGATTACTGTGGAAACCCTTACTTTTATTTTTCCCTTCACTTCTCAAGAAGGGTTGGAAAAAATCAAACGAGCAAAAATGGGGGCTGGTGGGGACTTGCACAGCAGGTGATCAATGTGACGATGAAACAAAATGTCTCAGCACAGGGGAAAAAAGTAACTTGGGTGAATTGTAAGTTTGATTTTGAAGATAATTGCTTTGTGAACACTTTGGCTGATACTGAAATACTGCTTGTGAAAGCGTGCCAGCTATTGTGCAGATGGAGAAGGCAAGGTTTGTGTAGTTTTGGTGATGGAATCCTCAGTGCAGAAGTGATGGAAATCTTATCTATTCTGTGAGCAAATGGTTAACCACCTTCTTCTCAGACTTACTGTATCACTCTATGTTGTTTAGCAGTCTTAGCTGGCAGTGAAATACAGCAAAACAAGTGTATGTAAATAAGAGCATTCTCACTCTACTTTCATCTTGTCTAAAGAATTATCCACTTTGTGTATTTCACATTTCGCTAGAACCGGACGGATGTTCAATGCCAGCACCGATGGCAGAAGGTACTAAACCCAGAACTTATTAAAGGTCCGTGGACTAAAGAGGAGGATCAAAGGGTAATCAGTTTTCCTTTCTGTCTGATTAATGCCTTACTAGCAGATTTCAGGTGCTGGGGCAAAACTCCTGGAAACTTTGGTGGCCTCAACACTATTATGGCCAGAGGCAGATGGTATTTGTGTAGTGCTTTCTAAGTTTGCTATGCAAATAAATTACTGTTGCTTTACAGCACTGTAATGTAGAATTGCAGTCTAGAAATGCCTTAACTATTACCAGATTTTTCCTTTCGGGTGAAAAAAAATGAACGGGAAGTGGGGAACTTTAATTGCTATTAGTTTTACTGTGGCAGTTTTGAGAAATGTTGTTGAAAATATTGCTCCACCACAGAAAAAAAATTTCATTGATTCCTGATGCATCATTAAATACAGGCAGTTTTTATGTCCTTCTTTGAAGGTAATAGAGCTCGTGCAGAAATACGGTCCAAAGCGCTGGTCGGTCATTGCTAAGCATTTGAAGGGAAGGATTGGAAAACAGTGCAGGGAGAGGTGGCACAACCATTTGAATCCAGAAGTGAAGAAAACCTCCTGGACAGAAGAGGAAGATAGAATTATTTACCAGGCACACAAGAGGCTGGGAAACAGATGGGCAGAGATTGCAAAATTGCTGCCTGGACGGTAATGACATATGCTTTTAGCTCTTTAAAAAGGAAAAGAGGAAAAAGCTGCGGGTCTGGGCAGTCTGTTTTGGTCGCCTCAGGCTGCACTGTATAAGTGGAAAAAAAATTTGGGATCAAAACCTGGGAAGCTAGTGACAACGATGTGCGTTTTTCTCTGTGGGGAACTTCACTGTTTGGTCAGTACATGCAACAGTATGCTATTTTTACAGGTTTTTAATGTTTGCCATGGGTAAAAAAGCCAGTAAGTGGAGCAAGACCATAAGGGTTTCCTAAGTGTTCATGCAGTCTTATTTGTGCTTGTGATGACTGTCAAAATTTAAATCAATTTAACAGTGAATGATCAGGCTCTGAAAGTGGAGCATAATTTACATTCAGATAAGGGTATGCCCTTCAACATGAAATCCGGTCTGTTTATTCAAAATTATTTAAGAGAAGACTTCTTCAACTTGTATTATTGCTCTTGAATCATACAGATGATTTTGACCTGTTAAGAAACCATGTGTAAAACAGGAGAAGCTTTTTCCTCAAACTCTGGTCCTGGAAATACTTGTCTCACTGATAGCTTTTGTACAGGTTGTATATAACCTCAAAGATTCAGTGGCTTATTTGCTGTGATTAAAAGTGACTCAAAATGTGGGCAGCAAAAAAATGTAAGCAAGGGGCAGGTTTCCATTCCTACTTTTCTTCCTGCTGTTTCATAAAACGTCTTCAATACCTAAATATAAGGCCTAAGATTGTGATAGCCTTTTAAACAGTCATTCCTTGGGCTGCTTTCACCTTCTAGAAGATAACAGGAAAGGAATTAGCTCTTAGAAATATTTTTGTAGCTTCCACACATCACAGATACTACTTTGAATGATGCCATGCAGTGGTGATGTTTTTCAAATAGCAGAGTTGTTCTAAAGCATACTCTTAAAATCTCACAAACCTGGTAAGTTTGCTTTTACTGACTCATATATGTGAGGATTTGAATCTCAGTTCTTCTGCATCTAAGAAAAATCCCAACAGTTTTATTTACTGAGTTTGTGTGTACAGTATGATGTTGTTGTTGTCTAGGTGACCAGCTGGAAAGTTGCTTGGAAGTCAGTCTATTCACAGCTGTTCTCCACAGTCTTTCTTTCCAGCACTGAGACACAATAAGACTCCACTGAAATATTAAGATATAGGAAGATGATGTTGGCGTTCCTTTAGGATAACCTCAAAGAGATGCTAGCCTTTGTTGTCTGCTCACTTCATGGGAATGAGGTGAAGATGAAGTTAGCAATTTCTTATAATTTGAGGATCTAAACAATGAGAGATTGCTTTAAAAAGTATGTAAACAACCATAGCCCACTTTTCTTTTTCTTCCCTAACTTTTATATCCAGCCCCTTTCCTGAGAAGTTGGGAGTAGCATTTGTAGTGGTAGGGGTAGGAGAAGGGTCAGAGAAGAGCTCAGGGTTTTAACAGAAATGCAGACGTTAGTTCCTTTCCCACTGACCTGTCTGAATTGGAAATGCTCGTTTTTGAAACTCCTCGAACGTCTGTATTTCTGTTGCAGAACTGATAATGCTATCAAGAACCACTGGAACTCCACCATGCGCCGAAAGGTTGAGCAGGAGGGCTACCTGCAGGAGTCCTCCAAAGCCTGCCACTCCTCAGCAGCTGCTGGCTTTCAGAAGAACAACCACTTGATGGCCTTTGCTCACAACCCATCGCCGCCCGCCCAGCTGCCGGTGGCCAGCCAGCCCCCGCTGGGCAGCGACTACCCCTACTACCACATCCCTGAGCCACAGAACGTAAGTGCCTGAACACAGGAGTTTTGCCTCCTTGAATAGATGGGGGCAGTTTAGCCGTGCCTGGTTTCAGCATGAAAGGATTTTCTTCGTCTTGGTGGACTTGGGTGTGTTTGATGCCGGAGGTCTTTGACTTTTGCTTCGTTCGGTGGTGAAAACAAGTACATTTCATACTGGGGGCGTTCGGGTGGTGGAACGGGGTACAGAGGGTTTAACGTCTTGGGAACAGTTAACATATTTCTTAGAGCTGTGAATATTAAATTCCTCGAATATCAGTTGAATCTGGTTAATTCTGTGTTCCGTGTCAAAATCTCCCACGTTCTCTTTAGTAGTATTCTGTTTGTGGGTTGCCTGTCGGAACCAAGCGAACAAGTATTGGTTTTAATCAGATTTCTTTTCTATTAATGATTAATAATGAAACAGGCTCCTCCTTTAGACAGTTGCATTGTAGAGTTTTAGATGATAATAAATTGCATCTCTTGCTTTTTCACTTCAATTTAGAAAATCCTTACAAATGTGTCTATGAATTATTCATATTTTCTCGTTCAGGAAGGGTAAATATTTCATACATGAATTTTCTTTCTTCCTCTCTAATGCTCGCTGTCATATTCCTAAAAAACTGATTACTTTTCTTGTAGATATTTTTAGCTTTTTTGCTATTTCATCTCTGCGGACTACAGATATTAAGCACCTAAAACCAATGTGTGTTTAACTCAAACTGACAATGCAAGCAAATAATATGATGGAAATGATCAATTTTTGCTTTTTTGACCTAGGTTCCTGGTCAGATCCCGTATCCAGTAGCACTGCATGTAAATATTGTCAATGTACCTCAGCCAGCTGCTGCAGCTATCCAGGTAGATAACTTGAACCTCATTTCAACAGTCAATTTCTTCTATATTTGATAAACTAAAATGCAGACATCGTACATTAAGGAAACATTTTAATTAAGTGTGGTGAAACGAGAAAATGGGGAAGGTCGGGGAATTCTGACATGGTTAATAATTGCTCCTTCTGAAGTGGATTTAAACTGAAGTAGTTGACATCTGGTGTGATGGCTTTCACTTTCTCCATTTCAAATGTCTATACTGAAATTCAGCAAGACTTTGGTAGGGGAAAACACAATTGACGTTTATTTCATCTTTGAATCTAATTTGGCTGTTATAACCACAGGTCGGCAAACCATGAGCATTTTAGTGCTACATCCTATCAGACCTTTATCTTTTCTTTTCCCTTAACTCTTAATTTCAGAGACACTATAATGATGAAGACCCTGAGAAAGAAAAGCGAATAAAGGAATTAGAGTTGCTACTAATGTCGACTGAGAATGAACTGAAAGGGCAGCAGGCATTACCAGTAAGATTGTCACTGTGTGCTTGGATGGAGGGATAGCAGCCTTACCCCAGTGCTTGTCTTTTTAACTTTTTACTCCCCCTCTGCCTTCAGTACTAATCAAGGCTCTATATTTCCGTTTTAAAAGGATGAAACATAGCACATATATAATCTGTATTTGCTTCATAAATTCTTTTATTGAGAAAAAAAAAATCCAAGAATTTTGCAGGTATCACTTTGCAAAGTGGGAGCAGGATCGGGCTCTGTAACATGATGTAATATTGGAAACATGATGATTGTACAAAAATTGAAAATCCTACAGACCTTTAATCAGTACGGGGATCTGTGTTTCTGAAAGTGTGCGATGGTTCATGTGATGAAAATGTAGTGCCTGTGCATTAGATTTTTCTTCTCTGTTGTATTCTTTCCTTCAGCTGTGTTTTATACACTTGGTAAACTTCAGACTTGGTGCATGTTTGAGAATTTGTTTTACTCCTCCAAATAATGTTAGACTCTTCATAACTGCATGCGTGGAGCAAGTGCTGGCTATTACTGAATTCTCATACGTTGTTGTATACGCCATTGGATGTTAATGTGTGAAAACCCTTGTGTAACTACTTAACACCGTTGCCAAAGCCAAGAATCCCAAAATCATTTTTTGAAGATAGGTGATAGCCAGCAGATTTTTTTTTTTTTCTTTTTTTTTTTTTTTTAGGTAATATTTAAATTAAAAGAACTGCATGCATGATACGTTAGTTTGGCCACTTTTTAACTTTAGTTAATGTTTTGCAATTTCTTCTGTTGCATGATCACGCTGGAAAGAAACTTCTGTTAATTTGTTCTTCTGCTTTCCTAACCACGTTGATTTGACAGCCTCTTCATTGCATTGGCGTAAGCTGTAGCATTAGACAGGGATAGCAGAAGAAAAGGAGATAAACAGACAAAAGCAACTCTAACTCTAAAAACTTTTAGCCTCTAGAGTGCTGAGCACTCAGTAGGGAAATCATGCCGTTCCTTGCTTCTTACAGAAAAGGACTTGCAGGCACTTTTTGAGCCCTTGGAGTAACAAAGTATGAATTGATTATGTGCTAGTAATGACATATGCCTATAATCCTGGAAGTAATTTATGAGGTAACTTTGGGATACCAAATACAATGCCAGTATTACTTAAAACAAGATCTTGCACTGATGAAAGGAAACATCTTGACAATTGTTTCGTAGGCATAAGCTCTTAGATGATGGTGCAACTACTTTTATCTTTCCTCCAGTGGCATCTGACACCTTGTGCAATTTCATTGCTAAGTTCCTTCTGCCTTTCCCCCCGCCCTTGTCTTCTTAATTTTTTTTTTTTTTTTTTTTTTTTTTTTCCCCCTTCTTCTTCCTTTAGACACAGAACCACACATCAAACTACCCCGGCTGGCACAGCACCACGATTGCTGACAGTACGAGGACCAGTGGTGACAGTGCACCTGTTTCCTGTTTGGGGGAACATCACCACTGTACTCCATCTCCACCGGTGGATCACGGTTGCTTACCTGAGGAAAGTGCATCCCCTGCACGGTGCATGATTGTTCACCAGAGCAACATCCTGGACAATGTTAAGAATCTCTTAGAATTTGCTGAAACACTCCAGTTAATAGACTCCGTAAGTAGACTTGCCGCCTCAGGTGGATTTGTGCATGGTCAAGGAGTAAGGGGTGAGGAGCTGGGATTATCCTAAATGTGGTTGTTGGTTTTTTCCTGAGTAACTTCAAGTTGCTCCAGGATCTAAAGCTTATCTTCTGACACGACAAAATGTGCAGCTGCTTGTAAACGGAGCCCTCAAGCATGGATGCATATGCTTTTTGTGGGTGTCTCCCTTGTCTGCTACATCTTGGAATGGGAGTGTGAATTTTGGCAAGCTGCACAGTAGGAGCTTGAAACAATCTCTCAATTTTATGTCTCCTTAAAATAAAATCAGAGATACTGTGAAAATTTTTAAACAACGAGATGATATTTAGTGGTATTTGAAGCAACATATGCCATAGGTTTGTGTCCAGCCGCTATGTATCTGCATAATTTTCCAGAATTTTTAGTTGTAGCCTCAGTAGCTGCTTCTCAAAGTTTAAGGAGCTTGCCCGGGCGTGTTTGAAGGACTGTAAACACACATTTAAATGTCAAGTATCTGACTGATGCTGACATGGACCTGTTCTCATTGCAGTCCCTGGGATGCTACGTGTAAGGAAGTAGCACATTGAATTAGTTTGTTGGTGGCAACCTCCTTCAGAAGCAGAGGTCTCTGCTTCATACGGTATCATTTCCCTTTCAGCACATCCAGGGCAGCATTGCACGTTAGGAAGAGGCCAGTCTTGGTCTACAGCACACATTTTTTTTGTAACGAAAGGTACCATCATCATATCGAGCACAAAACACTGGGCAAGCAAATAGTAAGGACATAATCTGACTCATTCATCAGGGACTCAGTTGCCAGCAACACTGCTAGGATGTCAGACAGTTTGATAAGATCAAGGCATGTCTTGAAAACACAAATTGTGTTCGCAGTGTTGCTGCTCCCATGAACAGGGTCAGGCTGAGCTGAGCTGGGAAAGACTTTGTTGTTGTTGTTGGTTACAGGCATATCCTAGCGCTGTATTTTCATGAGGTGGCACTATACACTGTCTTATAGCTCCGTGCCTCCCACGTTGTTTCAGGATCCTTCATCATGGGGTGATCTCAGCAGTTTTGAATTCTTTGAAGACACAGACACTCCGGCTAGCAGAGCTCCCTCAGGCACTCTCGCGCAGCTTCAGCAAAGAGGGGCCAGCGCTTGTAGACCTCAAGGACAGTCCACCACAAATTTGAGCAAAGTCGTGTCGAGTCAGGGCTCTCTTGGCTCACCAAAGTCCTCATCTGCCTCACAGGGCAGTGCAGCTCCGTGGGTCCTTCTTCGCAAAAGGAGAGGGCACTGCAGCCCCTTAGAAAGTGGCCACGGTAGCACCTTGGTCCTAGCTGACGTCAGCAGCTCAACTCCTCCTAAGCGCTCCCCTGTCAAAAGCCTGCCCTTCTCTCCCTCGCAGGTAGATCAAGACTTCTGCACAGATGTTACTAATTCTCAAAAGTCACCCCAGTCTTAACAATTCAGAAACTAATCCTTTGGAAAAAATGACTAATTACCGTTGTGCTTGTTGATTTCGCTCTGTGTTTGAATCTTCCCACTGCTCCTAGTCTTCACCACTGAGTTTAGTTAATCAGCAAGCTGTTGATTCTCATCTTTTAAATTCATCTGCTGGGCTTGGTTTTATGTGTTTTGGTTTTTTGCCTTTTTGGGTCTTTTCAGTATGGGAATGTGACTCCTTGCTTTACTCTTCCTGCTAACTCCAACTACTAGAGTTTAACATTTCTGATTGCCAGTGATACTTTCCATCTCTGTCCATTTACATTATGATTCATTGACCTAGAAAACCCCAAACTGCGTTTAAATAGCATTCAGGTTGTGAGACAAACTGACAACAACCAGAAAATTCAAATCACACTTGCCATCCTCTGCCCAGGCCTTGAGAGTTGGAGTGGAATAGGAATGAGGAGAAAAATGGCCTGTTAAAATGGCCTGGCATGCGCTTTCAAATTCATGATGATGGTTGCTTTGTTTCACAGCTGTAGCACTATTTAAAAGTGTTTTGGATTTTTTGTTTGTCCGTGTTGGTTTGCTTTAGTCTTTGATGTCAAAGAAACACTATTTCATGAGGGATAGTAAAAGGTTCCTTGTAGTGATTTCCCACTGCATTTCCCATTACCTATTAGCTATTTTATTCATGTGTCATTTTTCCAGCGAAAGCCGGATTTTCTTATGTGCCCCATTTTTATAAAGTGGCAGATTGAATTTAGAAGAGAATACATTGAATTGTTGTCAGAATAAAGGATACCACTACGCTCACAGATTTGTGGATGCTAGACATAGAAACAATGTTTTAGGTTACTAGGTAGAACACATGGAAGAGCAATTTTCTCCAAACAAATAGTGCTGCCTCTTTTTCAGTCAGCTGTTTCCATTCCAAAGCATTCCACGCACCTGTCACAGGTGGCAGCTTTCATTTTATGCTCCGAAAATGAAGTGCTTTCTTTTGAGAGAGATGATAGGAAATATATTTTCCTGTCATAAACGCTTTATTTACTGCCCTAAAAGCCCCTAGGTGCCACATGTAAATATTTGTGGAATTTAACCATGTTTCCTGTAGGTTTATTTCTGAAACATCCCTTGTTCATTTTTACCCAGTTTCTTGGGCACACTGGTCTTAGTTGAAATTTGTTTGGAGAAAATCCAAATCAGGCTCTGAAACTGGTGGAAAGTGTTTCTCATTGGAACAGAGTGTCATTTCCTTTAGAATTTCCCTCTCTAGCTTCCTGAGCCAAACCATTGAGTATTTTTTTCACAGTGTAGTCAGATAGCCCACGTACCCCTACTCGCATCGTAGGGTCAGGAGAGTGACTCACGTCAACCAGAAGAAAAACATTTATTTTTCTTTTGTTCAGTAACGTCAGCCTAAGAGCTCAGCCGTGTTATCTGGACGTTCCTGTTAATTCTTTTTTTTCTTTCCACACGTGCAGTTCTTAAACACCTCATCCAATCACGAGAGCTTGAACCTGGACAACCCTGCGCTTACCTCCACTCCGGTGTGCGGCCATAAGATGGCAGGTACCACCCCGTTCCACAGGGACCAGGCTTTCAAAGCCCAGAAGGAGAACCACGTGTAAGTCTGTTGTCGAGCTCACGAGGGTCCATTTCTTCACATTTGCATGCAACCAGAGTGCTGGGTCAGCCTGTGCTTTAGGCTGTAAGAGGGTGGGTTTAGATCAGATACGGGGAAAGAATTCTTTTCTGGGAGGGTGGCGAGGCGCTGGGGCAAGCTGGCCAGACAAGGTGTGAATGGCCTATCCCTGGATGAAGCCCTGGGCAACCTCATCTCGTGGAAGGTGTGCCTCCCTCTGGCAGGGTGTTTGGAAGGAGATGATCTTTAAGGACTGTCCCAGCCTAAACCGTTCTACGATTCTGTGCTTGCTGCAGAGGCGTTTGCTCACTCATTCGGATTTTTCTTAGCTGGGAGTAAAACTTCCGCTTTACGACTATTGAGTTAGGTTATTAAACCGTGCATATTAAACCGTTCACCAGTTTTTAAAATAAAGTCATTACACCTTACCTTGCAGTTACATGGACATTCTACTATAAAAGCAAAATGGATTATAAGATCCGAGGGAAATATTTTCCAAAGTCTTACAACAATACTGCGTGCATTTCTGTAAAGATGTAGTATTTCGAAGCATGTTCCTTTAAAGTTCCTTTCCTTTCTTTTTAAAGTTTCAGGACTCCAGCAATCAAGAGGTCGATATTAGAAAGCTCTCCAAGAACACCCACTCCATTCAAAAACGCACTTGCAGCTCAGGAAATCAAATACGGTCCTTTGAAGATGCTGGTAAGAAGGAAACAATGATAAAAGTTGCTTTGATATTAGTGCAGAGGGATGTTCTGGGACTTGGATATAACGTTTCTTTCTTTCAGCCTCAAACTCCAACTCATCTTGTAGAAGATCTGCAGGATGTTATCAAGCAGGAGTCGGAGGAATCTGCAATAGTGGCTGGGCTACATGAAAGTGGACCCCCTTTGCTGAAGAAAATCAAACAAGAGGTAAATCTCAAACTTACCTGAGGCAATTTAATTCAGAACTCTTTGCTGAGAAACTTATAGCAATGCCTTTTCTGTTAAATAGCTGTCTGTTTTTCTTTCATGTGAGCCCCAAGATCTTAGTGTCGGTTCCATATAGTACACTAGGCATGTCTAATTCATCTCCCATTGATTTCCATAGAAGTCTTTCTGCTGTTTTCAGCAGGGGTTTGCTTGGGCTGTTCTAATGCAGTTTTCGTTTGAAACTTAAAAAGAAAAGAAAAATTAGACATGAATTTGGATTGAATCTTTCAAATATTGGTGAAAAGTATAGAAGAACCCCATGGGGACCAAGCTCCGTGGAGTGACTTAGAAACCTGAACATTTGAGGACATTGCATTATGTTACTTTGTCACTAAAGTTCTAAAAATACATATATTCTCAATCCTTTCTAGGGGATTAAACTCCTGAATACTGGCAGAGCACGGAGTGCAAGTATTCAAAGTTTTATTAGCTGAGGATTTTTTTTTGGAGAACCTTGAACTTTTTTCTTCTGCAAAGAGCAAGGCTTCTGTAAAAGATGTTGCTGTAAACATTCATTATGCCCCTCTGTGAAGAATATTTGTTCAATTTATTAAGCAACTGACAGAAATCTCCTGGTCAGTTGCTTAAACAACATGTGGTGGTTGAATCGTGCCTTTCCTGCTTTCAGGTGGAGTCCCCAACAGATAAAGCTGGGAATTTTTTTTGTTCAAATCACTGGGAAGGAGAAAACCTGAACACTCAGCTCTTTACACCGGGGTCTGCTATGGAAGATGTGCCAGTAAGTATGAGTTTTCACACCATCGAAGGAATTCTTTGTTTTACATCCCTGTTCGATTCTTAAATGCAAGAGAAAGAGAGCATTTTTTCTGATTTTCCTCACAAATAGGTTTTATTCCTTATTTCCGTGTCATTTTCCTGTGCCAAGCATAAAAACCAAAATGCTACTCTTAATTATCACTCTGTCACCCACAGAAGGTTGTAGAAGTTGCTGTCATTTTGTAGCCCATAGACTTTGAAGAGCCTACCCTTGAAGGATGCTTGCACCTGTATGTAGAAATGACTAGATCATGGAGTTAAAAACTGGTGAGAGAGAGAGACTCTCTCTTGGTTTTTGCAAGGGAGACCTTGCATGAGCACAATAACTATTCAGTGTTACTGTTATTCTTGGATTTGGGATTTTTGCTGGATTGAAAGCCTTTGCACATTGCAATGCTCCTGCAAAGCCAAGTCCCAGGATTGCAGCCTAATGTCTGCTCCTCATCTGTGGCTGTGCCCAGTATAGCAACTTCTGCACTCAAGCTGGGTGCACTCAACTTGCAGTGCATTCCAATTCAGGTTGTTCTCATGAGTTGCTGAAAACCTTTTTCTTTTTTCTTTTCCTGTTCAGAATCTTCTTACCAGTTCCATTTTAAAGATGCCTGTGTCTGAAGAAGATGATAGTTTTCACAAAACAGTTGCAGTACCTAGAAACAGGCCACTGGCTAGTCCTCTACAGGTAATTATTCTTTGATGAAAGTACCCTCTGTATATAAAAATACATATATGCATCCATATATATATATATGTATATTGCTTTCTCACACACTGATTGTAAGTTTTGGGTATGGAAGAATGGAATGTTGAGGTGAATGTGGCTGAGGATCACACTTTGTGGAGCAGAAGGGCACAGTGGCTGCAGCAGAGCGGCTGGGAAGCTAAACGGGGCACAGCCCTGTGTGTGGGATAGTGTGTGTAACTCACCTGGGTGCACTGTGAAATTGGTGATCGGAGAATTAACGTGGACCAGAGGGTTGGTTTTTTCCTATAGACTTCTTGTAGGTGGCACTGCTGTTTTGGAGATTTGAGTGGCGTGGTGGTGGCCAGGACTTGTGACTGGCCTTGGGGGTGAGAGGAGACACTCTCGCCCTGCCTGGCTGGTGCAGGTGTGGCCAGTATTGCCCATCCAGCCCAGCACCAGGATGGCCTTTCCCCAGTGACGGCTAAATGTGTAACTGTTGTAATGTAAGTCAGATGTTTGTGTCTGTGCTTTTGCCGAGTGTTTACAAACATCGAGTTTGCTGTGCTGTAAAACAGAGCTGTTGCACAGGGGCTGATCCGAAGCCCACCGAAGTCATAAGCAGCCGGTTCGGCAGCTCTTGTGTACTTCAGCTGGAGCCCACAGCAAGTCATTCAGAATACAAAACATAATTTCTGTATTTCCGAGGTGGATGACTAAGTGATTTTGTAGCCCTTCTCCACATGGGAGACCTGAAGGGAAGTGTCTCATTCCCCAGGGTGAGTCACTGTCAGGAAGGAAATTGTAACGCCATAGTTCCTGACTTTCAGACAGATAGTCCACATGGCTAATCCTTTCTTTCCTCCCTCTTTCCAGAATTTACATTAGGGCTTATTTACAGTAGGAAGGAATGAATAAAGGCTGGTTTTGATTAAGCATTTCTAGCCAGGCATTAAAAAAGGAGATAGTAAAATTTTACACATGTCCCCATTAGGCACAGTTTGCCATGGAGCAGGCTTGTATGTTGTGCTGCAGAATCATTTGATGAAAACCAGCCCTGGAGAGCAGGGACCAGGGCTCCCCTTGGCATGGGGCTGTTTGTAGAGGCCAAAGATTCACTCTCAGTATTGTTTCTCTGCTCTTCCCTGGTGAGCTGTGTTTCTTGGCTGCACTCTGGTAGCCAGCCAAAAGAAGGGTTTGCAGATCCACTGCCCCTGGTCTAGGGCAGTGTCTAGGGGCTGAATTCACACCCACCTCATGGCAGGGGAGCCTGGGTCTCCAGCTTTGCGGGGGGTGGCTGGAGCTCCCTGGTGGGTGCATGGCAGGAGGCCGCTGGTCCCCATGAGATCAGCCCTGCTGCATCCCAACACCTGTCTCAGTCGTGATCCCAGCCAAAATCTGGGCTCCCTCACAGATTTAGGGCAAAATTTTCAGGTAGCTAAACAGCATGGGCTGTGTGTTGTCCTGTTGGTGGTAGCTGCCTGCACTCCGGCTGTAATAAAAAAGAAGGATCTGAGAGGTCTATAAAATAGGATCTTTTGATCTTTAGTGTACTGGTGTTATGTTTCCTGCTATCTAAAAATAATTTCTTTACAAGCTGCTGTAAACTAAAGGGCTTGTTTAACCTTCTGTCCTCACTCATGCTGATTTTGTTCAGGAAGTTTACATGAGTCAATTTGTGGATCATTCTGGATTCAATTCTTCACTCCTTGCTCAGGAAAACCACGTTAAAAGTCAGATATGCTCATTGTTTGGGTTAAGAGGACATTTTCTTAAGTACGAACCGAGTTAAAAAGGACTTCCCAACTCCTCTCAGTGTGTTGAACTGAAAGAAAAAGTAGATGTAAAAAGCCCCAAAATGAATAGTTAGTATGCAGCTTCTTGGTGTACTAGTATAAAGGTAAAATTGTTCTCTCTAGTGATGAAACATTGAGCTTTTCAGATGAAATGTAATCTTAAATGAAGGATGAGGCTTGGGGTTTCTGTGATGGTGGCACAGACAGCTTTTTCGGAATGAAACGCAGACTTTTTGTAAGTGCAGTATTGTCTGCCAATGGCTGCACTCTCTGATTTGGACTTGGTGTCGTGGTTAAAAGTAATGGTGAAGCTGCTTGGCTCCGTGTCACAGGGAGGAGTGTGGCCCCGAGCAGCCTGGCTCTGTTTCACACCAGAAACTGCTGCTGCTCTGTCCCTGACGCTTCCCCTCCTCCACCCCAGTGTAAATGGACTAGGGCACAGCATGTCTAAAGGGTGCAAAGCCACTGAAAACGTTAGCCTTTGTGCTTGTCGTTGTTTTTACTGTTTGCATGTTGTACATGACCAGATTTTAGCGTGTTACTGGCTTATGCTTTCTACCCTTCCTGCTTTAGGGTTTGGTATCTCACCCTCATGCGTGAACCCATTCATGGGCACAAACAAATGCTGGATTAAATCCACTGATCCCATGAAAGTAGACATTGAGCATGAGGGAACACATGTGGGTGAAATTTAATTGTGTCTGCATATGTTGACATTGCTGCTGTTAATATTTTGGGCCTGATCCAACTGTTCTTACTTAGGCAAATTCTCATTGACTTCAGTCCAAGAAAGAATTACAGCAATCTCTGCACCTTGGGATCTGGGCATGGAGAGGGAAGAGAAAAACGAAGACAACACTAAACTTAGTGGGTTTTAGAATATGGTTCCTTTTAAATTTGAACTTAGAAAAGAGGGAGGCAGTATATTTACCAGCCCACAGTTTTCCATTGCTTTAATAAGTCGCACTACATTTACACAAAGATATTTGGCCAGTGACAAACTGATCAAAATCCTTGATTACTTATTGTCTTGCTGTTAAATTCCAAAGAAGGCAAGAGCAGCCAATGTTCAAACACATCTCTAATGATATTTTTTACTGCATTTTGGGTACACGACTGATCATATGCCATTTAGTAAATAGCAGCTGATGACCATATCAGATAGCACAACATGATTCACCATCACTTAGCAGGCACAGCATGTTGCATCATTTGGCATGTGAGGTCAGGTAGCTCCAAGTCACACCACTGGACTTTGGTGCTGTCAGTGTTGCATAGAGAAAAGGGAGAAGATGTCTTCGTCAACCTAAGAAGAGTTTGGGCTTTATCCTCATTCAGTCCCCTGTTAAGTCTCCCTTAGACACTGGATGTAAAGGCACTTTTGTGTAAGATCTTTCTGGAAAGGCGCGGAGGTTCAGCCACCTCTTCTGTCCTGTGTGACAAATCTCATGGTTGTGCATTGAGTATTATCAGACTGGCAGCAACAGGAATGTCCCACCAAACCCACATGTTGCCTTGGGGGAGACTTACTCCCCATTGCATGGATCCCGAATATTTCTGCTTTGTTTTCATGGGGTTAGTTAAAACCTGCGGTTTTGCACCCTGTATTTTTGTCACTTAGTTGCGTGTCAGGGAGATTTTGGACTCACTGGCAGGTTTTACAAGGGTAAAGGTTTTGGCATAACATACTCCAATACCAAGACAAACAGATGATCTGTACTTGATGAGCCTGTACTTGAATTTTGCCTTGTAAGAGGTTACATAAAACCCCCTCTGTTTCTGGCCCTTCCTGTGCAAAAGTGAAATTTTATTTCACATTATGTTCTGTAGCAGTAGCGGTACATAATACAAACTATCCTAACATAGACAGATAGAAAAGTAGGCTAAATCACAGACCTTCCACCTAACCCTGCAGGCTATCAAAAGACACCATGAAATGGAGCCTTTTAAGAAAATAGCTCTGCTTTGATATCTTCTTCCCCCAGTAACAAAGGAAACAACACAAGGTAGAAGCCCTGCAAGCTAAAGAGAATGTTCTTCAGCCCCTAGCTCCTGTCACTTTCCATTTTTTAACCACAGACTGACACATTTCAGCTCGAATTTCCTGACTTTCGGTGGTTTATGTAGCCATTTTCTTCAAAGAGTAAGTTTAAAGGATTTTAAAACAGTTAGTTGGTTAACCTTTTTTCAAGTCTTTGAGCTGTCATGAAGCTTCATTTTCTCAGTGTAAAAAGTGAAATGTTGTTTTATTTGCAGCTGGTTGTAAGACAAAATGGCCAGAAAGGCAGCATGGTCTCCTCTACAACAGCAGGGCTTTCTCTGTTTTTCCTCCATGGCTTCTTTTTGGGAGAAGAAGAAATCTCATACTTTTCTTTGTTTAAACAAGGGAGGAGAGGGGGATGCCCGCTGTGTTTGAGATTGGCACAGCAAGGGAAGGTAGCCCCACAGGTTTCCCTTGCTTGTGTTGCCCCTTCTCTCCCCAGTGACTGGTGTGTGCAGGAAGGAGATATGCTTGCCACAGCTGAGGGAACCAGAGAAGGTTCGAAGTTACAGGCCAGTCACTGCATGTTTTCCTCCCAGGTAGGCAGAATTTGGGTAGCAGACAGATTGGAAGTTACAGCTGCCCTGAGCTGGTGATGGTCTCTCAGGAAGAAAAGTGACAGCTTAACTATTAGTCACGTTTGCAGGAATGTATTCCGATCTTTTGGGGAGAAAAAAAGAAAAACAAATAATAATTTAAAAATTACTGAAGGACAAAACTGGAGAAGGGAAGAATATCCTGGCTGCAGGTGCTTAGCCCACTTCCATATCTCGTCCATTCATCTTACTGGGCAAGCTCATACATCTTGAGCATTAGTTTTTTCTGAGCAAGAACTTCAGGGTTAAGCTCTTAAAAATGCTGTCAAGTAGCTCTTTCCAGCTCTGGTGAGCTGGAAATTTGGACCATTTTGTTCTTTCACATTTAGGAAGCTGTACTTCTGAGCAACTCAGAAAGCCCCAGAGTTCAGGAGAAGTCTGTCCTGTGCCCCAGAGGAAAGCTAGTAACGGGGTAGAAGTAGTGGTCTGTCTTGTCAAATGAGATAAAAAATTAATTTATGGTCACTTTAGTTTTTAATTAGTCCTTACTGTCTGGTGTAGATAGGTTTCTGCCAGTTCTGCATCCTTACAGAATAGAAAGCCATGTTATTCATATGCTGTCTTATGCTATTCATATGTATTCTGCTAGGAAATTGTTTTGTTTAGTGGATTGTTTTACTGTTTCAGGAGTGCTGCATTTTGTTGCAAGCCTTCTTTTCAGTGGCACATTTCTGCCGACAATCCATACCATGTGATCTAAGGGAAAGCTGGCAAGAAGTCCAGCTTTTTGCAGCAGGGAAACACGATAAGAGACCTTTTAATAGTCTGAGCATTTTAAATATTTTAAATACACTAGCTTTTTAAAATTTATTTTTAAGTACCAGCAAAGCTTGGCTAAATTAGTGGGAACGTTTGTACCACCACTAGCTTTGCTGGAGTTGCTGAAGCTACCTGCCAGCAGAGCAGAGATATAAAATCTGTCTTCTACCACAGTTCTTTGCCCAAGGATTTCTACTAGACTTTCATCAGTTTGGGAACTCAGCACTGCAGGACTGCAGCAGTGTTTGGTTTTGGCATTGGCTTCTAACACCAAAGGTGTTGTAACACAGGAGCTTTCTTAAGCTATAGAGAGAGCGCATAAAAAGGCAGTCTGGGCTACAAGAGCAGAAGGACTAGTTCTGTTAGAAAAGCACCTTTCCACATTGTTTTCTTCTCTTGCTCTGGTCTGTTTTCTCTAGATGGTCCAAGTTTTTATTTAAAGTGCTTCAGCTGGATATCCCAGTTACAGCTTTGACAGTTTGTTTGCAGTTCACATTTGCCTGAGGCCAGTTGAAGGCATATTGCAGGATAAATAAGGTAGTTTTGCAGCCAGGAGAAGGATGTACTGGTAGGATTATTGAGGTTAAAAAAAAAAAAAAAAAAAGAGAGTGAGAAAAAGAAAAGGGACAGGGAGGATGACATAGCTGGAATTGTACCATGTAATTAATCTGTAATTTAATCCTATGGGAACTTGTAGTATTGTACTTTCTTCTCCTCCCCCACTCCCAAATTTAACTTAAAGACAGAAACTGCTGTGTTTGGAAGAGAAAAGTATAGTGGAAGTACTGGCTGAAAAGGTTTAAATTCTTTTAATTGACAGGAAAATTAAAACTAGTCTCCTACTCTGTGGGGCAATGAAAAAATTGTGTACGTGGAGAGCATTTACTGTGGAAATCCCTTGCACTGCCCACTGGCTATGAATTTAGGTGCCAAAACGAACACCTCACTCTTACATCACTGAATTTAATAAAGCTGAATGCATCAATGAAAACACGTCCATCAGTTTTGGTGGGGTTTGGGTCAGGCCTTCTGGCTTCTGGTTACAAAGATCTTGTTTCCATCCATTGATTTGCAGAGTTAGACCTGTGAGTGTGGTCAGGAGGATGCAATGAGCGTTGTGCAACAGGAGCGTTCTGGCTGGGGTTTCTGTGCTGTTTTCCTGCATGCCTGTAGCCTTCTGCCTGGGTCTCTGCTCTTTTGAGTACATTTGTTGAGCACTGCTGTCTGCGGGGCACTGCCACTGTCCTGTAAGAGCGCTGTCAGTACTCGCTGCGATGCTGGTGTGGAAGGAGGCGTTGTGGCATCCCTTTTTTCCCCTTTTTACAAAGAGATCCCCCAGCTGTGTGTGACCAGGCCCGGCAAGGCGCTCTGCCTGGGTTGTAGGACCCAGCACTCCCTGCCAAGGAGGGAAGGAGAGCTGCTCCCATCAGCGTGACTTTCACACGTGCCTCTGGCGCTGCGCTGCAGGGCTGGCAAGGCGCAGGCATTGTGCTTTGTTTTGCGTTGGCTGCCGAGAGTCAGGGCCTCAGACAGAAAGTGTTTATTAAAAATACCCACTTAAATGTTATCTGAGTTCCCCAAGGGTAGCATGGAAAACCGTGTTAGTAAATATGCTGCATCAGAAAACACACTGCTCTGGGTCCAATTCTCCTTTCTTCACTGGAGCAGAGCTCTCACCATCATCACCGAGATGCAAAGTTAGCCTCTTTTTATAAGTTTGTCACAGTAGGGAGAGGGGGAAGTGTGAATAATGTAATTTTCTGGGAAAAATAGTACATGGATGAAAACGTCTCTGTCCCTGCAGCAAAGCTGAAGTTGTTTCAAGCAGGCTCAAGTGAGGGGTGGAGCTGGTCCTCCTGCGCTTGCTGCATCTGCTGCCCAGTGCTCCCCGGGGCAGCCAAGCCCAGTGGGAGGGCAGAGGGTTACTGCCTGCCTGAGCAGCTTCTGCCACACTGACATCAGGTTAAAGATGAAGACCAGGCTTTCCATGGAATGAGTGACATGTAGCAGCCTGCTGAGATGTTGGTGATATCAGGATACAGATTTTTTTTTTTCCTACTAAGCACATGGCTGTTAATACAAAGAGCTCAGTGTAGATACTAACAATTAAGCCTAATTTATGAAATAGGGACACTCCTTACCTGAAGTTACTTGTATTTTTCAGAAATTGACATACTGTGACAAATGGACTTTTCCTTACATGTTTTCATTTATTTAAGGGACTGCTGATCTCCTGTTTCTAGACTGGTGCATTGAAGCTTTGAGGGATCCCAGGGAAATCACCAGTTAGATGCATATTTCTCTCCTTGGAAATGACAGATATTTGGGAACTATCAGCTGCTTTTAAGGTGTACAGAACAAATTCAACTTCTAAGTAAAACCGATGGCATTATACCGGGCATTAATTTGGTTCCTCATGCAAATACCTCTAAAACAGCAGAGGAAAATAAGCACAGGTGCCTGAGTCCCACTGAGGATCAATAGGGAGTTGCAGGTTCCCAGCTTGTGTAGGTGCCTTTGAAAAGGTTACCCTGGAAGTTGTTTAGCCAAAACATAAAAGGAGCTGTGGTGTGTTGCATGCAGGTCTGCGGCGTGCAGAAAGTGTGTCACACCTGCCTTCTGCCATGTGCCCTCGGCTGAGCCACAGCACAAGGTACACAGCTCTAGAAAAGAGGTGTATGCCATGTCTGTTCACTTCACAGATGCAGCCTTCCCACAAAAACTGCAGAAATTTAATGACTGGAGGCCTGACCTGGTTCTCCTTCAGAAAGGGAACTCCTACTGAAGCTCAGCAGTTTTGCTTGCAAAATGGCATCCAGGAGAAGAAGCAACACTTGGAACTTCTCTACAGAGAAGAGAAAGCCATGTCTAGGGAAGCCCAGCAGAAATTTGCAGAGGACTAACTCGCTTGCTTCATTATTCTCTGGGTTTGTCCCTTTTAGAATGTCAGCCCTCCAAGGCAGGAACCTCAGTCCCTGTTTGTACTGGTGCCCTGATCAGGGCATGTTATGTGAAATTATCTGTATTTTGTAGTAGCCCAGCCTTTCACTATCCATATGTCTTAGATAACACTGTTTACAGTCAGAAGAGAGCATTCTGTAAACATTTTGGCCAGAGAACAGTTTAAGGATCCTTTTGCAAAGTTAGCAACTAGAAGTTGGCAGAAGATGCCATGGGCACGCCAGGACAGTTCTGCTCTTAGCAGATGGTTTGCAGTCCACTCATTATGATTCACCCAGTGTCCTAGAGGTTGGGAAGGCTTTGGACATGCTCTTTGAGCAATGTAGTTATTGTACTGCAAGGATGATCCTTTTTGAATGCGATGGAGAACAGAGAAAGGTTTCTCCTGACTTGTCTTAACTGGTGGATCCTGAGCATACACCTTTTCAATATGCAGTAGGACTGGGATCCCCTTGTGGAAAGATAAGCACAATTGTGTGCATTTTTGGAACGCAGAGCATTTGTACAGCTAACTATGTGTTAATAGAGGTTTTATTCAGGTCTTAGAGAAAATTTCAGTGTGGAAAGGCAGACACAGTGGGTAAGTGAGAGAGTTCAATAGAAAAAAATAAAAGCGTGTATCCTGGTAAATTCCAGGAGCTTTGAAATTTCATTGCTGTTTATAGCTCAAGGCAATGAGAACTGTCTCACATGTGTAGTGAGTAAATAAATACAGCACACACAGCCCTCTGCAGATAGGTTTATCTCATTTTGGCATTATACTAAATGGTGTCTGCAACCTCCATAAATACCACAAAAAGTGAAATGGCTTGCATGATAATTAAAAAGCTGTTTCTGCTGAGAGTCGAGCCCTCCTCCCTTCTCCTTTGCCAGAGGAGCTGAGCTGTTGGGCGGGTGCTGATCGCAGCGCACAGGTGAAAGCAGCTTCGAGCGCGGGAATCCTCGGCAGCGGTGGCCAGGCTGTTGAGGATGTCAGGTTCCTTTAGGGAATTCTGGGACAGGCAGCTGCATTTGTAGAGTGGAGGTTCGGCAGGAATTTATGCATGCTCATAACACTGAATGTTTTAACAGTGGGCTGTAGCCTGTCCGTGCTCTGTTGACCGTAAAGTTTGCCTGCCAAGCACATTCTCGTTTAGACCTTCCTAAAGGATTAAAGGCAAGGCTAGAGATAGGGCCTTGCAGAAAAGACACTGTCTGAGAGAGAAGCAGGGAAGTTTGGATATCTTGTGGTGTCCCCTCTGCAGATCATCTGATCTGTCTGCCCCTGTGGTCACTAACTGAGAAGTCAGGGTGACATTTTTTTGCCTGTTGTGTTGCGATTTCAGTTTCTTGGGGGACGGGACAATATCCCACTGCCTGTTCACGGAACAGTTAATTATGAGCAGACCCAGCTTTGGCTGGGGCTATGGACAAATCACACAACATCCTTAAAGCTAAATCTCTCTCTCTTCTAATTTAGCACCTGAACAACACCTGGGAGTCAGCGTCCTGCGGGAAGATCGAGGATCAGATGGCTCTGACAGACCAGGCACGCAAATACATGGCCACCTTCCCCACCCGGACTCTGGTGATGTGAAAGGGTCGACGCACAGAGAAGCATTATGGTTTTGAGAACACTTCACCTCCTCTGGGAAATTCCTGTTCCTCTGCATGAGAACTTTTCATGAATGGGAGAGGAGCCTATCTTTGTTGTGGTACAACAGTTGGGAGAAGCACAAAGTGCATTTAGTCACTCGGCATATATATTCTTGTTGGATTTCACCCAACTTAAGAGTTTGTGTTTTTTTAATGATACTTGCCTAAATTATTAGGTATTGAGTTTGAATCAGTAATTAATGATCTTAAGTGCGGTCTTATAATAAAGATAATTTTTCTTGTACTTTTTGAGATCAAGCAGACTTAATACACCAGTATTGTTATTTCAGTGATGTGCTAGCCAGGGGTGGGGTTTAGTTTGTTTCTTTTTTTTTTTATTTTGTTTTTTAATAATAAAAGAGCAGGTACTCAAACAGATATATTTTAAATCACTGAACAAAACGAATTGGTGTAAAATACCGAAGTGAAAAGCATTACTACAAACGCTTGTCTGTGCAAAAGGGGAAAGCTGATCAAGATCGTGAATGCTCAAACATCCATGCCTCTTGAAATACTCCTTTCTGTTTTGGTTCTAGGCCATTATACATTGTGTGTTTCTGTGGGGTGGGGGGGTGGGTAATTAGCTTGCTTTAAAAAATATTACTGTATGAAACATAGATTTATGAGAAAAATTATATTTTTATTCAGTAATTTAATTTTGTAAATGCCAAATGAATACTGTGTTTTGCTGCTACAGACCTTAGCGTGTAGACATGCTGCTAGTGTAAAAGGAGCAGTAGAGCTTTACATGGAAAAAAACAAATGTTGATGTTAGCTAATTGACTATGCACTAGCATTTCAGACCTTTTTGTTTTAATTTTTTTTTACATCATTTATATTTTGTCCCCCTTTTTTTATAAGCAATATTTTTGAACACTGTTCTTGGGAGATTTTTATTTGTGTGGATGTGTTGTTTTATTTCTCATTGGTTTGTAACAGCATGCATTGCACCTTCATATGTTTGGGAGAACACTGTCTTGTTCATGTCGTCTCTTTTGTCCCATGTCTAGCTAGTTGTTCCCTAACTTGGGTCTTGTGTACTGAATCAGGTTCTTAGAAATACATGGTTCTTTTTACCGCCATACAATGATCTTTATTGATATGGCAAAACACTGATTTTATTTTATTTTTTTTATTTTTGTGTGTTTTTATAACAGCCTATGACTTTGCTGCCTTAATAGCATTTGGTGCAGCTTTATCTGCACTTAATTTTTTATACAACAATGTACTGCCTTGTAGATAAATAAAGTGTGTTCTTTTTTACTTAAACCTGCATGGTCTCCTAATCTTGTTTGTCTTCAGTTTTTTGGCGGTGGTGTTAAAGGCAGCAATCGAGCCAAGAAGGTTTTTCCCAGCACACTTAGATAAGCAAGAAATAGAGTTTTGCACACCATAGCCTCAAAATCCTCGGTTCTCATTGATTGTTAAGGAAGTGGAAGGAACACAGCACAAAACAGTGAGTACTGAGCACGTTGTGGTCTCAGGGCACATCTCTATTGACACCAAAGTCCAGGTCAGCTCCAGTCAGTGGGAGGCTGACTGCACCTTTTGTGCAAAACTGCCCTTATCCCACAGTGCTGGCTAATTTGGTTTTTTCATCTAAGGACAATCAGGTCAGGAACCAACTGAATAAGAGATGAATATTCTGGAGTTCTTATAACTGTAGAACAGGCTTTTTTCATGCTTGTCTTAAGAAAACAGAGGTGAGAATATACTTTGAAACCCTGGTGCATTGTGCTGCACAGCAAATAATTGGACAGACCTGCAAGAGCCTCACACAGCTGACGTGCTGAGGGAATTACAGCCTTAGGAACGCTAGAGATAAAAGCAATTCCTGACAAAACAAACAAACAAATAAAAGGCATCTTGTCAGAAAAAAAAAAAAGGCATCTTATTGAGTAGCTTGAAAATAAATTGCTGAAATGTAAGTTGATGCTAGTGCTTCGAAGTCATACTGATATTCATGACAGCTCCACGATGAAAGAGTAGCCATGCATGTGCTGAGCCCCAAAGGTGCTTCCAGTCCTTTCTGCTCCTTAGCCAGCACCTGCCTCGTCCTCCCAGCTGTGCCTCAAACCATGCAGCACACAGAAGAGGAGGAGCAAAAGGGCCCTTTTCACATTCTGCACAGGTGCTTTCGGCTTTCAGTGTGAGAAGGGGCCAGTGCTGGCAGCAGCCCCCTCCACGCTGTTTCGTGTGCCCCACGTCCACCCCTCCTGTGCGGTGTGGGCTCTCCACCCGGCGCTGGCGGCCAGGGAGAGCCAGCCCAAGGCAGTTTCTCCGTGGTTACCACGGGCAGGACCCCGGGGCCAGGCGTGGAGTGCAGAGAATGGGACATTTTCGGGAGTGCCAGAGCTGCCGGGCTCGCCCTGTGAAGAGGCTTGTGCCGGATGGGCGAGCCCTGCGGGGGCAAGGTGGGGAGAGGGAAAGGCCTGCCTCGAGGGGTGCCACACAGCCTAGGCAGTGTGCTACAGCTCTGAAAGAAAGAGATGGAAAAGGAAAGGCCAAGTTTACAACAGGACTCTTAAGGCGAGGCTCCTGCCTTGTATGGCTCCAGTGGTTACTGCACAGGTCCTGGCTGAGTTTAAACAGACCATTAGCCCAGTGCTGGGAGCCATGGAAGCTCAGCCTGCAGGTGCCCAGAAAAAGGAGTGGGCTTTTTTACCTCTACATCCTCAGTTACTTTAAAATCCATTTTAAACATGTGTAGCTATTACAATAACTGTTTTCATGATGGTCACATTTAGAGGTAATACAGAGGAAAATATTTATTTTCCCCGTTTCTCATTTCACTGAAAATGCAAAACACTCAGTAGATCCAGGCCGGTTTGCATATGTTTCTGCGTGCATGTGGTGCCCAGCATGGGTGAAGGAAGAGGCTTTCTTTGGATGCTAGACCCAGGAAGCTGATTATTTTCCTCCACCAATAGTGGGTAGATTTCCTTTGCAACAAAATGCCACCTCCTACACATCTTTCTCACGCAGAATACCCCCGTGTGACCATGTTCTTCTCACTGTCTGAAACACACATTTTTCAGAGGCCCAAGAGGAGTCCCACCCCTCTGGAAAATTCAGTCTTGAGCCAGTCAGGCAAGAGCTGTCCTGAGACAGGTCCGTGTAAATGGACTTGGTGACAGCTGCCTGACCTAGCAGTGGCCCTTTGCACAGGTGTATGGCCATCCTGGACCCATGTAAACCTAGAGTAACCTACCAAAATGAAAGGAGAGCAGGTTCAGTCAAGTTCTCATTTAATGGAGAGTAGATATTTGGCTCAAATTCCTATTAACCTTTTTATCCTCTGTAATTATGACTTAATAATGTTGTCAGTGGGAATTCTTTTGATTTCTGAAAAGAATTTAAATTATCATTTCAGCATGTGCCTCTAATTAAAAATGAAGGGGCAAAGGAGGCAGGGCAAAAAATAAAAGTACCAGAGTGTAAGGTGGTTCCCAGTTAATTCCCTGTCATTCTTCAGCCTCCTATGCAGGGAGTCCTGGGGATTCAACTCCCACAGGTCTGACCCGTGTGACAGCTATAAACCTAAACTGAAAAGGAGCCAGAGTTTGAACTGGTTTGGGAAAAAAAAAAATAGATCTTGAATGAAAGACCCAGACTTTGTAGTTAAGAGACAAAATAAATCCACTGAAGGTAAAGCAGAGAGCAAGCACAGCGTTGAATATTCCGTAGCATAGAGTGATCCTTCAGAAAAGCCAGGAGGTTTTTTTTCTCTGTGTTCGTAATCTTGATTCTTGTCTGTGCCCAGTAAATCAGTGGCAGTCAGCCCTCCCTCAAGCCCACACAGGCAGGCACATCGGCAAAGGGTGTTTCTGTAACATTGTGACAGGAACTTCATAACCAAAACCTCCTCTTACTCCTGCCACATTTAATTGTGTTTCTACTGCATTCCTGATCTGAGGCAGGTGTGATGGCAAAGCACAGAATAAAAGACTTGTTCCTAGAAATCTATTTAAAAAGTGTTGGGGTGTTTTTTGGGTTTGTTGTTGTTGTTGGTTGGTTGGTTGGTTGGATGGTTGGTTGGTTGGTTGGTTGGTTGGTTGGATGGTTGGTTTTTTTGTTGGTTGTTGACTTTTTTGTGTGTTTAAGGAGCATGTTCAAAATATTTCAGTTTGGGAAAGAATGGCTTTGAGGCACTGGTCTGCATTTTGCCTGTGTCCTTGTTTCCTAGCACAGATGGAGTCAGTCATGAGAGCAGACATTGCTTAGGAGCAATGGTGGAGTTCTGCCTGGGTGGCCAAGGAAAGACACCGGCCGCATCTTCCAATCTCCAGTTTAATGTCTTAATTCAAAAGGAAGTCATGTTTCCTGACCAAACGCACTTGTTCCCTTTGTTTGTCTCTTTTCTTTGAACTTGACTTTGATGTCTCAGCAGTTTTCACTGAAGACCCTGTTACCAGCATAAACTTGTTTGTGACTTTTTTCCTCTCAGTGACTGATGGAGGTGAGATAATGAAGATAGACCAGAGAGGTCCAAATTCTGCCCTCAGCTGTGTTTGCAAGTTGGCAGTGGTTAAACAGCTCATTGTTGAGGGCTGCAAAATATATTCACTGTGCTATTATTTTTCCATAAATTATTGGTGATCAGGTTATTGAGTTTGTTTTTGTTTTTTATAATTCCCTCTTGATACATGACATTTCTAGATGGCATTTTTCCAATCCATTTGAATATCAGAATAATTGCTGACTTTTTAATTGTTTTGTAAAACAGCCTCCACTTCTCAGACTGCATAGATGTACATTTACAGCCTAGCTGGATTCACAGCCGAGGAAATTTCATTTCATGGGGAAAACGAATTTTACCCCTTGGTTCAATCGCTACTCATCACCACAGCTCCAAGACACGCTGCACACATCTGTCAGAGAAGTGAAGAAGACAAAGAAGAAAGTTTCAGGAAGCTCTCCCCAGACAGGTTTCTACACTAACCATAGAGACCACCTCTGCACCTCCCGGTTCCTGCCAGCCCAGCTGCAAGCCTGCCGTGGCCCTCCCGATACAGCCAGCCCCCAGAGAGCCTTGAAAGGGCGCCTGCAGGTGTGCTTTCCTGCCCGCCGCCTCTCTCATGTTTCATTAACTCTCTCATCAGTGTACATCAGCACAGGAGTTATCTGAAGGTGCAGGGAGGCTACCACTACTTCAGTGATGGGTTGTTGAGATCTGTGTTCCTACCAGCTCAAGGCAGAGACCTCCGAGGTGCTGGCTCAGCCTTCCTGTACAGATAAAGGTGCTGCTGGCTGGGAAATGGAAATCTGCAAGAGGTTAGAGCTCCTACCGCTCAGCCAAGCCTTCTTGCTTAGAAATAAACTGAGAAACAGCTGTGGTTTGCTGTACTCAAAGGTCTAAAATACCTTTCAGTGGAATAATAAAGAAAAGAGATTATACTTTTCTTTTCTTTTCTGCTCTGCTCATACTGGCCATCCCCTCTGCACCCCTACCCACTTCATCTCTGCTTCACCAAGGTGCACAGCCATGATGGGGTTCAGGTCCAAACACTGCTGCAAATGGATTAATTAAAGTCTCTGGTCTCTCTAACAGCAGTGAACCCAAGCCCACATTTGGCCAGGATTAAAGACATGGATCATTTCCCTGCCCATGGCTGATATGCTCCTGCCACTCCCACTCAGCAGAGGCCCCACACATTCACAAAGGTTCTCTTGGTATCCCCAGGTTCAGGATCATCTTCACTGAAAAGCCAGCTCTGATTGTATCTCTAGTCACATCCTCCAGTCGGGGAGGTACACAAAAGCCTTTCGCTGGAGGTGATATGCTCCTGGCTGGAAGGCCCACCAAGAATAGGCAAGTCAGGCCATGTTACACCCAGGTTTGGCACCCTCTCAGCAGCTTTCCACCTGCCCAGGAAGGGGATGTGTTCTCCTGCTGCCCCATGAAGGTCTCACAGTGGCAGTCCAGGAACAGCAACTCACAGGCTCCTCTCCTGAGCTATCAGTGACACAGAAACACCCTTAATTTTCTTTAAGCAAAGGGGTTAGAGTAATCCTTTTCTTGCCAACCTCTGATTTGTGGCCACATCCTTTACCAGAAAACCCATAACAAATACCAATGCAGTTTGTATGGAGATAAGCTGCAGGACCAATGTGATAGCCACTCCTCCATGACTTCCCTGAAATCCAGGGCTTTCTAGTACAAACCTCATTGCAGCCAGCTGGAGTAGCTGCTCTTTGGATCTCAGAGCCAGATGCAGCCTGATCAGGGAGGACTAAACGCAATACACACCTGCACCACAGTTTTGCCACAGAAATCACAAAGCAGCAAGCATGATGATTAAAATAAGATGCTGGATTCTTTCAGCTGTCCCCCCTCCTTTTTGTTACCACCAAGTTTTGCTGTGCTGTCCGTCCGACACCCAAAAACCACTTATTACCATCGTCTCTGGCAGTTGATCAATGAAGCAACTTGTTTTTAATGTGACAGATTAAACAGAGTGAATGTGGAAATTTATTTGATACCTTAATTTGCCTTCCTGACAGTGATACAAGCTCTTCTTCCTTCCTCTTTAACATCCATAACTAACTTTTTCCAAAGGATTCCAATAACAGAAATCCACTTTTGTCTAGAGCACAGGAACTTTTCCAGAGGGCTCAATGTCCCAAAGGCAGCCTGTACTCTCTGGAAGACCATGCTGAGGGTGCTGCAGCTTCAGCCTTGCTCCACCAAAGCAGGTTTCCACACCCTAATCCAACCTTTCCAGTAAAACCAGGCTCTGTGAAAGAACGAGAGCCCAACTGCTACAGGTATAGGTTTGGACTGACCAGATTTCTCTTGACTGAACACACAGGCTGGCCAAGGACACCCTAGTTCTGGAGCTATGTTCTAGTGTTGCAGTGATGAGGATGTTTTGAGAAGTTGCATGTAGAATAACACAACCGAGCAACAGAGTGTGCTGCCCTTGCAGTTTCCAAGTCCTTGAATCTGCTGAGGAAGTTTGTGCTCATAAGACAGCTGCTGCAAGTCAGCAAAGGACTTCTCTGGGAGGTGATGATTTTCCCTTACCTTTACTCATGTTAAGTAAGCGCATGCAAATCTCTCTCTTTCTCTATCTATTATATATATATTGTGTATTTTTTTTTTTTTTTAGAAATAAAGAAAGGGTATTTTACTGAGCAGGCCTAAATCCCAACCAGCATTCTGAATCTATTATAGGCTGTGTATCATGTGCTTGCTCTATGGAGTCTCTTGTCCATCAGAACAAAAACTCACAAAGGACAGAACTCAGACAAGCATCAGACTCCGCACTCAGAAAAAGAGAAAACCATCCAAACAAGAGATTGCTGTGAGAACATCTTCTGTGATGAGAATTGAAACTGCAAGTCATTGGTTTTCATTGAAAGCAATGCAACCAAGAGTCTGAAATCAGTCATGTCCCCCAACAGATGAGTCGTCTGAAATCCGCCACCTTCCAGATCACACAGATCCTGAGATTTCTCAGCTTCCTCATTTCTGATCGCAGATTTCTGTAGAAGGGTATTTTATGATTAAAATCAAATTAATAGTAATAATAATAATCATA
This sequence comes from Hirundo rustica, assembly GCF_015227805.2. Lineage (NCBI taxonomy): Eukaryota > Metazoa > Chordata > Aves > Passeriformes > Hirundinidae > Hirundo > Hirundo rustica. The sequence continues at coordinate 58,830,819 of NC_053452.1, read as the reverse complement.
AAGGCACCATGGAAAAAAAATCATACACAGAAGTTGTCTGGCATGTTTGGGGTTTTTTCCCCCAATGAATAACGTGTTAATTTTCCAATTTATGCTGTAAGTGATCTAACACAAAACCTTTTATCTTAGAAGTAAGGTTGTCAGAGGCTGGTTCAGATACATCGGTGTTTAGAGTGGACTGAACTTAATATCACAATCGTATTTTAACCTAATCCTTCCATGCGCGCTGCAAGAGTTTCCAGCCAAGTCAATGGGAGTAATCATGTGAATAACACACGCAGGTTTCAGCCTGAAATTCTCTACCACCCTCATTTGTGGGTCAAGGTTGGTCTGCCTGGGGAAAAGCACAATGCAGTGCCAACAGTGAATGGCCTTTACATGGTCCATTTCCAAGAGATACAATGATACCACCAAACCACCGGGACTGTATGCACATAATGAAAAGTGACAATGCACTCATTTGTGAAGGATATAAGACAGCCACGGTAGTTAGGGCAACATTTGCATAATCACATTAACTTTAAGGACCTACTTTAAAATTGACCTAACAATGGCTGTCATTGTTTAAAGCCACAGCTGTCCATGCTCATCGGACAACATGCTTGGTCAACTTGTGTCGCAGCCATCTTCTTCAGGAGGACTTAGAAAGTTTGACTGAAAAAATCATAGGCTCCAGGACATCCTGTGAGTGTCTGGCCTCCCACTGTGGTTGGAGTTTCAGAGAATCCACAGCTTTCAGGGCTGCACAACTACTGCATTCTCATTGGGACTGGTTTAATCTATGACACAGCTTTATTTTTCAGAATTTTTCACCAAGGTTGTGTGAAAAAAGGCACGCCAATTTACTTATTGGCTGCTAAAAATATTGCAAAACATGAATAGTCTGAGCCCTGATGATTTTAGGCTTGAGCAAGTTACTGCTTAAGATTTAAAAAAAAATCAGATCTTGTACACCAGACATGATGCTTCAGTCAGATGTTTCTTCTACACATAGGGAAGACTGAACCATTTGCATCTTCATATGTCTTGCACAATCATCCCCCCCCACAAAACTGCTGATATTCAGCCAAAAATGTACCCGGTGAATGTTCTTCAGTAGAAAAATATTGACACACATTATCACCACATTTCAGGGTAGTTGGTCCTGTACATGGTTCTGATGAAAACCCTGACAAACTCTTCTTAGCTAAGACATTTTTGCTCTGAGTTTAGAAAAGCAGCCTTGTCCACTTTGAAAAGCATGTTTATTTTTAACTATTTTCAGGAGTCTCAGACAATGGACGTGGTACCGGACTAGCTGGAGAGAACTCAGAGTTTCAGTTACAGTGCGTCTTCTTTGAATAACACTAACCACAGGTAGGAGAATGACTAGAGCACACACTCTAGAATGGAAAACAAATAAAGAGAAATGTCGAAGGAAAAAAAAAATGTTGTAGCAAAAACAGTTCAGCTCTTTCTGAGAATGAGGTTGAGGAAAACTCGTTTTTCCTTGCCCTGGTAGACCTAGTTAGCATAGCATGAGTCTGTGAACTTTAACTGACTTTTTTATTTTGCATTGCATATACTGTGATTAAAAATCCATTTAGGCTCCCCACTGTCATTTTGTCTCAAACCGCAGTAACCAGTTTAAATATTCTTATATTGGCTTCACCTAAGAAACTCTCCTGGCTTTACGCTGTGGATCAGGGACTCAAAATTTTAGGCAGGAGTGTAATTTCTGACTCTTATTCCTATGAGGATTCATATCAACTCCACCAAGACACGTCCTCTGAGCATTTCATTCAGCAGAGGAGCACCAGGGGCTCACCTCCGTTTGGCAGTTCCCCTCCTGGGCAGGACACCCCACCCCTCTGGGGGTAAGGGGCTGCCCTCGGCCATCGACCACCCTGCTCTGCGCCCTAGGGGCTGATGCAATGCCACACCGGGCTCAGCTGAGCTGCCTCGGTCGCTCCTGCTGCTCCGCACTGCCTGCTGCTTGGGAAGGACCATGAGGTTACCCAACACCGGTGCGGAGGGACGCGGGGTAAGGTGGGCGTAAAGGCAGGCTGGAAGCGATGGGAATTGCTGGCTAGGAGCCAGATGTAAATATGTGCGTGAGTGTGCGCGCGCACATAAATGTGACTGTGTAATTAAGATTAGTATTGTAATGAATATACAGAAAATTGGGGAGTGAGGGGAGGGTGAATTAATTGCATGTCAAACCTCAGTTCTGACTCCCCTAACTTTGAAGTACTGCACTCCCAAGCCTTAATGATCTTTTAATTTATACTTTAAATGATAACTTTTACCTTTTGATTATTCAAAAGATGGGCAACATTTGACACCAGTAGTTTACATTTAAGAAAAGTAATTGAAAAGATGCAAATGCCTTTACTGAGCAGATATGCAGAATGCCCATCTGCCTTAAGGTGAAGTGAACAAGCATATTAATATAGGCAAAGCTTCACTAACCACACTTATTTGTATTTTAGGCACTTGTTCATCATGAAGATCAGCATTTATTCCTCATATTAATATCTGATCATATTAAGGCTACTGGAATAGTTCAATAGCATTACAAGAGAACTGCAGCTAGAGCAAAGATAGGGATGAGATCTCTGAAACCTCTTCAGAAACACCTATGCTGTTTCAGCACTTCTGTACTGTTTCAGTACTTCAGAAACCTCTGTACTTGGGGACTGAAAGAAAATCCAGCTTCATATCATATTCAAAATACTTAGACACACATACCTTTTCCACACGAAGGAAAGCCTCAGAAGTGAGTACTGTTAAAGAAAAAAAAAATGTAATGGTTGCGCACTACTGTCTTCTGACAGTCAAAACAAACCTTTGGCTGGGAAAGTGATAAGATGCCTTCAGTTGATTTTATTTTAGGATTCAAAGAGCTATGGCAGTCCCTTTATGTTAATCCAATGTCAAGATTCATTATGTAATTTGTACTTTTGAAAATCAGCATTGTCTCATCCGTACATTCCTATGGATTTGGTTATTGCTGTTGAACACAGTTTCGTTACAGTATGGTGACTAGGTATTTCATTACACAAAAAGACTTGTGTAAGTTTCTGCAGGGACTCAGTAATGAATGGTCAAGTTTCATTTCTCAGTGTGGCAAGGATGACACTAGTAGCTCCAGGATTTCCGACTAGAAAAAAATCTTAATATTTCATAGGAGATACTAAAATGTGTAAAGCACAAAGGGCTGAACTAGGGAATCCATTAACGTACTCTGTAGGTAGAGTATCTAACCCCTCCTCGTCACCAGACATGTCCAGTACCACCTCCCTGCCAGGAGCATTTCTGCATTCACACTACAAAACAAGTGCCTTCAGATGCCATTCCAGCCCATCCCACATACAAGCCAAATCAACATTGGCTAAACCCAAAGCTTTGCCAATTGAAAGCAAAACAACGTAGCATCCCACTCAGGCCTTCTCCACTCACTGGGCACATCCAAAGTTTGTGCATCTAAAAAAGAAGAAAGAAGTTCTCTTCAGGAAATCACACTTGCCTTTCAGGCTCAGTCCCCCTGAGGTAAAAACTTGCTCATTTGTTCAAGCAATGAGCAATCACTTTCCTGTTACTACTATTTGCTGACAGATTAGAGTATTTCAGGTTTCAGCTCCACCATTTTACACAGACTACAGCACTTACACTGAACACAGGTCTGCATCAGAGAACAGTTTGAAATAACTTGAAAATTATGTGAAATATGAGCTCACAACAGCATAAAATTGCCTATTTACAAATAACACCTCTGATAAAACATGCAGACTAAACATAACCTTAAATTCATCCTCTGCAAGACAAAATTAACTATTACTAATGCATCTGGATGTAAAATGAGGAATATGAATAGGATCATAACTGCTTTATGTAACTCTCCCTACCAAAGAGAAGCAGTGAGTCATTTATCTTAATGATGCCAATATTCTGCCAAACATAAGATAAAACTTCACGGCGTGGATAGAAAGTTCAGAAGCCCATTCAAGCGCCAAGCAAATCCTCCTCAGCTATCAGGAAAAGTAACTCATTTACTACAGAGTCAGACAAGGTTTACAAGGAGAGCAATATTTTTATTAGGCTACCTGATACAACTTCTTAGATCAATGGTTGAGCTAATGCAAAGATATTACAGACTTTGATTTTCTCTGCAGCAGAAAGCATAACCTCACTTGCACCCTTGGGCCATCACAGGTACAGGAGCATTCACTAATTGCATGACACACGTGGGACAAAGTGTTGTCCCATGACCGCATATGGAAGTGGTGGTGCAAAACGAGTACTGGCAAGACCTCCTACGCAAAGTCAAGGGTGGCATTGACACAGGTGGCACGGCAGAAATGCCGAACTGCACAGAGGCACAGGGGCACGCTGTGTATGTAGTACAGCAGGTAAGAGCCTCCATCCAGCTATTATCCTATTTTGCCTCACACACACCACGGGTGGTGGTACCTGTTGCTGTAGGGACAGGTGAGAACTATCTGCAAACCAGGTTAGTGTTTTCTGCAGTGGTAGGGAAGAGGCAAAGGCATTCTTTTTGGGGTACTGCGTGCCCTGACATGTGAGACTTGATTAATCTTTCTTAATACCAAGTGTTATTTTGTAGCCAGCTACCAATGTTATACACATAAATATACACTGTTTAAACATAAATTAGCATTGGAAGCTCATAGGCAGCAGCTCAAAATAAAATTACAAATACCCAACCCAGCTACCACCTCCAAAGTCCCCACACATTTCATTGCAATATGCATGTGGGTTAATTTCAGCTGCTGTAACTCGCTGATCTCCATTTAGCAACTTCTGGGGGTTTTCCTTTTTTTTTTTTTTTTTTTTTTTTTTTTTATGGCACTTTGAAGGCGTGGGCTTGTAGAGAAGTGATGTAGAACAACAACTGGAGAAAACAACCTAAATTAAGCATCTTTCATATCACTGAATAAAGAGGGGAAAAATCAGATGGCTTTTTCCTTCTGATAGTGTTTTCAAAACCCACACGAACAGTGCATAATTCTTCAACCTTTCCAATGGATATTTTGGGGCTTTCCCCTGGCTGAAAGCCCTGTCTTGGAGACTGTTATCCTGCAAGTCTTACATTCCACTCACATTTAAACATCTCAGATCTTACTACTGCTCTTTTCCTGTTGTTCATTTCTATCACAGCACCAGTCAAAAACATCAAGGAGAGCCTGACCATAAGACACAGTGTAACACAACACCAGAAAGTTCCTATTGTGTCAAGCAAAATTTGCTGCTAGGAGAATTATTTGCTAGTAAAATATTGTAAGAATAGATCTTGTACCTTCAAGGATTCCATGTGGGAATCTTTGCCTGCTGCTCACAACAGGCAGTGAAGTCACCTTCACAGGCAGGTGGGGCTACATATTTTCATCATACAAGGGCGTATTATTACATAAATCTGTGTCATAAATTTATGTCATATTATGTCATAAATCTACACGGTTTCTGTGAGAACTTATTTCATAGGCACACATCAAGACATATAGCCAGAACTCCCAAGCAATCTTTTGCCTTTCTTTTGCTTATTGGAGGAGCTGCAATAGCTCCTCTATCGAGGAACTGCAGTAGTGATATTGCAGGGTGTGTACTATACAGTGGTGGCTTGTTCCCTCAGTTATGGTCAATCAGTTTGGGATTCCTTCCATGCTTTCACTGTCTTTTCAAAAAAAAAAAAAAAAAAAAAAAAAGTGCGAAAGAAAGGAGGGAGGCAAAAAGGGAAAATTTTCTCAGCCTATTTCTTTCACATGGAGACCACGTGCAGCCTGCTTCCTGCTTTGCCATGTTCTGTGGCAATCACTTTGATCCCTCGGGAGGTAAGACGGAAGTTGGTCTTCACCATTTAATTTTTTTATAGATAGCAAAGTCCATCCTTCCACCTGCATCCAAAGCACTGAGGCAGCTGGCAGAACAAAGCAACAAAGCAGGAGAGAAAAATAGTTGACCAGAATCTATCTGAAATTGCCAGCATACAGGTGCAGTCTTGTTTTTCATCTCTGTTGCAGCAGTCCCCAGTGACTGTCAATGTTTTACTGGGGCTAATTAACCCTTTTTTTGCCTAGAAAGGATTGGAGAAAAAAAAAAAAACCCCAACCAATCAAAAAACCCCAAAAGCTATCCAAACTAGAATAAAATTACACAAGTAGAGAAATGCAAGAATCATATCTAGTTCAGAATTGCGCTGTAAAAAGTTGCTATGCAAGTAAAAACACCCAGCAAATCTGTGGGGAAAATTTGCATCTTTGGATAGCTGAGACAGCTCCGAGGTTCACATGTTACTTCTAACACCTGAACAAGGCGGTAAAGATAAACTGAGAAATCACTCAAGAAGCACCGTCAGGAGTAAAGGAGCAATTGTTAAGCAAGGAATAGTAAAACTGAACAATAAACTTGGATAAGCACTGTAGACGGGAAGTCAGCAAATCTAAACAACTGAAATAAAAGATAAGACTTTGAGGATAGATAAGAATTCCCAAAGCTGCAGTTTGGCTGAGCCGTCCACATTAAACATTCCTTCAGATCCTCAAGGAGAAGTGGTGTCAAAGGAGCCTTAGGAAGAAATTCAAGTGCAAAAGGCAGGACTGTTGCCTGCAACGTGGTGCCTCGTGCTCCTTCTCTGGCTGGTTGTTCGAGTCCTAAACTACAGGCTTCCGCCACTGCCCTGAGGAAATGATCCCATAATACCAATGTTAAGATTTTTCCATTTACATGTTGCCCAAGTTTTGCTTCTCATTTTCATCTCATTCCTGCTATTTATACCTCCTTCCATTAAAAAGGAAATGTCCACCTTTACCATTTAAGTATTATACATATTTGCCTCCTTTTCACTCTCTAGAAAACAGCTCCTCACTAACAAGGGTGTATTTAGCTCTCTCACAGCCTCTGTGAAATCCGCCCATCAGTGAAGGGTCCCTCCAGCCCTCCAGGACCAGGCTCACCACAGTGGCTGCAGAGGGAAAGGTCCTTGTTTCTTGCTTTCATCACCTGATACCTCAAAACGCCCCTGTCAAAATGCACTGGGCTTTCTTTCCCTTCTCCAATCACATGCTGAGTGCATGTCTAACCTCGCTAGCAGCGCAGTTTCTTTCCTCACAGAAAGTTTATTTCGTCCAGGTTACTTTTTCCCCCAGCATCAGTTTTTCCATAGCAACTTAAATTAGAACTAACTGTCTCTCTGATTTGTCACAAATTCTGACAGCTGCCTATCCGCCACTGAAAGCTGAGTGATGGCAGGACAGAGGAGTCAAACACTCAGGCAACATCTGGGCTTGTTTTTACCTTCAGTCTTTGGTGCCTCAGCTTTCAGGGTGGAGAGACTGTAAGGATGCTCTGCAGCTGCTCTTCAGCTGTGACAAAACCCAGACTTAGCCCTGCCAAAGCCTCTGTAGATGTATGTAAATAAGACAGTTTTGATAAACAGAGAATAATGCACGGGTCTGGGAGGAAAGAGGGGAAAATGGGGGACAAATGCTCGGTTGTGCTGGTACATCAGGAGTCCAGCGCCCGTGTCAGAGCTACTGAACCCTTCCTGATTCACCTCAAGCAGGCCAGTTCAAAACACCTCACCAGCCGGGAGTTGGGGATTCTTGAGCTGCAGTCACATTCCTGGCCCTCCGCGAATCCTCCCACTCTGACCCCGAGGAGCAGCGCCAGGGAAAGCGATGCCTCCAGACCCAGGAGCTACGAGCCTGCCACGGGGCTGGAACTGCTGGAAAGCCGGGCCGTGATGCAATCCTTTGGCAGTCGTTGGCTACGCTGCAGCAACACTCGCCTGCCTGCGCCAGTTGTGCCTTCTATATCCCTCGCTTTGAAGAGTGCCATGTGCAGAGTCAGTGAAAGGGAAAACCTTTCCCTTGCCAGGAGACTGCAACAGCAAGCCTTGGATATTCTGTTGGCTGTAAAAATAGAAAACACTGCTTGGGGGTGGAGGTGCCCAGTTCCTTCAGACCTCTCAGTTCCTCACACGATGTTTTCTCGAAGTCTTACCTGAATGATCCTCACTGCAGTTCAAGCCTATTCCTTCTTTTTCAATCAGCAAAATCACAGAGAATAGCTTGATGTTTTCCTCTTTGCAGCAATGTTAATGGTATTAACAGATAATCACCCTCTACTGAAATGGAATGGGATTTAGAAATATCAGCCATTAGGAGCCCTCAGCTGAAAGGGAGCTGAAGTATGACAAAACCTGCTCTCTTAAGTGTAGTATTTCAGGATTTAGCTGGATTCACACTGTTAAATGGAAATTCCATAGCAAATGGAATTCTAGGCTTGCAAAACAACTTCCTCCCGTTTATAAATCGTATCTTTGCATATATTTGAATGGTCAAACATCTATTTAGTCCCTGGAATTATTTGTTCTTTCATTAATGGAGACTAGATGAAAGCTGCAGATAACAGCTTAATAGTGATTGAACGTAAAGTAAAACCCCTTTTTATTGTACAGGATCTGCAGCCTGAGCACCATGGCAATAATCTAATGATGCCAAAACTTGGATGCCCTTCAAATGCTCCAGAACAATAGGTGCTGCCAGCATGACCTACACGAGGCACCAGCAGCTGAGGAGCCAGGCTCCCAAGTTGCACTTTAACTCTGCGGCAGTGGCAGCTCAAGGGCTGCGCCCCAGGGGCACCCTGGAAGGGCTGTGCCTGCACAGAGCTGGGCAAGGGGCCAGCACTGCTCAGCCCAGCCTCTCGGGTCTCCTGGTTTAGACCCTCTGAAGTCCAGCTGCCAGAATGCAGGCAAAGGTAAATCGGAGTCCTTGTCAGGGTACTCCAGAGCAGGGAAGCCCAACAGCTCCCAGGGACTCCAGCAAAGCTTGCCCAGAAGTGAAGCTCAAAAATGCCTCTGATTGCAGAACTTCCACATTTTAAAGCTGACAGGGGTTTGGTCTGGGTATGAGGTGTGAGATGAAAGTTGCCTCTAAAGCTGCTTCAGCACTTTGGAGCCTTCTCAGGGATAAGCATGCAGCACACTGTGGGCAATTAAATGCACTGATTTTGTGCACTCAGCTGTGCATCAGCAACTCCTTCAGAAAAAATGTCCAGCTTCCGTCATTTGACACCAAAACCCAAATAATTTGAATGGCTGGTGGGATTATCCAATGTATGTGCCATAAAATCCACATCTACTCTATGCAGCATGAAACTAAAACACTGATGCAGAAAGTACATTTTACTAGCAAGCAAAAAGTGATTTCTCAGACTATACTCAGAGTAGATTTGGTGTTTTCAGACAGTTTTTGGAATGGGAAAGGTTAGGGAAGTTAGGGAAAATAACAAAACCAAAACATGGTAACATGATGTAGTTAATTTCCTGACTATTATTTCCCTCCTGTTCACCAAATGGTTGCATTCACAGACTACCTAATTTCCTGAACAGAAATCTTGTTAATTCTGAACTGTGGAGAAAGAGTCCCCCACGAAGAAAAAATGTGAGAACATTACAAACCATTCATCAACCGAGATCACAAAAGGAGAGAAATGGACAGGGAAAAGGCCAAGTTTTTCTACAGTGAGACATTTCCAGCCATACCACAGCATTTATTTTAGTTTAAACATACGGCTCAGTGAATTAATGAAATGATGGTGCAGAGGTCAGGACCCACCAGAAATACCATCCTCTACCTGCTGTCATCATATAAGTCTGCGTATTTTTCAGAAGCCTAAGTAGTCACAGTTTTTATTAGTCCTGTTTCGAAGTAAAGGTACTTCCACTCCTTAATGAGAGAGTGCTTACAATTGAGATAAATACTGGATTTGCAGCATAACCCCTCTATCTATGGATAGGACATCATTATTTCATGTTCTGTAAATTAAGCAGGCCCTCCTCAACTACTTTTTAACACATTTCTGTTTTGTTATCAAATCGAGACACCATCATATGTGCTGGGCAGGCATTCCTGTTTGTAGAGGACAGAAACTTGGGTCCTCTCCTTGCCAGCTTATCCAGCATTTATCTTTTCCCTCTGTTTTGATGGTAATTACCACTTTTGATTGCAAGAAACCTGAGGGGAGAAGTAACCTCTCTTTCCTTGCCATGGAACATACTTCAAGGCTTTCAGTTTTTCTGGCCAGACTCCCATCCCAGATTTTTGGAGCTCCAGTGGAGCTTTCTTTGCTATTATAGCTGCCAGCAGAGTGTATTGTAATAAATTAGTGTCCAACTACAGCTGAGTAATCCACCTTTACAAACAAAGCCCTTTTCCAGAGCTTTTTCCTCTCATGCCTGATAGTGCCAGCCCCAAAAATAAAATTATCAAAATTGCCTTCCCAAGTCATGAGACTGAAAAACATGATTTTACAGAAGTTCTTAAAAAATCCCCAAACCCTCAAAACTTAGTCCTACCATAAATACAGACTACCTTTCAGCTACTGAGTCATAGGTATGTGACAGCTAAACTTTTAAGATTCTGCTTGAGGACTGGACATTGTCAAGCCAGCCTTACAAAGATTAACTCTTGGGCTGTCCATGGGAGAAATATTAGTATCTTCAGCTAAAGACAGGGGAATTGAGGTGGAGGTTCAATTTACCCAAGGTCATGCCATAAATCAGGGGAGAAGCACAATTAAAACTGAATAGCCATGGGCTCATGAGTTCTGGAGAAAGATTCAGGGTCAGGATTTTTGCTCCAGCTAGAGATTTATGACAGAGGATATAATGAATAAAACATTTTCACTGCAATTTTCTTCTCAAAGAACGGTTGTTATGCACCAACACTGATCTAAGTGAGTTACAGATGCTATTCTAGAGGAGGAAAAAGGCAACTAATAATAGTAGACATAACAAAGAGAAAGAAAGGAAATATATGATCATATAATTTAAATGGACCCAGAAATACTTTTTTTTTCTTCCATCACACTGCTGTAAGATAAAACTAAACTTTTCCGTGAAAGAGAAAAAATAATAGCCAAGCTCTGTAATGTAATCACTTGGGCATAGATTGTACCAAACAGAGCCACCTCACTTCTTGCTTCCTGTAAAAACCTTAAGCATCCCTAATGTGTCTTCTGATCCTTACCTCTTCTACACTAACAATTCCAATCCTTCACACAATTTTTGTAGGTTTCTAAATCTCTTGTCACTCCCACTGCTGTTCCCTGAACCATCTACAGTGCGTCTGCCAGCTCCAGAACGCAATGCCCTAAACTAAAGCAAAGTATTCCTGCTGAAGCTTCACCAGCATAACTTGGGAAGAAGTAATAATCTTCTGGTCTTACACACTTCACCTCTGCTGATATCACTCAGGTGACCCTTTTTTCCAAACAGACATAGTGTGTTGATGATTCACTTAGTTTGCCTTTGAACCGGTCACCATTCACATTTTTCTGCAATGAAACTGAAAAGCCACTTTATATTTTTGTCTTTGGTTCCTTTTTCCTCTAGCCCAAATCTTATTGGCTCCTATTTTACCAATTAGCAACACTACTTCCATTTTCCAACGTATTTTTATTTCTGATGATGTCCCACAAACAGCCTGCAAACTCCTGGTGTCACGCACACGTTTTATAAATACAACTACATCATCCAGCTCATTAATGGAAATAGTGAATAGAAGTGACAGAGAACTGACCTCAGGGACCTCACTTGCAATATCTCCCTGGTATGATAACTAAATTTGGATAACTCTTTTTTGAATGCAGCTTTTCTTTTTTAATTAGTTATGCATCAACTCCTTGTGATAGTTGACTGTATTTCCTCCGCTTTGGCAATAAGAAACATCATATAAGACAGTATCAAAAATCTTACTGAAATCAAGTCACGTCATTTATTATGCGCTCTTATTCACTTAGACTAGTTTTACTGCCGAATAAGTGAGTTCATTTGAATATCCAACATCAGTATTTTTCACAGAAAGATTTTTCCCTGAAATGGTCTTTAAATAAGCACAGAATTTCTTTATGAAAAACTGCCAACATTTTCAATATTTCCTATGACAATGTAATCCTATTCCTTTCAAAATTTGTAAAATCACTGCTGGTATTTTTTAGTAATTATTGATAAAATATATCTAATGAATTAGGTCACCGAGTATTTAGGCACAAATTTCAGATTAAAGTTAACTAATCTGATTTCAGTTGAAACTCAAAAAAACAGCTGTAAATTAAACTCAGCAAAGTGGAAACAAATAATCATTTCAACATCTTTTAACAGAGCGTTTTCTTGGTTTTCAAACAGCACTAAGAACCCAGACCACAACTTTAAATTTAAATTTCCAAAGCCTTTCCAAATGCTTTTCTTCCTAGAGCAGATACTTTAGCATCTTAGGACAGAAGAAGCACTAGCCCTACTCACACCCTTCTAATAAAAAAAAGTTGTAATGATAGTGGCAAATCAGCAGCCAACCTGCCTACACAAAAAAAGCCAACCTTCAAAAGGGTTGATGTAAGACAAGGCAGCTATATCGATATTTGCACAGATTTTCCCAGGAGTGAGTAAGTTCTTTGAGCCACAGGAGGCACGAGTGCCTGTAGAAGTGAGTCACCCCAGGGATGGACGGCAGGGTGTCCATCAGGGAGATAAGCGGCGCTCGGTGCCCGGGCAGCTGGCACGCTGCCACCCATCCCATTTCTCCATTTCAGCTGGAGCCTTGCGCAGCAGGCAGGAGGCCAGCAGGGAACTGAGGGCAGCTGGGAGGGAGAATGGGAGCAGCACCACAAATTGCATGTCCTTCCAGGAGTCCTTAATCCCGTGTGACATGTGCCACTGCTTACAAATCTGCGTAGAGCCAGGCCTGTTTTCCACACTGCTGCACTGTGCAGAGAGACTGCCAGTGCCCTGCTCAAGCACTTCTCTGCTGCTATTGCACAGGTTCAAATGGCAGCAAATCTCTTTTCCTCTCTCTGGATAAGTTTTCATTCAATTTACAGGATTCAATCTGACCCTGTGAGATGTATTTGCAAACTCCAATTCACACCGGAACTCTGCAAGTGAGGTTAGCCAACGTTCAGCTACAGGCACAAACACATGCATCTTCAATTTGGAAGCTGTGCTGGTCCACTGCTAGGTCCTAAGAAAGCAAGTAACTTAGCTAATTCTAGCTCTAGGAAAACATGGCAGTGCTATGGAAAAACATACCAACAGTTCAAATTAATTAGGAATAGACTTCTTCAATTATACAAATTTCCAATATGTTTTACCACACATTCAAAACAACAACAACAACAATAACAAAAAAAAAAAACCACCAAAAAAAAAAAAAAAAAAAAAAAAAGGAAACAAAACCATTAATAAAAAAAAAAAGGAAAAAAGATAACCCAAAACATTCACAGATGTTACAGCACTGATCTTAGCGTGGGAAACTGGTGGAGTTTAAATGACTCAATGAAGCAACCTCAGCCTACAAAAAGACCAGACCTTGACAGTGTTTGACCAATGTCAGCTCCAATGTGCTGAACTAGTCACATTTCCTCTCCTTGCAATACGTGTCTTTAGAACAACCAACCTGAGCTAAATATTAGGTTTATCACCTTTGGTGGCAGGCCTTTTATGTACATTTAGGCTGGAAGATATTTGAGTCTTACAGCTTTCTTCTTAGTTATCATGGCTCAGGAGAAATTTTTGTTGATAGTGATGTTGGTAATGGCTTTCAGCATTACTTGTCCTGTATCGCCTTCCGTTTCACTGGCATGAAAAAACAATCAATGCTAAGCTTTGTTAAAAGTATTAACTCTTCTGAGGAAGCAAACTGAACCAAGCTGTTGCTGGATGATAGCACAAACCATCAGGAAATTGTATCTTAGACCATTACTACACAGATCTCTGCCTCCAACACAGAACCTGACCAACAATCAGAACCTCGGAATTATCTGACAACTTTTGTCCTTGGGAATTCAGGCTACTCAGGGATCTAACTGGAGGCAGCCAAGTCTCTAACTCTTGTTCCACAAACCTGATGTTGAAAACACTGCCTCAAATAAGTCTCGGCAAGAGCCAGGTGCCAAGGTTCCCAAACACGACTTGAAAACACATACTGTTGTGTTGACAAAGAGTACAAAGGGCAAAACGCCAGAGACACTGAAATCAAAGAGCTGCCATTGAGGCCTTTTTTCCTCTTTCAGAGAAGATTTAACCCTGACTGAAAATACAGCAAGAAAAAACAACTGTAGCTACCACTTCAACCGAGTGTGGGGCAAAAGCGCTGTCTAGAGCTTCCAGCCTCCTTCTCAGTGCCGGCTCAGTGACTGGCACTCATCCCTGGGGAGCAGGAAGCCTGAGCCCTGGCCCTGCTCAGTACCAGCCCCTGAGGAGGGTGCCCTGGGCACCCCTGCTTTGAGGAGTGAGGGTGCCCTTGCTGACCCTAAGGGAAGCCCACCTCCTTCTCATTCATACCTTTGGATACAGGCAGCAAATTAGGAGCTTTGGGGTCTAAACTGGAAGTCCTGATTCTGAGATGTTTCCCATGAAGAACAGGGCCTGCAAGGTCCAATGAAGCTGCACCCTTGGGACACAAGCCAGCGCAGGGCCACGTGTTGCTCCACACGTTCTGTGTGCCCGCGCGCATCCACGGCGCGTCTCCAAGGAGAGCACTCCGGGATGTTCATGGCTCTGTAGCTCTGTCTCAGCTAACAGAAGAGCCACTTTCAGTCACCCTCCATTGCAACCTGGACCTGCTCAGCTCTGCTCATGCTGTTGCTTAAGGAGGAGGGATGTCAGGAACCCTTGACCACAATGCAGAGCACACTTACTGCCCCTTCTGCCCTTTCCCTGATGTCACTTTTTTATTATGACATTATACCAAACCACAATAGGGATTAACCACCCCCGTGTAAGCTTATTATAGGCTTATGCAGGCTGCTAGAGCTTGGCTTTGGATGGCACTTGTTTTAATGAGCTGCAGGCTGATGTCACTGTTACGCCCAGGATTGTATATCCCCATCAAGCGCTAAAATGAATGTGCACCATAACGTGGAGTTGCTTTATACAGTGTCTATACAAAGGTGTCAAAATCCTGATGACATACACCGAGAAAAAAGCGGGCTGATGATGCGATGCAAAATAAAAACGTTGAGGTGAAACTAAGGGAAAAATTATGGTCCATAAAAAACCAGCACTGTCAAGTGAGTAACACTTGGTGATGTTAACTACTTCCATGTACTCTGAACGGCTCAGCTGCAGCAATGGATATACAAAGGCTTAACTTGTGCACATTAAACACAGCGCGAGCAAGGGAGCAAATCAGCCTATTCTACTTATCAAAAATTTGGGAGCGGAGAATGAGGATTTTCTTCAAATTATACAGTTGCGCAGTGCTGAATTAGCTATTTAGCTGTGGATCAATAGCAGTATGTTCAACACTGAAAATAACCCCCAGAAAAAGAAGAAATTCAGTATTTATTTTACCTGAGAGCGGATGCAATGAACTTAGGCTAAGCAGCTGAATTCAAGGACAACCTGTTCCAGTCACCTCTGTAAGAACTAGAGATATTAAAAAAACTGATTTGTGAGAAATCTGTACTAATTCTCTTTTGCAACACACAGAAAATTTTATTGGAACTCTTTCACTATTATCTAACAAAACCAAGAATCTTAAACACGGGCAGAAAAATAAATACGGGCTGACCAAGAAGAAAGTTAAACCAGCACTGAGTGTCTCAGCTCCATTTATTAACTTCATCACCAAAAGACACAACTAGGCCTGTGCTGACTCAGAAAATGTGTGAAAAGAGGTTCCTCAGTCGAATATGTCCACAGAACTTCATTAACTCTCCTTCTGATCCCAGAACAGTAGGATCTAAGCCAATATATTCTGCAACCATTTCCTTCCCAGCTAGTGCAGGCAGAGGTATTAACTCTGCCATGTGCACTCCAGGATGTTGGTGAATGTGAGTCTGGTGAAAAATTTCTACATAACAGAGAAATAATGGCAACACTGGGCCACCTTTTTTTCTTTTTCCTTTAATCCCTGCATTTTATGTGACTACAGAGTTTTCAAACAGCTATATCATAACAGTCTGTCGCAAGCGTATTGGGTGTTTCAGTTTGCCAGACCTGTCATAATAAATTAATTACAGGATGTTGCAGAAGTGGCTGAGTTCCAGCAGCATCTTGCACAGTTTAATATAGACCTATTTCCCCATTTCGATGTATTTGTGGTTAGATAAATCCTCAGAAAATTTACAGCTGCTACATACTAGTTTATTATACTCCCTGACTTTGCAGGCAGTATAAATGCAACAAAAATTTGAAGTCTGCTAAGAGCATAGATTTTACTGATATTGCTTTACCGGTGTGGAAACATTTTTTCCACTAAAAGTGGCATCTGCAGTTTCTGCTGATTGTTTTCATTTGAGCATTACACAGGACTTATGAACTTGCTTGTCACAGCCCAGCCAATTCATTTGGCTTGACAAAGTCCTCCCAAAAAATCAGGTGGACGAAGTTTTATATGAAATGCCGAGCTGACATCTTCATCTATGACTGCAAGAGAGAAAAGGTTTTCCCAGCCTTTAAAGCTAGTATACACTAACTGCAGCCAAGATGTTGTGGCTCAAATCCTGCTCCTTGCTGATTTTGCTGGAGCTTTGAGCATAGGGGTCCATCTACTCCGAGCAGCTTGCAGAACTGGGACTCTACATAAACATCCCAGTGCTGGTAAACAAACCCTCCTGTAGGGGAGAGCAGCAAACAACCTGCACACAACAGATGAAAAAAAGACAAAACTCTTGTCAAAACCACTGTCAGCAGAACACATGTACATGTAAGAAAGGGATCATATGACATTACATGTTTGAAAGAGCAACTTGATCCTTAAAGTTCCAATCTCTGCTGCAGCTGTTCTGCACCAGATGAAGAGGCTGGAGAGGACTGAATCAAGGCAGAGGTTTCTATTGCAACAAACATCTATAAAGGTGCCTCCTGAAAACCTGTGCCAGAAATCAGGGAATTAAAGCTTTATCTCTCCTCACAGCTCTGCAAGTCACAGACTATGCGACTACAACCTTGTAGGCTGTAGCTCAAAGTTAGAACACCAGGGAGCTAAGAGTTACTGGAGAGACACAGAGTGTTGTTCATGGGCTCTGAGAGTTCATCCAGAAAGTTTCTGTAAATGGCACAAAACAAATGTTTTAAAAAGTGAAGTGGTTAAATATCTGAATTTCTAAAGTCTAAAAAACATGACTGAAGCAACCAAAGCTCTGCTATAACACACCTACACGCTATCTTCTGTTCCTTCTTCTTAAGTTCCAATTTCTAATTGCCACATTTTTGCAAGTCTTCCCCCAAGCAGCAGTTTTCTTCTCAAGTTGCTTATTTCCCTCTCTCAGACCTCCTCTTGTTTCTATTCCCTACATGAAGCAGTTTTGTTCCTTAAGTATGTATGCTAAACTCCAAGCAATAAACCCCCTTGAACTAACACAGTATATTTTTACAAATTTGGGTGTACATCAATAAGATAATAGGTTTGAAATATTCTGTTATGGACATTGGACAGAATGCTAAGGGAAAAACCCTAGAGTACCAACCTTCACATGAATCTTCCTGGCCTCCCTCCACTAGTCAGAAAACACTTCTATCTCCTCCCAATTTCCACATCCGTAAAATAGGTTGCACTGCATACATACTAATTTCATATGTGCTAGAAAAGGATCATTAAAAAATCCCATCACTCTTTGTGTTTACCAAACAAGTGTTTTTGCTCTAGTCTGTTCCCGCCTTAAACGAAGTATTTCCTATTCACCTGAGTAATTAGAGCAGAAGGATGTAGTGAATGAAGTGCCTCATTATCAAGTTTGCATCCATGGTCCCTGCAGAATGACTACCATGCCTGCTATTTTTTATAGCTGTCTGCTTTTGCTTGTAATGGGCCATTGTTAACCCTAAATGATCCTGACATTCAATTCTCCGTCAGACAATTGCGTCCAGCCGGCAGATTTAGTTCACTAGTCAACAGAGACTTTCGGTTGTCATGTTCCTCTGTGTTCTCATTAGCCCTTGTTTGACTGTGATCCATCCCCTACTGCCTTCTGAATTAAGTGATGCTACAAATACACTTATTATGTTTTATGATGTCTGTTCCTCAAATTATTTTAAGGAAAAAACTAAGTGCAATATGATGGATATTGGGAAACAAAGGAAAAACACGGGCACACATTTTCGTCAGCATTGCTGATTTACGCAGAGCTCTCGATATCTCTGCCCTATCATAAAAACGTAAGAGCAACTCTATGGTGTAACCACACACAAAAAACCTACAAACACCAGAAAAATGAAAGACCCATAATGCTGCTATCGCCAGGCAGCTATAAATATCTAATATTCACACTTTTTAAAGCAACATTTTATCTGGTTTGTTCCAGCAATGAACTCGTGTCACCCTCTAAGGAGTCTCACAGAGACTTTTATAACTCTTGCACTTTAATTCACATATCATGGCTCAGGGTGCAATTTTGCAGGATGCTCGTAATGCTTCATCTAATAAAAAAAGAAAATTTTCAGTAGGCAATCTGAATCCTTCTGGCTTTCTTTTCATCCACTGAAATTTAAGTCCTCTAAGTACTTAGGCAATATTCAGCAAATGTACATGATAGTCACTGTAAAGTGATTTTAGAAAATATGTAGATTGCATTAACACAGAAACAAGAAGCATTACATAAAGTTTTTAATTAAAAAACTTCTTTTTAAACCATTACACTAATCTAAAGTGTTTAAAAGTTTTATCCTTTTTAGTAAGTTTAGAATTCCAACAGCAGTGTCTGAAGAATAAAGACTCTGCTAATACCAAAAAGCAGTTCCTCTGAAAATGAAATGTATCAGCCATATTACTGAAAAAAAAGTAAAAACTGTCTTTGACATTGTGCCACATTCATAATTTGTTAAAGAGATTTTAGGGTGAAGGCTCTAATTTTAATACTGAAGGATCACAGACTTTTTAAAATTTCAGATATTTTTGCTCCTTCTCTGTTAAATGAATGCAGAAAACTAGTACCACAGTGACACTGAGTACAAAGGAAAAGAAGTCTCTAACCAACCATGTGGTAGGGAAGAAAAAAAATTACAGAAGCAAAACAAAAGCTATTGCAATTACATGAAAACATTATGAAAAGTTTATTTTCAACTCCTGCATTTTCATGTTTGGCCCTTATCTGATTCCTTCTGCTTAATTGTTATTTGGAACCGTGCCTTGGAAGACACTACTGCTGCCTCTCCTCTCAATTTGGAAAGTGTGGCAAAGCAGCTCTATTCAGCTTCAGAGCAGTGAACATAATTGGAGCCCTAGTTCGCAAGCATGAAAGGAGGTGCTGTGCCTTTGATTAGAACTTCCATCTCTCTGTGGTGTTTATCTGAAGTGTTATTTCTGTCTTCAGTGTCGACAATGGCAAATTAACATTTTACAATGCTTTCCAATGAGCTCTCAGATCTTGGCTACTGCTCAGCTCTCCCTGACGTGGAGCCTGATGTCATGCTCTGTCCTTGTTTTAAACGTGACCCAGGACATTTTAAGAAATGTAGGATGTCGAGATTTTTCCCCTTTATAGAGTCTCTAAATGCCACATGTCACACAGGATGATGAGCTGAAAAACACTGCAGGGACATAAGAGGTAGGGAGCCTTGACAGAACCAGGCAGCCCCAGGACTAAGGTAATTTTACACCACCTCTGACTGGGGAAAGAGACATTACTAAGTTTCCAGTACACATATGCAAGTCCCATTTAGTGCAGGGCTCCATGCACACACTAGGCAGAGCAAAGTTGGGACTGCTGGCAAATAACAGCTACCTGTGGGGCTAAAAAAGAAGATTTGCTGGTCTGCTTTACTTGAAAGAAAAAAAGTTTACTGATTTTTCTGGCTTCAAAACATGTGCAAGGAAGGTATTACAATATACAGCAACTAGTCCTCTGCATCTGGGTGCATTTCACACATCAGTGCCCAGCATTGTTATTTTCACTTCTTTTTTTAATGGAATCAAGTGCCCTGTCTACTAAATAAGGGTTTTCTAATTTTATGTTATTTATTGCTTCAGAGGGGGAGGAGACAGAATTTCCTAGCAGAGTAAAAATAAACTGGACATCATCAGCCAGAAAAAATGCCAACATTTACCGGTAGAAAGTGTTTTGTTTAATATAAAATATAAATTATTTAACACCATAGACAATTAGTGAAGTCATTAGCAAAAGTTCACAAAATAATACTCAAATAAAAAAATAGATTAAGGATGCTTACAAGTGAATAAGGACTACAAGTAAAACAAACAGCATAGTTGGATACGAAATATTTCATTCAGACAAAAGAAAGTATATTTGGCAAGACTGCTGCCAAAGCAGCCAGGAACTCTGACAAAACTGCAATGAATCTTTACTACGTGCAGCACAGCTCATTTGAAAAATACAACTGCCTGGAATTTGCAACACTAATTTATTTTGATAAGAACAAGTAGTCCTACTGAAGACAGTGTAGTTGCATAGGTAGATACTCCACAATTCCCCTCGGAGCTGCAAAATGCAGTCCATAAAGATATTTGATGTCAGGAAAATATTTTTTGAAAGCTTGTGTTTTCAGGTACACCTTAATGTCAGCACTCCTTTGGTTTTTACCATTCTGAACACTCTTCTATTTTGCTTACGCACACTTTAAAATGCTAATTTAATAATTTACGTAGTTGTTTGGCTTGTTTTGTTCTAGATCACACTTTTTCACTTGATTCTTTGCTCCCAATGGATTGATCTACAGCCTACATAAATGCCTAATCAGATATCAAATTAAGAAACACTGTATTTGACATTTTCAGTTCTTTTCCAGTGCTGTGAGGAGCTGAACCTCCAAGTTGTGCTGATTTCAAGGAACCCAGGGCAAAAGTCATCCAAAACAGGTTTGCACCATTGATAAGTCACAACTGGTACCATTTTGCATATTTAAGTATTTTAATTTCTTTGTTTGTTGTTAATCCTAGAAGAGAGATCATAATTGCAGCCTTCAACGCATGTAATGAACATCGCCCCAGTATTCAGAAATAAATTATGCCTCTGCGTCATGGCATTCAGGCTCAAAGGCAATATTTGTCCTTCCATTTGTGCTTAAGTTTGAGCCTCTCGCTGCCTTTTTCTTCTTCTTCAATTCCACCCCATGGGATGTAGGTTCGTTTTCAACACCACTAGTTGTAACTGATGACAGAGGAGTATCGACACTCATTAAGTTGTGCTGATTTTCTCTCTCATTCCTTTGTATCCTTTTCTTCTTTTTCTTTGTACCTCTAGAGGAAGGTGGATATAAAAAGAGTAAAAGAAACACAAAGTTAGCCCAAATTTAGAGCTTTTTCCACCTACAGCTGATGTGTTAGAGCAATTGTCTGCCTGTCCTCTTGAGCACAATGCTGAAACAACTACAAAAACTACCGTTCCACAGCAGAACAAAGACAGAAAAACCATGAAGACAAAATATGAGACCACTCCACTAGTCTA
Source organism: Hirundo rustica (assembly GCF_015227805.2). NCBI lineage: Eukaryota > Metazoa > Chordata > Aves > Passeriformes > Hirundinidae > Hirundo > Hirundo rustica. The sequence goes on along the minus strand of NC_053452.1, from coordinate 58,809,411 downwards.
CTTTTTATCATAGCATTGCTTTGAAAAGAACTGCTCATGATCTTAAAAATCAGCTTGTCTGATCAACAGACAACAGATGTAATTAAAAAATACAAATTACCAGTCTCCTCCTCTCATAAAAGCGATCGCACTTGTTTTTTTGGTTTTTTTTCACCTGCCTAAGCTCAGACGCCAAAATACGTACAATTAAGGAGAGATTCTCAGTTTATTTATGCAACAAGAATAAGATAGGCAGTCAAAGTGCATAAAGTTAGTTTCTCCATTTTAATTTACCTGAACAAGGACAGAGTCAGAAATCACTTCAGTGTCTATTTATGCTTATCAGCCTTCATACAGTGCCTAAAGGATCAGTCAAGCTCTTGTATCCCGGTTGATGCCTCTAACTGGTCATGCACATGATGGCAGGGATTATGCAGACGTTACACCACTTGTAGCATGAATCCCACTCCTGGCAGAAGTTGTAACTTTATTTAACTATAAATACGTAACAATTCTTTGACTCTAACCTTTCAAAGGAAGGTATTGTCTTTTTTCAAAATTTGTATTGTGCCTAGCACAAAAGGGTCTTGGTTTATGAACTGAACTGTTTAATGCTGCTAAAACACATTGGCAAATGGATGAATCAAGACTGAAGAGTGTAATCTGTGTCTTTTCCACAAAAATGGTGCTACAAGTGCTGCGCTGTTGATGATACTGTTCTAAGGTATATTTTATAGATGAAAACGTTTACACATCAGTCCTGCTAATGAACTGATGAATATCTGCCTGTAGTTGGAACTTTATAAAAAGCTAAATTGTATACTTATATGTGGATTGCTACAGCTCTAGATCTTACTGGAACATCCTAAGGGAAAGGTTTGGGAGTCTAAGACCCTCTGTGTTAGGATTCCTAGAACAATTTGAGGAGGCTACATGAGGAAATTAGGTTATAAACTCATAATTATTCAGTGTTACAAGTACCAATGTACCAAACCCAGTGTTCAACTGGGTCTCACATAAAATTATGCAGAGCACTACCTAGTACAGCTCAAGAAAACCATACAATGGGAACATACCTAAGGACATACTGTGCTGACAAGTAGCAGCTAATCATTAATATTCAAAGGGTAAGGTTACTATGCTATTTACAATATAAAGCTACTCTAATTGTGAGAAGCAGTTTACATATTTTTATTATTTGAACATCAGATGTGATGATGCATCAAAACTTAGATTAAAATCACTTAGCATCATTTGTCTATTTCTTCTAGAGTCTGCAGAAGACGGCAGTCAACTGCTTGGCTAAGAAAAAAAGTCTACTACCATTTTGTATAAAATTTGTTTTCCTATTGCACAGCCATATTTTCCACCAGAAATTCTCCAGAAATAGACATTTCATGAGGACTTGCCATTCATGTTCTTTTACAGCAGGTTTTGTGGCTGTAGTGAACAATACTGTTCTAATAAGCAAACTAGCAATTATTCATTTGGCTTAGTGAGTTGTGCAGGCGTTAATGTTTCACTCCTCTATACTTTGAAGTGTGCACTTGGCAACCACTTGATTCTTAGGAATTGTGCAGTAAATAAATTTCATATTATATACGTCAATGAGACATGAATATTAAGTATATTTTCACAGAAAACAGAAAAATAACAGCTCGTTTTAGGTGAAGCAACTATTTAAGTACAGACTGGATTGAATCTCAAGTCATGTTGATATCGTTGCTGAAATAGAAATCTTTTCCAGTTAAGATGGCAACACTTGCATGTAGGTAAATTTTTAAAGCTATTTCGAGACACATTGACTGCAGTGAGCAAGAAAATTAGAGTCCTGGCAGGTTAAGTTTTTGGTAACAGTAAAGGGAGAGTTTTCATGAAAAATAGGCAGCCCTGTTTCTGAGATGTTTTATTATCTGATGTGTGCTGTATAAACACCTATAAACAGAAATACTAACAGTTTTTCAAACTAGCGCCATCAGCAGCGTTCAGAGGATTCTTTTTTAGCTCTCAAAATAAGGCAACAGCTTGTAGTTTTTTCTGAGAAAAAACCTGGTGGCCATGTGGTCACTGCTATGAAGTGCTGTGACATGGAGCATGCATGAATTCAGGTTGGAATCTCCATGATGCTCCTGCTCTGTACAGTTCAGAGGGAGGGAGCACATTCCAGTGACTCAAGCATGTAGGTGTCTTCTCTCACCTTTTTGAAATGTAACTGAAGTGATTTTTGGGCTCTGTTCCTTCAGTGTGACATCTTCCCAGGATAGCCCTAATTTCCATTAAAATGAACATTTTTATTTAATATGACTCAAAATTCTTGAATTTTCTTAAATCTTTTGTGATTCCACATTTTAAATTTGTGGTTCCACATTTTTCAGTGGATGCCCTGGAAAGGTCACTCAAAATAATTGTTTCCTCAAGTCCTACCAATGGAGTTGAGTCATCCCAAATTTTTGATACTGACTTCTAACAGACTGTGTTAACCGTCACAGTAACTGTGCTTTTAAAGCATTTCCTTCCTTAATGTATATACTACTAGAATAGTTGTGTCCAAAATTTAACACTGAATTCTGTCAGTGTGTAGCTGAACAGCCCACTGCTCATTGTAGTTCCACCCACAATTTATTTTCAAATCTAGATACAGCTGGAGATACAAAATTCAGCTTTAAAGGCAGGTTAAAATGAGGTATGTATCTGCATCTACAGCAAAACGTACAGATTATTTATATGAAGAGGGAACCAGTCTGGAAAATGACCAGTGAAATAACTTTGCCTACATGACAGATAACAATGGAAAACATGAGAAGTATTTTCAGATATCAATTTTTGAAGCAAAAATGGTTGCAAAAGCTAAAGATATTGTGGAAGCTCCTGTTCAAAATGCTGAGATCTTATCTGCTTACGGCTTTCACGAAACAGAGACCCACAATTTTTAAGATATGCAAGTGTCACCACCAAAGGTGCTGCTGGCATCTTCTTGCCAGCATGTGAAAACCTTTTGGAATTTACTTTAATTAACTTTTAGAAGGTGCAAAAATAGCTTTCAGTCTGCAGCAATAAATCCTAATGCATAGCTAAGGGATGCCAGTGACCAACCACGTATCTCTGAGTTTTGACTGTCATGTACGTTATAGTCTTTGCTCTTCTGGGGATGTGCTTATGTATATGAACTGTTATTTCCTTCACTTTTTGGGTGTGAAACACTCACTCACTGATCATCCTAAAGCTAATTGCTTGTTTTGCTTGGGAAAAAAAACCAAAATAACCCTTCCAACATTGCTAACTGTTTTCAAACAACAGTTGTAGGAATAACACTACAAATTGTTTTAAGTATTTCTTGCTTACTGTGTTGTAGGTGAGTCTTTATGTCTGTCATGTTTGGAGATAAATTTCAAGTCCCCTGACTTACTGGTGACTGCTGACATCTGTAAAAGAAACAAAAAAACCAGGAAGGTAAAAAGACAACAGACAATGGGGCAAACACATGTGCATAGAAAACCCACCAGCTTCCTGAATAAGGACAGAATATACCTCGTTTGAAAAAGAATGTCTATCAGCCATAAAATGTTAACTCCTATGTGGTTACAAACAAGGAAAGAGTGCCCTGCTAAAAAAAACCAAAAAAAACGCCTTGCAAATAAAAGACAGTTTTCAGGTATGTGTAAAAACAAGAGGTTATGAATCTGCTTGAAGACAGCTTAAAACACACATTGTTTTAAAAAAAAGTTATTTGTGCTACTACAAGTAAAAAAGCAGAATGCTATAAAGCCGCCTTGCTGTATAGTTTTCCCAAGAAAAACCTGTCTTTTTCAAGCCTGCAAGTTTGACTCAAAAGCCGTTCAAATCACTCCAGGTTACTTTGTAATTCAGAGCTAGAAAGATTCTCCAAATCTGGAAAATTAAAGTCTCTTATTTCTAAAGTAATTAGAGGGTCTCCATAAAACTTGCTCCCTCTGCAAACAAACCTAATTCTAACAGGTCTCAAACTTAATGAAAGAATTCCCATATGGAAATGTGAATGCCCTTCCTGAGTCTTCAGGGACAGGTTATTTTATTAGTTTAATATTATTTTTCTGCTGACTTAGAATAAACAGGATCAAGCTCCCACTGACTTACTGAATTCATACATTTACACTGCCCACAACAACCATGTTCAACCATTAGTCATTAGAATTAGTCTGCTGTAAAAACACAGATTGCTGGATTAGTTTAGAGAAAAGTCAGCCTATTAGAATACAATAATGTAGCATTGGCAGGGCTAGGAAGAAAAATCATCTACTTCACACACAAAATCCTTGTTAATACAGTAATAAACTTCAGACTAAGTCAATGGTAAAAGTAAACACAAAAGAAGGAAATATAATACCACTGATATGAAAATACAAGGGAGTGTTGTAAGGGGAATGACTCCAAGTAATTAATACTTCCTTCAGCATTTATAACCTTGTGGTTCCTTGCCATACACAATCATGAATTCATTCCACTGGCAGTCAAAACAAAATCTTTTTCAGAAAATACTGTGTGAATAATGTTGAACCATTTTTACTCACCTTTTTGAGTAAATATTACAGAATCTTCTCACTATAATAATACTACAATCAAATATGAACCGTTCCAAAGAACAGTAGAATAGAATCCCCTAGTGTGCTACTACAGAAGACCAACCTCTTATAAAAAACAGATAAAGATTTTTAATGCTTTCAGACACCTAAACACAGAAAATTGTCCTTGTTTTAAAGTTAGAAGATAAAAATATCCACTAAATTAAGCTGGTTAACTTAAAGTTCTTATGATCTGCTTTAAAAAGAACTCATCACATAGCTTTTCATATATTAAAGCACAGCTTTTTAGTATGAGTACCAAGGAAAGCAGAGCACACAACTGGAGACATTCAAACAGCTGTTCATCTCACATGGCAGCTCATGAGAATTCCTCGGTCCTGTGGAGACAAACTGCAAACACTCCACAGTACTGTTTATGACAGCTTTCTTACTTCATTCCTACAAACTTTCAAGCATATAACAAAGGAAGAACAAGATACTAGATCTTTTTGAAATAGATCTCGCTGTCACTAGCTCCTTTTGTCTGTCCCACAAGCCTTTGTGTCCCTCTCAGCCTACTCCTGGACCTTCTTTTCCCATCCTAGTGATATAAGAAGCAGCACTACTGAAGAAACGAAGGGATCAGTGGCAGATGCAAGGAGGCAGTGCAGGAGCTGGTGAAACAAGGGGATGAATCATCAGCAGGAAGAAGTGGAGGCTGGGAAAACATGAAGGAGATATTTGGCAAAGGAAGTGTGGTAACACACACTGGGAACTCACTAAGGACATGTCAATGTAAGGAGCAAGGCAGGGAAGTATGGCTTGGAAGTATGGCCAGGGAAGTATGGCCAGGGAAGTATGGCCAGGGAGTATGGAGGAGCTGAGGAGGCTGTTGATCTCATTGCTGTCCATTTCTAAACCTCTCGACCTCTTATTATGCATGGGCAGATCTCCCAGGAAGCTCCAAACAGCTCTGCACTATCATCACTGCCTCTGTACTAAGACGTAATAAAGCTGGTGCTCAAACAGGCATGGTGTGAGCCATGACACTCCTCCAGATCACAGAGCTTAAATATTAATATAGCATTATTAGGGCAGTGCTTGCTTTAAGGAAAAACACCCCAACATTTCAGATACTTATGAATATTTTTCTGTTCACAAGAACAAATACTGAACACAGTACAAAAGATGAGCTCATCTGTACAGTGCCACTAATGGTATTCAATTTTGTTGCCACGTTTTAAGTCTCCCCTTGTTTGTGAGATATAGCCCACCAGAAGAAGAGAACATTAGTTCATGTCAACTGTGGAAGCTTGGATTTTCTAAAGGTTTTTTTGCTTTATGATCATAGAAAGGAAAATTGTAATACAGTACATATTTTCCTTTTCTAAAGGGCTCTCCTGCTTCATAGCTCTTTTAATTTATACTTAATATTCTCTCTTGCTGCCACATAAGAAGCAACCAAGGCAGTATGAATAAAGGCAAAATACACAAAAGCATATTAAGTTCCTGATCCCTGATGTAGAATCCACAGCAGTAAATCAAGCACTAAACCCTTCCTGTGCAACCTGTGGGAGCCATCAGGTACTTCAGAACACACTTCCGAAAAGAACCTGAAGCGGAGGGCATCTAAAGGAAATACTAAGGAAATACTAATACAAAAATCTATGTTTTTGGTGGTGCTTTCCTCCAGGCTGTGCAAAGTTGTCCCTAAGATTGATGGTCTGCAGAGGTTCTCTGGCAGACTAGGAGGAGGATGGACAGAATAGAGTGGTGCAGGAAATCTATTCAGCTGATTCAACCCATGACAATCAATGAGTTTGCTCTATAGCCTACAGAGGAACTCTTCCCTAGAAGCTGTTTCTACAGAACTTCATCTCATTAAAAACTCATTGGAACACAGATGGCAAGAATCAACATGTCTCTCTGCCTTTTCAGGCTCGTCTTTAGGACACTGTACTCCGTACTAAATCTGTATTTACTTTTCTATTACGCAGTCCATGGATAGAAGACTCACAGCCATGTATTTAACTACTCAAAACTATGCCAATGCCTGCTGTCAAAACTGTTCTAAGAACTTGAGTTTGGGAGAAATGTGACACCACACCTCATTCATCATTTTCTTCCCTGCTATTCCGCACCCACCCACACATTTTCTCATTAAATGAACAACTGGCAGAGACCTTTGCTAGCAGAATTACATATATTTCTTTGCCATGACCTTCCTATTTAAAACGCAAGTGACTTACAATTGCTTTTTCCTCTCTTTAGGATTTTTAAAGAGAAAGCCTATCTAAATCAGACTGACCATATCCTGGCCTTTATATCTGACAGTATTAGCTTAGTTATGAGAATCTAGCATAACCATGGCTCTGTATACCAGACAGACATTGGCATGAATTTCTCCCTTTTGCATAAAAGGAAAAATCTGTTGGGTGAAAACTGCAGTCATGTCTTAACAGCAAATACTGCATCTCAGAAATCAAATATGTGAGTTTTTGAGGGGTAACAAAAGGAGGAGGAGGAGGAAGAGTGGAGACAAGATACTTCAGATTGAAGCAGTATGGTTTAGAACACCTGTTTTCAGTCTTTAAGATTTGGTCTCTGGGAATTTATATGGGATCGCAGCTTTACATTAACTTTTTTTTTTAAAAGTTCAATTCTCTTCAGAAAGATGCTATGAGGACCCAAGGAGAAAAACAGGGAAGGGAGAAGTTAGCTTGCTCCTGAAATAATGTGTCACTCAACAGCATTTTTGGTTCTGCTTGACCAACTCAGTAGCTCAGCCTGATTCTTCCTATCTTTAAACAGACTGGTCACATACAGTAAACGTCTATGCATGAAATTTCACCTTTTCTTTTTTCCCCCAACAGGTATTAATTTGCTTATAAATGACTCAAGTAATACTATAGACACAGGTGTAAATATTTTTTGAGACAGAACATGTAGCTAGCTACCAACATACAAATAAAGTCGCACCACACACGCATAAGAGAGAGTAATTCAACTTGCACATGCAGTTGACACGCTAGAGGGAAGAAATGCCACCCAGAGGGACCTTGAAAAGCTTGAGAGCTGGGTCTATGCAAACCTCATGAAGTTCAACAAAGCAAAGTACAAAGCCCTACACCTGGGTTGTGGCAATCCCAGACACACCTACAGGCTGGGCAGAGTAGTGATTGAGTGTAGCCTTGTGGAGAAAGATTTGAGGGTGATGGCTGATGACGAACTCAACGTGAGCCAGCCATGTGTTCTCAGAGGGCCAAACAAATCCTGGGATATATCCAAAGGAGTGTAGCCTGAAGGTCATAGGAGGTGATTTGGCTCCTCTACTCTGCTCTTGTGAGAAGCTACCTGGAGTGGTGTGCCCAGTTCTGGACATGGAACTGTTAGAGCAACTCCAGAGGAGGGTTACAAAGGTGATTAGAGGACAGGAGCACCAGCCCTACGAAGACAGGCTGAAAAAGTTTGGGCTGTTCAGCATGGAGAAGAGAAGGTTCTGTGGAGACCTTATAACCTTTCAGTATCTCAAGGGGGCCTACAGAGAAGCTGTAGATGGACTCTTTCTGTGTCCTGATTTCAGCCAGGGCAGGGTTAAATTCTGTGCAATAGCTGGGAGGGACACAGCCAGGACCCAGATGTGATAGGACCTCACATCATTGCCAGGAGTGGGGGAAAAAGGACTCTCTTGGAGAAGGGTGCTACTTCCAGTCAAAAACTTGGTGGGGGGGGAATTTATTGTAGCTGGCTCCACAGAGGGCATCTTTGGATGTGAATCACTCCCTCTTTTGTACACTTTTGTTACTAACATTGCTGATGGTACTGTTCATTTTCTTATCTCATTGCTGTTTACAGTAAATTGTTCTTATCACAACCCATGATATTCATCTTTTGTGTCTCCAGTTCTCAACTTCATCCTGGTGCAGGGAAAAGCGGGGAAGGAAGCAGGAGCAAACGAGTGGTGTGTGGATTGGGAGAGCCTCGGTGGGGGCACTGAATTGGGGAGTACCATTCCTACAACAGGTTGTAATGACAGGACAAGGAATAATGGATACAGATTGAGAGAGGGGAAATTCAGGTTACATATTAGGAGGAAATTTTTTACTGTGAGGGTGGAGAAACACCGAAACAGGTTGCCCAAGAAAGCTGTGGATGCCCCAACCCTGCCAGTGTTCAAAGCCAGGTCAGATAAAGCCTTGAGCAATCTGGTCTAGTGGAAGGTGTCCCTGCCCACGACAGAGGGGGTTGGGACTAGATGATCTTTAAGGTCCATTCCAACCCCTTCACATTCTCAGATTCTATCTTGAACCGTACAAACTGCATTTTAAAGGAAAAACAGAGTACCAAGAAATAGGAAAGTAAAGAACTCAAAAGCTAAAATATATTAATGTTGGGTAAGGATTAAGAAAAATGGCCCATTCCTCATAGATGGTGCCACAATAACATTTCCTTCAGATGAATGATTTCTTAAAGAATAATCTAAGTCATTACTACTTCTAAAATAGGGTTTGTAAAGATGTATCTATTTTATAACGCTATTTAACAATTTATGTGGAAGACTACTCGTAGCTTTTCACACTGATTCTAGAAAATTATAGTTGCTTTCAGCCCAGACGTCAATAACTTCAGAAAGAGAGATCTGTAGTCATATTAGCTAGGAATTCCAGAAATATGAACTTCACTATAATACAATCTAATTCAATTGAAAATCACTTTTTTTTAATCTGCTCTCTCTCTGAACTTTGAAAATAAACACATTTCATGTTATGTCAAAAGTCTTCAGCTCTATTCACTGCAAGAGCTTAATTTTATTAATTCCTTAGTGTTTCCCTCATTAGCATAATCACATCTTCCTATTTCCCCCTCCTCCTCCTAAAACATAATCAGTCTCTGAAGTGTTTCCCAGCAAATTGAAGAAAGGTATCTAATGGAGAAAACAGAAACAGTACAAACTATAAAATAAAAGTTTTTTATTAAACTAATAGAAAAAATTCTAGCTCCTATTTTTGAAATATGGAACAAGTTTTCCATGCTTTTTAGAATTTAGATTCAATAAATAAATTTTAAGCCCACAAAATCACCCACATGTAAACAGCTCAAGCCCAGGGGAAAAGCATCAATTGCTTGGCAGGTTAGCTTCAGACACACTGGGCTAAGTATTCACAAGGTCTGACAACAACCTCCTCTAGGGGAAGAAGAGCGAGACCATGAATTATTTATGTGAACAGTGATAATCCCTAACTTCGTTTAAATATACAAGGAATCAAGTTTTGATGACCTTTAGGTAGATTATTCAAATTGTGCAATAATATTGTGGTTCTTGCCAGTAAGCCTTTTCTTTTTTTTCTATTTTACATCGTGGCATCATTTTCCAAAGATAAATATATCAGAAAGAATACCTTCTTACACTTGTAATGGCAGTTTTAAATTTACTGTTTTGTCTATTACTGCTTCCTACTATTCTCATGTAACATGGTATTGCATATTTAATATTCAGAATGCAGTTATATGTGTTTCATGTAGTGAGTGGCAGGCCATTGAATTATAAAACATGCTCACAAGGTCTTACAGCCAGCAGAAAATTTCTGGGGGGAAAAAAAAAAAAAAGACACTCTATTAGCTTTGAAATATTTCTAATTGGCCAAAATTTTGCAAACCCCACATCCTGGCTTCTACTAGAAGCCTATTTGAATTCCTGTCCTTTCCACTTTCATCTTAGGGAATCTGAAAACAACACATTAACTAGAGCAGCCAGATGATGAGTCCATCTCTATTTCTTGGAGAGAGAACTTCACTCCATGAAATTTCTATTGGCAGTTTACATGTATGTTGTAATTAAAGATGATTATGACCTAATTTTGTGGCTCAGGAGTTAAGTAACTCATAAGGCAGGAAAACAAGGTTTGCATAAAATTATTATGTTATGAATGCAAAACTGATGGTAGAAAGTATTTTGAAAGAAAGTTCTTTGAACTAAAGCTTTTCTAAAAATTATTTGCAAAGATTAATATTGGATCTTAAGCATTACGCCCTCTTCTAATGTTAATAATTCCCTTTTATTCACTCATAAAGCTCTGACAATTAGCTAGATATGCATGTGTAATATCTGCAGTTGGAAAACTATTCTTAATTAGACTATCTGGTATTCTCATTAATTAAAACCATAGTCATAGTAAACACTTTAATTTCCTTATTTAGTCTTGAACTGTAGCAAAATTTCACAAGTAATTGCTAGGATGATTTTCATGGTAACTGTTTTGCAGTCTTAACAGTGCTAAACATTTGAGTAATCTCAAAAAAACTCAGAAAGAGCAATAGATATAGCTGACGTAGGTATAACTAAGTATTTGGGAAAATATGATTGTGTCCAAAAAACCAAGCAACTAAAATATTCTTTTATTTCTGTTGCTTGTGGCAACAACTTAAGCAACAACTTAATTACTCAATAAATATTTTTGGATTAAAAAAACACATGCTTATCTGCCAAAGCAAAAACAAACAAACAAAAAAACCCCAAACAACAAAACCCCACCAAAACATAGGGTTTTACAAAGTAATGATTTTTCTTATTTCCCATATAAAGGAGATAGGTATTTCCCTTCATCAAGTCTTATACTGAAAAAAAAATTTAAGGAATAGGAAGAAAACTTGCTGTGTCACTGCTGCAAGACGGGAACTGCCATAACCGATGAGCCCCCTCAGTGGTCATCTTAGCAGTTTCGTCTCAGAAGTCTCTGGTATTGCCTAAAGCCAAAGCCCTGTACAACTTTCATTCATTCTGGCAAACAGCTGAATGGCAAGTTGTTTCTTCTATGCAGAACTCTGCAGCTTTTGTAAACCTATTACACTTCAAGGCATCCTAAGTCTTACAGAGATTTGATTCATCATTTGGTTCAACTCACTATCTTCTTGCTGGTTTATATGGCGCCGATGTGACTTGAAATTAAAAAAAAATCCTCCACATTGTGTTTCCCAGTCATTCCCATGCTTTTGAAATCTCAGCCATTACCTCAGCCTAAAATATGTTATTTAAGCAATTAATCCCTAAGCACACACATTTAAGAGTGTTTTGTAGTAGTTGAGTTCAGCAGGGTAACTAAGCATGGCATAAACAAAAATTTCCTTCTACCGATAGTAGATGTGTTCCATTCCAGCTTAATGCTCCCTGATCTTGTTTAACAGCAGAAGGAAAGAAAAGTAAAAGAAAGAAGAGTGCACTGACTTCATATCAGGTACTAATTTTACACCTTCTCCACTGCTCATTCTTTGCTATTTCAATCTTGTACGTATATACATAATTATATGATCTTTTCCAGGACCTGTTTAATGACTTCACCCTAGACTCTGTATGAATTTGTCTGCCCTTGGCTGCTGTGCAAGATGAAAAGCAATGTATTTTCTTGGTTTTGGACTGTCACTGTACATTTGATTCATAATGTCTTTCTTATGTCTGTAGGTACTATGTAGACTACTACAAAATTCCAACTACTTATTAAATATATATTTAATTTAACTCAAGGTACAAGCAGAATTCAAGTAAAGAGCATTTTAATTAAATATTATTAAACTGATTGTTACTAAAACAAGTACTACTAGTAATACAAAAACTAGTGTTAGAAAAATATGTCACCTATAGACATTTGAGAAATTCGAAGCAATCAAAACTAACCAAATGTTGTTTCTCACAAAGTTAAATAACAAATATGGGTTGCAAATGTTAGTAACAGTAGTTAGTGTACGTAAAAGTATTGTGATACAGTAAATTGACTAGATTCCTACCTGATTAAAACAGAAAAAAAAACGCAGATAACAATGACCAAGTCTAATAACAATAGGTATCTCAGTGCTTCTCTCTCTTCTAATCCAGGCATAAGTGAAACTGGGTGATTACAACAACATCCTCTGGGATACCCTCCTTGCCTCCAGCCATGAAGACAATAAATTAAAGAAATCTTCAGCAATGTAATTTTTCCTACGTTTATTCTAGTCCGCCTCTACAGAAGTAACTGGAAGTAATGCACCCTTGTCTTTCCTGGACAATTGTTTGGCTAGGAATTTCTCAGCTACAAAGAGGTAAAGGATACTTCAGATTAATTACTATGATTTAGTGTAGTGATTAATTCCCTTTTTCAAGTACAGTTAGGAACAAAACACTTAGTAATTCGATTTATAGCAGTTGGCTTCAAGAAGACAGCTGGTTTCAACAAGACTGCCAAATGAGTAATCCGTACTCAATAATTTATTAAATGCTACCTCTCTATATTCACCTACTTAAAACAGAAGCTGCACAAAGAAGGTCAATAGAAATAGTCTTGAGTGTTTTAACCTTGAACAACGCAATGCCTTTTCCAGTCTAAATAATTCTATGATTGTACACACTATGGAACTAAGACTAGATGAATCATCTGAGAAGTAGTTCCCAAAAGCAACAAAGAATATGCTTACTTAGAGTCTTGCAAATCAGGCACAAAATATTAGATCCAATTTTAGAAAAGTAGATCCACTTTTAGAAAAGTACATGGAAAAGTCAAATAATTTGAAAGAAATAGGAATAACACTTTTAAAGTCATTTTGTTAGTACCATTTCAGTAAATGAATAGTTGTGGAAAGTACACTTACTAAGGATACAAATATTTTGAAATAAAAATTTCTTAAATTCTAACAGTTGTTGAAGTGTGTTTTTTTGTTTTGTTTTGTTTTGTCTTGTGGTTTTTGTTGTTGTTGTTTGTTTGTTTTTTGGTTTTGGGGTTTTTTTGTGGGTTTGGTTTGGTTTGTTTTTTGTTTTTTTCCCCAGAAGATATCCCATGTTTTAAGACATTCATCGGTCTTATTTCACAGGAGGGAAACAAAAGCATGCAAAGTTACTAACCCCTGGAGAAGTGAGAGTCAATTGGCCTGCTTTGCATATAGTGGAATCTCTAAAATCCAGGGGGAAAAAACCCCAGTCCATAAAAATCAAATGTACCTTTTTTTCCTGGACTAAAAATTGGGTCCTGTTCTTTGTTCTTCTATACATACTGTATGGTCTAATAAAAATCACAGAAACAGGAATGCTTATGCACATATAACTTCTGTAAACTTGGAGTCAATGGGAGGTTTGTCACCCATTACAATGGTGGAAGTAAGCAGGATATTTAATTGCCACATGATGGAACAGCTGATTCCACACAAGATAAACATTAAACTTCTGCTGAAAATATACCTGTTTGCCTGGAATGAAATTTACACACAAGAACTAATAATAAATAAAAGATCAAAAATTAATACAGTCCATGTGGAACACAAAAGACAATCTACCATTACTTACAGAATCCTTCCTTCTCAAATTATTACCTTATCTAACGTAAGAGAACTTTCCTCTGCTTCTGTTGGTCCTTCTGGTAGGAGAGGAGCAGAATCTGGTACTAATCCTGAGGGTTGCTCTTCATATTCTTCTGAAAAGAGGAACCATAATTCGCCATTATTAGAGCTATGAAAGAATTTGTGAACCACCATGACATTACAATCTAGCCAAAAACAGGATGTGAACAAAAACAGGTCAAAAATGTTTGAAGGCAAATGTATGAGAATTTATGAAAATTTCTCCCATAAACCTCTATTTATACTGGCAACTTCACATTTAAATGCGATTTATATATTAGTTATTGTATAAAAGCATACAAACATTTACCTAAGAACAAAGTCTATACTATTAGGAAGCAGCTGATACTTAACAAATGTATCTTAAACATTTCTTTTGATTCAATAAGATGATCATCAACTTCAATAGCAAATTATTTACCAGAGATTTTTTTTTCACAGTGGACAACTGCCTCAAAATTTTTGTTTAGGGGGTTTTTTTGTTGTTGTTGTTTTGGGGTTTTTTTGGTTTTTTTGTCATAGTTTTTCAGACCATTTTTTTAAGGCCCTCACTGAAGTTCTTCAGACTTTTCTCTGGGTTATCTTGCAAGGAGGAAAGGCAGGGTAAAATGCATAGCATGTACAAGGAGAGGACAATAGGGAAGGGCACAGTAAATCTAACTTTAATTAACCTCATCAAGTGAGCACAGTGTTATGTTCAAGTGTTTTTTAGCAAAGAGGCTTAAATACTAGATTTCACTTTAAAGACATAGGGAGGAACTAAAAAATGGGGGAAACCATCTTGAGAAATGTTGGGTTAAAAGATTTCTAAATAGCAGTATAACTGATAGTTTGATAGTTTAGGAAGGCAAATGAATTTCTTGTAATGTGCAACCATGTGCTGTCCACAAGCTGAATATTTACAACTGCCAGCACACTGAGCATCTTTACGGCAGTGGACTAAGTAGGATGCTTCCTATATTATCATCTAGGTTTGTCTGTATCAGTTCAATCAAAACTGTTTTAAAGAAAAGGACCTGGTATCAAGTTCAATGCCCAGATGTGAGATTTAACCATTATTGTTCTTTAAAAACTTCATACTGAAATTTGGGAACTGAACATTCCCATTAGCGCAGGGGGAAAATTAAGAGTTTGTACAAAAGCTAGATTTAATGGAAATTGCCTAAGAAAAAAAACCCAAGATGTTTGCGAAATGCTCTGATGTGTCCTAGAACACTGCCAAGCTGGGGCCTGAATTAGGTGGCTCTGTATTAGAAGAGACAAGAGATAGAACCAGCTGACAGACAATTAAGTCAGTAATAAGCTGACTTATTCCATAAGCTGAAATGTTTAACCAAGTGCAATGGTTAGCTAACTTTATACAATTTTTGTACCACAATAAGTCATCATTATGCCACGTGTGTACTACATAAATTCCTGTCTTCGGAACAATAAGCAGAACAGCACGGTAAAATCTTGGTGCATCAGTTAAACCCACACCGGTATACCAGGAAGACAGCAGTAAACTTACTTTCACCAGCCACATAATTAGCTGGAAAATAGCCTTGCTGTCCATTTGCTAGGCTGCCAAACCACCAGTTATCATTATCTTTGTATAACACTTGGATAATGTCACTGCGATGGATGGTTAGCTCATCTGATCGATGCGCTGTGTAGTCATAAAGAGCCACTACCTAAAAGAGAGATAAGAACACCACAGCTTTATCACAACCATGCCACAGAGAAAAAAGCGCAACATTCACTTCCTCTTGCAGAAAAGCAGCTGAAACCAAAGCTGCACTTTGGTAAAAGCTGAGGCTGCCTCAAGTTTTGCTAATGGGATCAGGGGTGGTGGGAAAGCAGCAGGAGAGGCAAGATAAAGGACTGTGGGATTGCAGAAATGGTTAAGAACATTCAATTCACTAAGATTAGCTTCAAAACAGCAGCTGTTAGTTTTATAAGCAATTTGCTTGTGAAGCAAAAGGGAAAAAAAACTTCATACAGTCACTTTCACAGAATTGTTACACCACCTTCAGATCCCATTCTCTGTGTGCTCATGAAGCATATGTGTTTGAATAAATACTTCAACTGTATGACAGCTTTATCCAAGGAAAAATTTAATACAAAAAGACACTGCAGTTTTGCTTTGATCACACTATTTTTTTTTCTTTTCGTTTTTAATTTGTTTTAGCAATAAGCATTTCGCTATACAATGTTATATATATTTGCACAAATACTTAATATTCTATTTCACATAGTTAATCTATTTGACAATGAAATTCAGCACAGCTATCTTACGAAAGAGAGCACTAACAATCATCAGGACCACACATACTACATATAATAAACTACTAGAAGCCTGCTTCCTATCCTGAATATGAAAATAACAAGTACAATTTCTTATTTATTTCCCATGCCCTATGAACAAAAATCTGTCATAGTTAACTCTGAGCAGAAAAGCATGAACAGAAAACAAATTAAACAAAAACATAAAGGAATTGCTCACTTCCCTCATCATGAGTCAAGAGCAAAATTATGACCTAGTTTGCACACAGAATGCTGCTTCCCTAACTACAATCTTCACCTCATTCCTCTACAAAATTGTAAGCAGAGGTCAGAAACAAGGATCATTAGGCGCAATAGGAGGGTTAACAGGACTGAAGGAGACAGCAAAGTTATGATGATATGGACAGAAAAAAACTCTTCTTTTTTATTACTCATGCATACATTTAAATGTTAAGACTGCTGAATTCCACAATGCTTTTTATATTTGTATTTCTGCTTTGCTCAAGATTCAAGATCACCTGCGAGTTGTGTGTGTAAAAATATAGCCAATGTCACTTGTATTTTCATCATTCCATGTCACCAATTAAACAGATTAAATCAGTTATGAATGGGAAAAGATGAAAATGATTCTACCATTGTAAATTTTATGCGGCAATTTGTGAGCTGGTCAGCACCAAAGAATTAGTATTAGCATAGTTTTCAGTAGACAGGAAATTTACCTAAATATGCATTCAGTAGTCCTGAATTTACATAAAGAAGGTAAACAATGAAATGTGTTTTATCATAACTCCCCTCCTTGCATTAGGAAAGCTAACAGTAATGACAGGTAGTGTTGGCAGTACAGAAACATGAACTGTAGAACAGAACCAAACTAAACCACACTGATGAGCACCATGACCATGTCCAATAAGAGGTGCTGTGCCCACTGCAGTTAAGTGGCAATCTCATGAAAACCATGAGGTCACTTAAAATAAAAAAAAAAACAGCAATGTAGGAATGCAACACTAATTGCTTGGCAGCATGAAAAACAATGAAAGGCAAAGAAACAACTGCTTTGTTTTGCAGTGTCACTTGCAAGATACTTCTGGTGGATATGTTGTGGGTTTTTGGAAAAAGTTACAAAAATTCAGTCACATGGGAACTGCCACAAACCATTCAAACCAATCAAAAAAGTCCCACTGTCTGTTTCTCAGAAATAAGACATTAATATACCAATATAATACAATTGGTTTAGTCAGCTTGACAATTTACATAAAATGTGGAAATTGCCATTATATTCTCTGTCAACGTACGGCCAGAAAAATTACCATACCAGGATATAAGAAATGCAGCTCAGAACCCAAGAAGAATGTAAACCACCCACAATTAAACCTAAAGCAGTGGATTTTCTTCTGGTGTGAAATCTAAAGATTTTTCAAGTTCTATTTGGGACGCAGTCCAATCAAAAAATAAAAAAATCTATATTCAACAAAAATTTATGAAATTGTTTTTCAAGATTGATATAAACCCAGAGGTAATGTAGTTATACAGTTATGAACATCTATGTAAGAATTACAAAATCTACAGTAGAAAAAAAATAATGTCCTTGAGATCATGCTAAAAAATAGGGCATGCTTTCAAAAGCAGATACAGTATAACAGGTACAGAAGATATTGCAAAAAAATTACATAATACTTACTGTCTCTTGCCCGGGTGGACAACTGTTTCCTCCTCCCTCTCCCAGTGCAGTCAGGCTGTCATCATTCTAGAAGAATAAGTTGTTTTAAACTTTAATATGAAGCATTTTGCTAAACTATGATTGTATTTTCATTTCTCCTGTAAGACAGTAAGAATTATCTGCAACAAAATGCCTTTTTTCAAAAAAGAAAAAGCAGAAGTAATATTAAGCAACACTGAGTAATATTGGCTATTGGCTGGTAGATGTTTAGAAAAAGATACTATATTTTTCAAGTAGGTACACCATACTAAAGACACAACTGGACTCATGACTACGTAGTCCAAGCTTGTTTGCATTGCAAACACTACAGCAGATAATTAAGATGTTGTAATGAATTTCACCTCTGAACCAGTATGCGAAAGATGTCACTTCCATATAACGGAGAATTTTAGGCTGGTCTTAATAACCAGTACTTTAATTCAAATTGTTCTATCCTTACCACTTGCACTTCAGACTTTCAATGAATTCAAAAGAATAGTAGATATATATTGCAGTAGTCAGGATAAGCCTGTAATTTAAAATTTGATTTCTGTAAAATAATTGAATGCTTAAGCTGAAAGACTTAGAATGGAAAAATTATGAAAATTAGCAGAGGAACAACAAACAATGGGAAAAAAAAAAAAAGGAAGAGCTGGAAGTCCTTTGCTGGTGTTACTTAATTTTTCTTCAGTCTATGTGCAGAAAGAGGAAAGAAATTTCCCCTCGATTTTGTGTGCATCAAAGAATACACACTACCATACCGAACAGAAATACTACACAGCTGTTAAAATATTTTAGCAGCATCAAATGTGTGCTTTGTGAAGTAAACATTTCCACTTCTAAAAGATATACTGCATCGTAACCATTTAAATCTGAAAATTTTAAAACAACATACTTCATCTCTTTCATATTTCACAGCCACTCCTTTATATATCTTTTGCACAAACTTCTTTCTCTTCTGCTTTTAAAAAATACATCTAAAATGTATTGTTCTTTTTATTTTCAATGTTTCGGGCTTTTTATTTTTTATTATGGTGGTCCAAGGAACATCATTACAAATTACAGAGAAAATCCTTGAAAATCCAGAGTAGAATAAAACTCATTCTTGTCAACAGGGATTATTTCCCTCAGTGTTGTTTTCATAATTTAGCTGGGCTTATCCCATATGGGAAAGAAATCACTATCCTAAACTCCATCCAGTCTCCAGATTGTTTCGGTACTGCCACAGTAGTTGCAGACACACAGAGCAGTTACAGGCGAACCCAGTATAAAAGCAAACAGTTGCACTCAGTTCTTATCATCTATCAGAACATCTAAGCCTACCACCTAAAGAGTTCTGAATAATTATGTACATGCACAGAAGGGGGAAAAAGAAAAAAAAAAAAAAAAAAAAAAAAGTGTAGCTACCTGATTTGATAAACAAATTTTGAACAAAGACTGGTGGAGCTGCAGTTCAGAGTACACTGCTTGTTCAGTGGTCTACTGGTAGTGAGCACTGCTGTACAGGTTTCAGCTAATTCTCATTTTCCATTCTCAAGGTGAGGAGAACTGTATAGGCAATGTGCTTAGCCTGTGGGATGGGAGTGCCTCCTGTTGCTCAAAAATGATTCATCAGAATTATTAGCAGTATTATTTAGGTATCTAGTTCAGGTACTCATATTGCCCCATTATTGTGTCTCAATCTGTCTGTCTCTCTTTTTTTAATAAAGTATTTACGTGGCTCTCAAACACTCAAGAACAGCTTGAAGAGAGCAAGCTGTGTGGAAATAACAAGCTAACATCTGTGAGTCACCCCGAGACTATGCTGAATGTTCTCAGACACTGCTTTAAACTTTTAAGGCAACAACAATCCAAAGAGGAGCCTCTTAAAGGGGTGCTCTGAGTACGTCACTGGCTGCACACACCTCTACCTCCAGCTGTCCAGGGCAAGTGCCATAGCTGCCTACCACACACACAGCGACTAAAAAGCTGCCTCTGGTGTGCTGTGCCATCCCTCAAGCAGTGCCCAGCAATTCCTCAAACAGTGCCAAGTACCAGTTACACCACAAGAAACACCCAATAAAAACTAGCAGCCATTCAGCTTAGAAACATCATTTTTTAAATGCCGCGTCACAAGATCAACCTTTTCAGGATTTCAAAAAATCAACAGGCATACTGAAAGGTATGAATACATCATTCTTAATACAATATTAATGTCTCTTTATTTTCAGACAGGATGGAAACTAGCTAATTCTTGCACTGGAACAGATGTGGGGCTATAGCTATGCTCTGAGGAGCTGGTCTTTTTGGGAGGCAGACCATCTGTGAGAAACAGAAACGAAATGCTTGCTGAAAAAGTGTGCCATGTCACACTGATTGCAGTTGAACAAAGCTGCTAGGAGCTTTCAGCATTAAGGAACACCCTCAGAGGAAGATATATAGATCCATCAGTTGATACAGAATTCTAGACTATGGAGTGTCACGCTGGTTATCCATGAATAACCCACTGAGATACCCTTGACATTTCTAACTCAAAACCAAACCAAAATGTTTCAAGATGTTGATACAAAAGAGAACACTGCAAGTGAAAGCAACCTTGCTCTATTGTTGTATCAAGTTTTATCAATTCCTGATAATAGCTCTAATTAAAATGTTTCTGGCTTCTTTTTAATGGGTCAGTGATTGCTCAAATGGAGGTTTTGGTTTTTTGATGCAGATATATAGTGGCCAAAAGGATTTGGGCATTATATAGCACTCATTCCCTTCAGAGAAAGAGCACTGAGAAAGAACAAGTGATACCTTATTGCTGTCTTTTCTGTAAAAATCTCAGCATTTTATGTCTACTACTGAACCAATATACTTCAATTATCACAATATCAAAATTTAAAGAAAAAAAGAGCAAAATCTAATGGTTCACAGAGTTTCATAGGCTTCTTCCTTATATGTAAACATATTCTTCATTATAATGGAAAATGCATACAGATTAAGTCCCATTTCTAATTAGCCATTAACTCTTAGTAACAACACTTTGAAAATAAGGTTTCCTAAGATTAATTTTAGGCAGAACCTACACATACTGGTGTGAACCCCACTGTGTATGCACACAGGGCCAAAGCCACCCTTCCCTCCTTTTCCCATCAGTGACAGACTCAGAGACACGAAGAAGGGCAAACATCTATTTCCTGGATGCTTCACAGTAGCACTGCTTCCCTCTGCTCTACACCCCCATACCTGCTACCTGACACAGTGTAAGAAAAACTGGGAGTATTACTTATGCAAACACTCCAGAAAAGGCACAAGGAATGTGTGTTACAGCTTCTCTTGTCTGTCCAGTAAATCTGTGCCCCAATGTGAAATAGCCAACATTCTGTGCCTGTCACCTTTGCTTTTGATTTATTTTGATTTTTGATTTCTTTTGTTGCCGCTTTTGGTGGTTTCTTGATTTGCTTTTTTTAAAGGAGAAATAACAAGAAATTAATTTATAGAGCCTGACTGAAAACCCTTAGTTGGCTTAAAATTTGATATGCAAAGTATTTAAAAATTCTACAGAATAAATCTGATATTTTACTGTTGCTCCATTGTCTTTTTCCTTAAGATCCTTAAGGAAAAGGTTAGCGATTTACTTAATTGTCTCCTCCCCTAAAAATGCTATGCAATCTATTTATTCCAGTAAATGAAGTTTTAAATTAAATGCTATGTAAAATGAGACTTTGAAGAAAACAGCTGGATACTGTTAGCGCTTTCGTATTCTGTTCTCATTCTGTCCCAACTCAGGACAACTAACTACAAATTTAGTCTATGGGAAACAGAAATACAAATACTAGTATTAATAACTAAATTAAAATTATGCTAAAAGTATCAATTGGCAAGAATGATAAACTCTTCTTCAGTCATAATTAATCTGTCTGTAGACACTGTACAGTTACTTCCTTAGACTTCAGGTGACTACAATCCTGATTTGATTACAGCCCTTCAATATTTAATAGGCACGGGAATCTACAATTTGCCTAGAGGAAGAAAGGACCAAAACTGCACCAGGCTGCACTTTATTGAAACCTGCAATGTAAAAACAGAAATCAGAAATGCAAACACAGCTGCTTCAGTAAAACCTACAAGGACTTAAAAAAAAAAGAGAGAGAAAAGAAAAAAGGGAAAAAGATCAATTTAAGAGCATGTGAATACCCCAACTCCTGAAATGATTCAAAACCTCTTCAACTATTTTGCCATTTCTAAAAATGCTGGGTTTTGATACTAATTACTTGGTTAACCTGCACTTCTATATATTAATGCATTTATAATAGAAGTAAAAAATATATACAAAACCTTAATTTAGCCCTGTCAGAAAAAACTATTTTAAATCAGCTGTTACCTAGCGTTTCATAAAACAGTTGGTCCTGCAAATGTTTATCAAGCTTGCTGTGGTGAACACTATAGTACTGGCACAACAATTTATTTTTCCCTAAAAAATTACATATTGATGGCTAAAAATTTGAAAACATGAAAACAGGAATCATTTAGCAACTAACACAACACCATGTTGTAAAAGTAAAACCATGCTTTCAAAATTTCTTAGTGAATCCTATGTATCTTAAAAGTTTTTCACAACTGTCTTAACAGGCTCTGTTAAAAAAGTTAGGTCCAAAAATCCAAACAAAACTCCAAACTGAAACTGTAAAACTGATACAAATGACCCAAGATAAATTATGTCCATTTATAACATTTCTCTCAAGAATTAACATCAGGGCAATTACAACAGACTATTAAACCATGGCATTCTGTCCATGGGAGCAGGAGTATTAACATCTCCAGTACAACAGGCCCAGCTTCATGGAGACACAAATACATTCAGTATTTAGAAGCACCACTTGTTCTTTCTTCACTAGTTTCTCCACACATTTTGTGTTTAATACAGGTTCATCAAACGTATAGTTGCAATTTAATGGCATTTACAGATTCTGTTGGATTTTTATTACGGTGATCAGGAAATCAGAAATAAGGAAAGGAATGAATATAATTAGGAGAAGTTTACAATCAATATTTAATAGATAAGCAGTTAAGTAAACAGAGGATAGCTGTGATTTAACTTGTTACAAAAAGATGAAGTAAACAATGAAAACATGGTGCTGCAATAAGAATTTCATTCCAAGTTATTTTCTTAGCTTTTCTCTCAGCTACTCATCCATGACTGTTTTCTTAATAAAAACAAACAAAAAAAAGGGAGTGTGATTGTATTTTATTTATTTCAAAACAACAAAAATTAAGTCATGAAAAAATATAAAGCTTCTGATTTGCAGATATCTGATCTCACTACCAGCTGGTCACAGCATAAGCTAATTTGGCCATGTAGACAATTGGTTTGAAGATACCTCTTTTTTGAATAAAGACAGGATAAAAAAAAAAAGACACCTCTCTACAATGAGAACTTCTGAATAATGACATTTTATAGTTAAGCATCAATTTAAAAAAAATGCAAAGAGAGAATTCCTTACCTTCTGTAGTCTACCCAATAGTGTTCGACTAAGAGGATTTCCTACTGGGCTGAAGCACCCTGTGAAAAGAAAAGGCTGTGAATTTTCTGCTTGTTATCCTTTTCCATCGAATAAACCATTTTATTTTAAAATCATTATGTTAGCAGGGTATGTTTGACAAAATTCTAATGAAAAGCAGCAGCATCTTTCAGTCACAACTATGCATCTTTCAGTCAGGAACAGTTGGAGGGTTTATTTAACTAACAGACCTGACACAAGGTTAACTAATCCAATATTTCCATTCAAATGATTTGGAGAAGTAGCTCAAGCTATGTCCACATGCCACCTCGTGCTCAAAGCTGACACTATTATCTAGGCTGTATTGCTTTTCTCTTCATTGAATTTCCAAGTAATGCATACAAAGTTTTCCAACAGAAATGATCACAAAAACTCACAAAGGAATTACTTCCTTATTTTATCTGAAAGAATAACTATTCCTATTCAGTAGTCCCCTTTGATCATCTGAGTTCCTATCACAACACATCTTGCTGTTTATTTTATTCACTCTCTACATAGCACACTTGAACAAGTACTTGTAAATTCTTTTCTTTTCAGACTATTATGTTAACTACTAAGCTCAGGAAAATCCTTTCATCATCTATGGATTTATCTTTTTGTTATTGGTCTCCTCAGCTGTACACTTAAGAAAACATCTTAAAAAGAAAAGATACAAAAAAATCTGAAAATCGTTGAACATGACAGTGAAAAATGCTACCGCTTCACTGGAGAGCAGTTTCTTAAGTACAGAAATGCCAGACAACACAGAGTTAAGCTCACTGGATTTTCTCTGTGAGACACTAGCTTTGAAACAAGTTTTGTTTTTAAAGAAAAATAAGTTCTGAAAACTCATTTTCATTTGCCACACCAAAAAACCTGCTTTTGAGGAGTCCGGTATCTGAATAAAGAAGACTTTTCAGATTCCCATGGACTGGCAGAGCTCCATAAGGAAACTTGCACAACTCCACCTACAGTATACTTTCTAAAGCCTAGTGGTTTGGACTTTCACAGGAGATTTACTCATAAATGTTTAATAATTAAGATATTTAGATATTTCTAACTAGAATAAAAGCTGGAAGCTCAAATAGCTGTAGTTAAACCATGCTCCTGCAAATCTGCATGCGGTGACTAATCTCTTACTTGTGAGAAATCCTAAATATATGCAATAATGGACTATTCAGTTTCATGTATGAATTAAAAACATTTTGATCTTAATATTTAAAAAAAATCTTGTACAAATTCTGAAACACTTTATTTTGAAAGGCTTACTTTGCTTTTATTACTTTTCCCCACCTCTTTTAAGAAGAAGAGAGAATGAGAATGTAAACCATTTTCTGAATTCAACCCATATTAACGACAGTAGTCCTGAAGGTAACCTTTTTTCAAGTAAGCTATTTGCTAAAACATTTGTTCAGCACTAACCAAAAGCCAGTGGGGATATTACTCCTATTATTACTGTTATCTACACACTCACAAAGTCAGAAAACCAGATGCTACGGAGATGATACAATATATGGATATCCTCTCACATATACATTGTATCAAGTCTCTGAATAAAAAACAAACTTTTCAGTTTGTTCAATAAAATATCTGCATGATAAAAATTTTTATTTTTTAGACAGCCAATTTGAGCATGGGAGTGTTGTGCCAACTCATATAAACCCATACTAAGATAAAAGATATATACAATATTTGATAAAAACAACTGTTTGTCTGGAAAAATATTTAAGATTTAATTAAAAACAACATTAGTCTGCATTTTTATCAGTAACATCATTAACCTTCATATTTTTCTAAGGAAAACATGCACTACTTCCAAGTGCTCCTGGACTCTAAGTTTATGCATGTCAGTACTCCTGCGCAGCCTCTATATTCAGCTGCTTCTCTGGTGAAAACTGTATGGTTAGACCAATATTCCAAATTAAGCCCCCCTAAAGGGCAGTGTAGACCCTGCTATGCTGCAAGTGTAGGACAGAGACAGATGTGTAACTCAAACTCTGCTGTATAGAATTCTAGAAGCTAGCACTGGTTCATTCAGCATTTTCCATGCTAGAGACAAAACAAACAGAAAATTCTTATTCCTTTGTTTGAGGTATACACAGATCACAGCACACCTGGGCACAAATGCTCTATGATCATGCCTATTGGTTACCCCAAAGTAGACTTTAGCGTTATCTGTTACTTGTTTTTAATTACCAGGCATTCCTTTAGTAGCCCCTACATTCAAAAGGGTCATATTAAAAAATGCCAAGCTAACAAAACAAACCCAAACCAAGAAAAAAACCTGTTCAAACCTTCCTCATTCACAAAACAAGCTCCATTCAGCAAGCAAGGGAATATCCACCCCTTCTTCCCCAAATGAAGCAGTAGAATTTTAAAGCAATGTTCCACAGCTACAGGCCTTGATATGGTTCCATGCTTGATGAAGCATGTAAATGACATCAAGCAGGTGTGACTAACAGCCTCAGCAGCGCTTGCTTTGGCTCTCTCTCATTCAGGTTGTACACGCTTTTCAACTACTGTGTTGAAACTGAGGTCTGGATTCCATTTCCACTTGATCTAAAAATTAAGTTTACAGGACACCGTGACCTGCTGGAACTCTTGCTTAGTCTAAGCTTATAGAAAGGTCATTAAATCCCTTGTAAGGTCAAGCCTGAAACACCCCCAACACCCAGCGTAATCTAGACTGTTCTATCTTAAGGATGCTTCAGAATCACTAATGGAGAAGCTTTTTTATTGATGCAGATGTTTTACCTGTACTCTCCAACAATCTTCTTTCTTACCTCGTCTTCACCTTCAAAACCATATACATCTTGAGAATCTAATCTTCCCTATGAAAGTCTCAACATTTGAATTACTGCATTTCCTATCACTCTGCATTGATTCTTCAGTGGTTTCCTTTAGATGGAATTTTACGTGAGAAGAATACATTACATCTAGGAGAATTTACTCCTAATGTCTAGCTGCAAATCAGGCATCTCAAAATGATAGCTGCTAATCCTTTACCTCGAATGATCAGAATTTTCACATCAACACAATTTCACAGAACGACAGTTCTTCTTAAGTGTCCACATAAGCCTACTGTTACAATTATGTTGTAAGCCTATCAAAGAACTGGTTCGAAAAACAGTGTGTATGTCTGCCTCGAGAGGAGTCTGAAACTAAGGGAGTTTCCTGTACAATTTGAACAGTGAACTGAAAGTGTATCCTCAGTTCCCCTGGGTCACTTCTGGCAATTTATTCTTTTGAATCTAGAGGAAACGTAACAGAAGCCAAGCAGTTGTTCTGTCCAAAACGTGTCTGTAATACCAAGTCCTCAGTTTTATTGCATGCTTTCACTGAAAAGCTACCCTCTGATAAACACATCAGTGTGATCAAATTCTAAGTAGTTGGACTGAAATTCACAAAGTAGATGAGTTCACTACCAAATAGACTTGACTTACACAGAAATTGATATGACAGCAGCGACAGCGCCCCAGAATAGCACTTGTAATAATTAAGAACACTTCCTTTTAAATAACATTTTTAGTAATTTTGTTTTAAACTAATAGCATAAGTGGCAGAACAGGGAAAGAAGTCTTTCTAGGCAGTCACATAATTCCACTATTATCCTACTGGACAGTCTATACCCATCCAATGGGAAATTTTTTTGCGAAAAAATGCTTTTTTAAAAAATGTTAAGAGAACATTCATTACAGAACTCCTGTTTTAATGAACTTTTCAAAAGAAGGCTTTTTCTCACTTTCTGAAATGTTCTTGATAAATTAATTTTTTTAGTATTTGAGCATAATAAATCTCTAAGGATTCCAGTCACATAGAATCTACAGCTAATGAAATAAACCAAAAATTAATCCTGGAAAATTTGCAAAAAATCACAGAGCAAAGGACATATATATGTCTAAGAAAACTGAAATATGTTAATATTCAGACATTTCTGTGACAAACACATCTAAAGCATGCAGAGAGAAAAAAAATCTTACCTACTCTAGTTATACATTATTCTGTTTTTAAATGAATTTTACTTTACTTTTATACTAATTGCTAATGTCTCAAAATCCACACCGAAAAAAAAAAAAATCCTGCAAGACATGAAAATAAACAATGCCTCTAGGAAATGGTATTTGTTATGACATTCTTATGAATTATATCATGGTCTCTTGCAACACAGTGTAAAGAGAATCATGTTTTCAGCACAATACAATAGTATGACCAAAAGTGTGACCTTTATGACCAAAGGATCTTTCAATATGCAATATAATCTCTATTTTGGGTTCCAAAGGTTTCAAAAGGAAGTTTAGAGGTTTTTAAAGAAAAAGCTTTCAGCAATTTCTGCAATTTCGTTTTTCAAACTATGTATAACATAGGAATGATGATAATTTTGTAATGATCTAAATATATATTAATCTTCCCCCAAAGACTTTATCCTCAAACCAATTACGTTCAAATAGATCAAAGAGAATTCATTACATAAAAAGATGGTTTATATATTGGGTAGAAACCTGTTTTCCTTTATTTAAACACAGGATTACATATACATTTAAAACCCACTACAAACATTTTCAGATTCAGTTCACACAAAATGAAAGGCGTGAATGCACCTGCTTAACACAAGCATACCTTTTTGTTTTACCAGCAAAGCAGATATTGCACTAATATCCATTGCTTTAGGTGAAAACCCACTTCCAACTCTGTTCTACATAACTTAGTCTAGCACCTATGATTTTGAAGATATTCCAGACTGAACAGGAAAAGTGATAGGACCAAAGCGTATTGAAAACTGTTTTAATGAAGTTTAATCTCTATCATAGTGACAGAACAAGAAGAAATGGTCTCAAACTGCATTAGGGTAGGTTCAGATTAGACATCAGGAAGAATTCCTTCATGGAAGGGGTTGTTAAGCATTGGGATGGGCTGCCCAGAGAGATGGTGGAGTCACCATCCCTGGAAGCGTTCAAGAAACAATTGGATGTGACACTTAGTGCCATGGTCTAGTTGTCAAGGTGACTCTTGGCAAAGCTCGAACTCAGTGATCTTGTAGGCCTTTTCCAACCTAAACAATGCTGTGATTCTAGGATCTTGCAAACCACTTAAAATGTATGTGTAGGCAGTTCTCACATGCTATATATACAAAGATGCTGTGAAAGCAACATTACTGAATGCAAAGGTCTTCTACAAACACCGGTAAGATTCTTGCAGTGTATTCTGCACTGACAGAAGTCTACTCAGTGTCAGCCCATGCCATTAACTAGCACTCTCCTTGTCTCCTCCCCACTATTTTTTTCTATCAAAGCATCCAGAAAAGGTTGAACTATCTCCTCGATGTCATTCTCATTTTCTAAGTGGGATTCCAATTTATTAACGTAAATCTATCCACTTAAAACCAAACCCCAAAATCTACAGGACAAATAGAATCCCTCTCTGTTTACTGTCTCATTTTTTATACATTATATAGAGAAATATCTGTTAATTTACTTTGTTCATTGGATATGAGAGCTGTTTACATGCTATATACACATCAGTAAAAAGAGAGACAAAAAACCCTCTGGCAGCTGTACTACCAGATGTCACTCCTCCAGTTAGCGGAGACTCCCAAATCCACCCCACCTGACCCACTCCAACTTCAGCTGAAACAGATGTGCTGATAGGTAGAAAAGCATAACTTGTTTTTTTTTCCCCTTCCCCATCACTATTAATACAATGAAAACTAGTAAACTAACAAAATAATCTTGAGAAACTATGTCAATGGATCAGGCTTTGTCCACCATTCAAAATACTACACTATATAGAAAAGTCTGTACAGAAGGATACGCTTTCAATGAAAAAGTAAGTAATGTTTACCTTTTCAATCAACTGTTCACTAAACACTGGTATGAAAAAGGGTCATCTAGAAAAAAACCTCTAGGGAGTTACACAATTCAGGACCATGCAGTTCAATACATGGTGCTGCAGCTTCTTTAAGCATGTGATTTCCCAGTGGATGCCCCCGCTGCAGCTACTAGAAGAACCCTGGGTTCCCAAAGCATGAGCAAGTCAGAGTTTTCCTGAAATGAGAGACAAATGCCCTAGTGTGCTTTAACATAGTAAATTCTTTATCCAAGGACTGTTGTCTGATTCCACAGCCCAAGTGACCAGGTAGTTTGTCCTTGCAGCAGAGTTAAGTGAACACTGGAGCAGTGGAACAGAGCAAGGCTTAAATTCACACCTGTAGATCCACAGAGAGATACTCTGCTGTAACATCAACCAATTCCAATCCTTATTTAAGAGACCTCAGAATCAGACAGCAATAACATGAAAACACTATGCTTCTGCCAGTGCCAGATCCCACAACATAATTATATCTCCCATCAGCCAAAAGAATGCATAGAGATATGCACTCAAGGTTAGCCATAATTTTCATTCCTCGTTCAAGGTATACAAGGACACATACATGTGTTTGCTCTGAGAATAATCCTCCATGAGGAGGACTATAGAGATTGTCTGTCACTGAGTTTGGGTTTCATTTAAAAACATTTATTCTGTACTTAGGCACAATGAATAGGCAGAATTTGGCCCCTATTTACAAAAAGAATAATGAAGCAAAAACTATTGCATCACAAAAACAATTAAAAAATCCAACTTTTTAATTATAGATTAAAATCAAATACATTTAGCAGCCTACACACCCACCTAATTATTTCTGAGTAATCTTATCAAACCATCATCTTACATTTTTCTTGCAAATGTTAAGTTTCTACAGTACCATATATAAACAATGCAAGTAGTAGCACGTGTCCCTAGCATTCTTTTGAAGTAAAGAACATTTATTGAATTCATGCTAATCAGGAATGTGCTAATTTACGACAACTAATATTACATCACAATGGCAGTAGATATCACTGAAAGTGAGCAGAGGTTAGAGTATCCAGTTGTTTCTTTCTACAATTCGGAGGACAGAAAGTGATTCTACAGCAAACATCAATAAACCTGCACAGATACCATCAGCTTTCTGAAATCAGACTGGCAGCATTATTTATAAGTTTTAGATAGCAGATAAAAAAGATGCAAGGAAAATGCAGACTACGACGCATTCTTTGTATTAGTAGGAGTTATTTTTCTTTCAGTACTGCAGATATCCTGAGAAAGTCATTATTAGTTTTGCTAAGCTCATCTGGACTATTTAAAAGCAAACAAACTAAAATAAAATAGAAAATAAACTTATTTTATATTCTCTTACATGTAGTTTGTGGTGCTCTCTGTCAAAAAATACTTCATGAAATATAAAACCTGCAGTCCCTTGGAGCTGGAGATGCCCAACACTGAAGTAGCAAGCTTCACATTTGGATTTAGTAATATTTTTGCTCCTGCTTTAACTTACCCTCCCTGAATAAGAGGAAATGGAGTTCTCAAGCACGATTTATGATTATCTGCTTTCTAAAAATAAGTAGAACAATTAAATTTTATTTATTCAGATAATTCCTATGTAATATGGTTACATAGAATTTCACTCTCTGCAGCTCTCACAGCCAAGTATCTTATGGCCTCATTACTCTACTCATGTCTTTAAAAAAACATATTTAACTACAGATAAAAGACAAAGAATGAAAATTATGCAAGGAAGGAAAACAAAGTGATTTTTTTCGCATGGTTCTTCCCACAACAGGAATTCAGCATTGGTTAGTTACTCACAGTTACTTAAATCAAATTAGCTTGGCATACTACAAGTGGAAAGCTGTAAGAAAATATGCTTAGAATACCACAAATATCTTTCAAAATCAGCCATTAACACATTTTTGCAATGCAAAGTCTTGTCAGCTAAGTAAAAACAACCGGTTACTGCATAAACTACTGAATTTCTATATTACCCACTAAGCTTCACAATATCTCATCTTGACTGGAAAAAAAAATCTAAAGAAAAATTCAAATCTTGTAACTGCTTGAAGAATTTATATAGCATTTTCCTAACATTTACATTCAAGGTAAAATAGTATCACCAACACCATGTGCAATATGCTGGAAAAAATAAGTCAACTAGATATTTCAGGTCTTTATCATGACTAGAATAGACACTACTTTCTCTATGACATAAGCACTTTCCGCCAGTACTGAACATTAATTTTGACAAAATATTATCAGAAAATTCCATGAAATAGCCAAACAATTCATACATTATCAAACCTGAAAAATCCAGAACCATTGGCAGACACTATATCAGGAAACTATTATATAAAATTTTTAATTTGGTCTCAAATCAAAAGAGTAAGGGAAAAAGTTCATGGCAAACATACTTCTATATTCAGAAACAGAAGATCATGTCTTTAAAATACACTCCCAAGTTTACTTTCCATTTTGTAGTTCAGAAATTAGACTGGTCAGGTATTTCATGGAAATATGTGTGCAGTGAAACCAAACTACTCCATGAGAGTTTTCCCACATACATGTTTTTTGAGTTTTCAGAAAATTTATGAACTAACTACTTTTAGAAATATTTTTTCTATATATCAGCAATTAGAACATGTATGAATAAGTAAGTCTTTTCTAATTAGTATCCAATTGTATAGGAAAATAAAATAATGGCCGGCAACCACTTTGGTAACAAAAATCTGAATATACTTCCTTGTAAATAACATAAGAAAAAGCACTTGAGACTAATATTGGTAATATCTGTTACAGAGGAAAATATACCGAAATCTTAATGTCCAACATTAAAGCAAAAGATACAGCTAGACACAGATTTCTATGATACTGATTTTTCAGTTTCCTTTACCTACAAGGTCTGCAAAGGTTTTTAGAATGCAACAGCAACCTGTTACTGCATTTACAGCAGTGGATTTTTAGAATATTTGGGTCTTAGGTGGGGGATATGCAAAAAGAAAAAAAGCATGGAAAATGTTTGCAATGAACATAATTAGGAGGCAATACTCCCTTTAATTTACAACAGTGGTAACTGATCTAAGGAGAGGTAAGAGAAGGAAAATCAAGACAGGCAGATGCATAGAGTGGCTGTGCCCAGCTTTAGGCTAAGACCACATTTCTAAAACTCTGGATTATCCTGGAGGGAACAGAATTCTCTCCAAGGTTCAATCAGGAGCACAAAATGCTACAGCTGGGATTAGAAGACAGTAAGACTTCACTATCTCAGTGGCAAGCCAGAAAGAAGAAGTAACAGTCCTATCCAGTGAATTAGTATCTTGTCTGTACAGGAATTTTGCAAGCAAGACTATTTGCACAGCAAATCTAAAGATGTAAGCAAAAATAATAATGAAAATTAAATTCTGAATAAAGAAATACCATTTGATTAAATATTTTTTATTTCATGAAATACAGTTTAAGTACTTAATACAATACCATTCCAGCTTTTCTCACATCATCACACAGGTAGTGTCAAGCAGCTAAAAAATACAGAACTTCAACATGTAAGCCTAATTACATGACCCATCCACTCTGGTTTGACTACCAGTTGCAGCTAAAATCACTACTGACTATGCTCATACAGCATCTCCAATAAGCAAAACGCAGACAAATGCAGCAAGTGTTAAGTTTTCATATTCATCAGTAAGAGGAAGGTGATTAAGGTCTGAATATTCAAGGACAGGAAATTCTTCTCCATAGCCTTTTCTGAAAGGAGCCACCCATTTCTATGCATTGTGAATGATAGCTGAGTTTCTTTAAAACTGACTTCATCACCAATTGCTACAAACATTTGTTTCTTCCAAAGGACCAAACAACTGAAAACCACAGAAAATTGTCTAGTAACACTCTTAAGTTTGGAAGTCTCATAGCATATGTTTTAATAGCCTTATTCAGTAAACCTTCCAAGATGGTTTTTGCACACGTTTACGTGCCAATTATTAACTCAAGAACTGGTGATACAGACAACCCTGGACACACCTTGTTCTCTTTGAGTGATTCCTGGAACTTACTCTGAAAATTGTTTTGGTAAGAAAAGCTGATTTGCAGGAAGAGTCTTAATTGCAACCACCATTTCAACTGCTGAAGATCCTTTACATGTGTGAGTAGCAAACAAAGATGGAAGTTTCCTTTATGTTCTGTACCAGAAGGAAAAAAAAAATTCCAGTAAAGTACTGTTATCAAGGTACACATTACGAGGTATATTATGGATTTGCATTAGGTAAGCACTACACTCCAAATCTTGCAAATAGCAGTAGAACAATTATATTTCTTCTCCTCTTGTTGCTGTTTTTTATGTAGAAGCAGCCAAATCTGAAGCAAATATAATTTGGCAGAACATACATTATATTACATGGAACTGCTGGACACAAAAGGTGAAAAGTTGTCACTAATTAATCAATATATAGGTTCGGAACTTGCATTTTAAATTATTTTGAAAATGAAAAATTCCAAGAACACGCTTGGAGTCCTTACAGAAAAGAAACACCAGCTTGGTTTTAGCTAGGACCTGGCTCACAACAGAAGTTCTTCAACTAGCAACATGCATAACTCTTACAACATTCTCCTGAACAAGTAGAAGAGGTGACATGCCTCATGGATACCTTCTCTGTACTGAGACAGTCACAAAAAAAACCCCACTTTAAGGACAGGAACATCCTTTTTTACTACAGAGGTGAACCCTGCTTAAATGTGATTATCCATTAATGAAAACTTAAAGATGCAAGGAGTAGGAAAATGAAACCTATTCAAGGTCTTCACCTGAAAATACAACACCTCACAAAGTGAATCTTACTATGCCCTGCAGGTGCACAGTGACAACCAGAAGTTTGGCAAATGAATTCTCATGACATTTCAAACTGCTACTAGGCAACTTGTCACACTGAAAGATGCTCAATGCCTATTTTGAAAGAAGCTCCAATTCTTTGTATTTTATAATTTGGCATATTAGCTGCAGCAGTCTGCTTACTCTGACCAGTCAGGCTCTGAAAGGATTCCAGAAAGACCTGTATCAACGTATGCTACTGCAACACCCTTCAGCTAATCTGTAAAAGACCCCAATCAATGAGGCACCAGAAGCTAGCATAGATAGACAGCTGGAGTAGAGATTGACAGGATAGGAAAAGAGGATGTGATATCTAGAATCATATGGGATGCAGTATGCTGGAATCAATCCTTAGATGAGATAGAGTGTCAGTCCAGCAAGCCAGAACAAAGCCCAGGGTCAAGTGAGCATGGGAGACACTAAAAGTGTTTTTTTGAATTTACCTGTTTGTCACTTGAATCTTTTTTCTTTGCCTTAGGAAGTAAAAACTGAAGAAACTGAGGCCTAATTGTGAGAGGAAAACATGAGAAAGGAACTTCTGCAATCTCTTCCTTCATTGCATGCCATAAGGTTGCAGAAAACACCCAAATACAAGTTTTCAGAAGCAAAGTTTTAAGAGAATTCTAGAGCTTCATTTGAGGTCAACAAGCAATGAATCACTCCTCCCTACAACCTCCAGCGAGCAAGAAAGCAAGCTAAAGATGAGCATGCAGGCTCTAGTGAAGCTCTCATTTCATCTGGGTCAAGGCAGCCCATCGAAGCCAGCTCTGCATTTAACAGCAAACTACTGTGTGACAACAGCAATGTCTGAGTTACATACCCACAGAAGCCCTCACTTCTCCCTACCTGCCTTCTGCTTCCTTAATGCTTTCCCAAGCCACCATTCTCTGCCATTAGTTTCTACAGGACCAACATGATCCATATCAAACTACAATGATCAAACTGCATCTGTACCACAACCTACTGCAGAGCATACTACAGACCACACACACCCAAAGTTAACTTTAAAGGTGTTATATTAATCAAATTACTCATGTCAGGGAAGTTTGCTCTCACTGAAATTGGAGCTTCAGCAATGAGAGTAACAAGGTGCATAAGAATCCATGGAAGTTTAATTGCTTCACACATAAAAAACTATCAACAAAATCAGCAAAGGCTTTTTAAAGCAGTTGAAAAAGTATGCACGTGTACCAAAATGGGATGGATAATGTATGTTTAAAACATAGATATTTTTATTTTCTTATGCACTTAGGTCAAAACCAGCAATGAAGTCAAAGCACTTTGGTCTCCTCTTGGGAGGTGGAGATGTCTCCCTCCCGTGCACCATGGCTGCTACTGGGTTTTTGCACAGCCTTCCCAGCTCCTCTGGAAATGACAGGAACAGAAGGATTGGAGCAATACAAGCAGGGATCAATTACCCTAATTTATTCACTCATGGTTATTGCTGTACTGATGGCATCTTTGTTGATGTGCACTTTCTGCTGGACAAGAGAACTGATATTTTACTGGACAGCCCTTGGCAGAAGGACTCTTTCCCCCTCTGTGACCAGCTGAAATTTCATTCAAGCATGTTGTTATCTTGTGGCTCAATAGCCCAAAATTACAGACAAGCTCAGAGTGAAAAGAGTTAACAGGACCTCTCTACTTAGGAATTAATTACATTCAGTTGTTTTAGGATCCACATAACTGAGAAAGTAAGGGCACACTTAGGCCAAATCACTTTTGGCAGAGACTTTCCACAGTACTACGTCACACCTCGATTTTGCAATCTATATCCACTGCTGCCAAACAGAGAGTAATGCTTCATTTAATCCACACCCTTGTATAATTTGGCTGAGAGCACTTCCTTTAGCCTAAAGGCTCAGCAGTAATTACCCTAACATACACCAATTTCAAGTAAATATAAATGGTGTTCTTTAGATAAAGTTTTTGGAATCTTCAAAGATTGCTGTTATTGTACTCTGTATTGAGTGAAATTTTTAGAGAAATATTTTAATTAACTTACCTAGAAGAAACATGAAAAAGAACATATAATAAAGGAACACAGGTATCTTTGATCTCAGTATAAACAATTCCAGCAAGTTTAACTAGAAAATACAAAACTCTTCTGACATTTATAACATCTTATCAATCAGACAGAAGAAACTGGATAAGCAACCTTTTACAATAGAACTAGATTGTCATTAATGTTAATGGTTATGTCTCTGTGTCTTTACTATTCTATTGGAACAGTTTTGTGGTTAGATGAATCTATGTATACAACTTATGCTTTCAAAAAAAAAAAAAAAAGTACTATTCATTCTATAAATGTAAACACCCAGCTCTTCTACCTTAAAACAAGGTCCTGTATTTGTGCCTTGAGCCAGAACTCTGACATTGTCCAGTGATGTGGTCAGCATTGCCACAGATCTCTGAGGAAATTCCTTCCCCAGCAGTATGGCCTGAGCTGTCTTTAATCCATGATGAAGGCACAGGTGTGTCCTGATACTCTCAATTTTTATCTACTGCTAAAGTCGGCTGTAAGCTGGAACATCATGAGCCTTTGTAATCTATTTGCACTGAAGAAACTGAGTCACAGCTACCTCAAAATGTAAATGGTATAGCCAAATAGGTTATAAAAGAAGATACAAAAAAATAACAAAAACATCTTGTAATAGATGTTCCCAGTGTTTTAAAAGTAAACAAACTTTGAGAAAAATATCTGTAAGCTGTATTTTTCAGTTCTTCCATTGTGTTATAAGCAAATAGTAACAAAAAAATGTTTTATTTTATTTCTTTCTCCCTTCTCTTACATATTTCCTTTAAGTCAAAGTGAGAGATATGAATATCTTAAAATGAATGATCATTTTCCCCAGGGGAGTTCCCATTCAAATTAATAGACAAATATAAAAAACAGTTTAGACTTAATGCTCTTCTGCTTACAGTAAAAATACTTCTAGTAAACATCACTGTAATTATGTCAGTTGACACTTATTGAGAGCTGATCTGTGATCAGCTGTTGAGCTGGTGATTTCTCTCTGCTGAGTTCTCCTACCATCTTCTGAAAAATAAAGACAAAAACTGCTAACTGGATCTAAAACTTAATTCATTATAATAAATTCTCAGTGACTATGCAGTAAATGTTAGTTAAAACAAAGGCTTGTCATGATTGTAAGGGTATGTTTATCTTTGGTTAATAGGAGGAAAAAAATCCCAAAACAGAATGATCTTCTCAAAAACCAAGGGGCTAAAATAAGTGAAGCTTACTTATTTGAAAAGTGCTAGTATTCTGCATTATTGTTATCCAGACCAAGTGGTGATGGGGATGTTTAAGTAATTCAGGTTCCAAAAGAAAGAAAACAACATATTTTTGATCCAGCCACGGAGTTAAAATCAATTGCATCCTACAAATTACAGAAAACAAGAGAATTCTGCAAAGTTGCAATAAGATATTTCTTGTAATAACAGAAAGTAACTCACATTTGTACGTTTAGGAATATAAAAGAAAATACTAGGCAAAATTTTTAATTTTTTGGCATCAGTATCCCACTAGAATAATTAAATGAAAAGTGTCACATTTAAAAAAAATCCATCCCCATAAAAATACTAGAACAGTTCTTTTAAAAATTGTTAGTTTCAATTTCTGAAAAGTGTGTCAGGCAGAATTAGTTGTTCAGACATGTGACAGAGCAGGAAGACAGCAAACTGCATAAGAACATACAAAAATAATTGGAAAGTGAGAGACAACTACTAGGCACTTATTTCTTTCATCTTGATGCACACTGCCCTTTTTTAAACACATGACATAATCCACTAGCAGCAGACTGGAGGAAGCTAACCACTTTGCAAGCATTCATTCTCATGTATCACTTCCTATGTTGGCAGCACCTCTACAGGACATACTAAAAGTGTTCTGCATTTCTGTCCAGTTCCAGACTTAATGGGTAGCAGACTGCTAATCAAAACATATTTTGCCCACTGGACTGCCTGATCACATTGAAGCCATTAGGACTATCCCTTAGTGAACAGGAAACTTGCATTTCTCCCTCGCTAGAGGAAGGAGGGAGCAGTAGTAGTAAGAATAAATGGAAAAGGCAAATCAGGCAATCAATGCAAAAACTACTAAACCATTTTGCACAGGCCTCATAACATTACTTCATTATTTTCTCAATCAATAACACAAAAAAGAGGCTAGCAGACTCACCAATGCTAATGAAATTGAGAAACTTTGTGAAATTATTATACATTACCTGCTTCCCTTTTGTAGGTTTTTTCATAAATAAAATAAAGTAAAATTAGTTTCCTATCATTACCTATTCCTCCTAGCAGATTGTACTACACTCAAACCACTTTCAACTAATAGTGTGGGTTCTGAACCACTTTTAGGTGTGTATTTGGTTCTCTTCACCGTAATATGCGTCTGCCCCAATTTTAAGATGTGGGGATAAAAAGAAAAATGTCAGTGGGACTTAGAGATTATGGCAAATTGCTACACCATTTCCATAGCTCTGATCTGTGCAGCCCCGCAGGCTTAATTGCTTTCACCATCACAGCAAATCTAAATGAAGCCGCTGTGTGAGCTAATGAGGCAGCATACATTTACAATTCAACAGGGAGCAGATATATTCTTTTCAAACAAAATTGAGTTATTTTCTTATGTTTATATTCTGGGCAAGAAGTCTTTTACACACACTCAAGATACTTCTCTTAAAAAGTGAATAGGATTATATTTCACTCCTATGTTAAATTTTGATTTGCCAAAATACAATACTAACAGTAATAGGCTAGGATTAAAAAAACCAAAAAGTATTCGGTGATCTGTGTGCCATTCAATTTGCCTGCATGGATTGGATCCCAGTAACAGATTTCTCCAATGGGCGCTCCCACTGGCACACCCTCTAAACAAAAATGTTCCCCCCGCAAGGTCAAAGTTACGTATTTTCAGCACAGTAGTGTGGGGAAGATGGCAATGCTGCCACCTCTACCACATGGCTTGTTTTAGTCATCTTATGTCTTTCAATCTCTTTCAAGAGATACCACAAATACTGTGTTTCATCTCATACTTGGACTACACAGTACACACACATGCACCCTCCAGTTAATATATACTCAGTTGTCTTTTTTAGTATCTCTTTGGAATATTTTGTTGATGATTATTCTCAAATTAGAAAAAATAAGTTATTTGGATAATGAAATTGAATTCAATTGTTGATTTTATATATTTTCAATTACAGTTTGTGTAAGTCTTCTTTCCCCTAAGAGTTTCTTACTAAGAGAGATGAAACGAGTAAGGCCCCACTGAACAAGCTTTCTGCAGCATCTCTGCACAATGTGAATTTTGCTACTTGGTGTACTCCTTTTTCTGATTCTAAAAAAAACCCCAAGAACAAAAATGATATTTTAAGGATATTTAATTGATGCATAAATATTTCTGATATCTTTGATGTAGAAATCTATTTCACCATTTGCTTGAGACTGAAAGAAGCAGTTTTAAACAGTCTATCAAATATAACAGAGGACTTAAATGTGAAGTCAGTTTTGTTAATATCTTTAGAGAGCAATAAAGAGTGCTTTGAAGCTTTCCCTTTATATAGGTGGAAAACACCTTTGATTGTCAGTTGTGTTAATGGAGAGAAAATTTCTAATTGTTCTCAACCCTGCCAAAATGTTGTGTTTTTTGTTTTTGAGATTTTCTTTAAAGATACAAGAACCATCACGTTTCTAGCACATACGTAATTAATTTTTAAGAGCAAGTTTAATTAACTGGTTTTATTGAAGTCCAAATTTCAGTGAATAGATCTGTGTAGTATTTATAGTCAAGCTTCAATCTCACACATAATTAACCATTAGGGTCACTGTTAATTACAGTGACTTGAAACCCAAAACTTATTTTAGAAAGCATGTCCTGAACATAGGGGTAGTTACTGAAGAGTCACTGTTGAATAAAGCCCAAAGATGCCGGATATTTCTTTCATAGCATGCCACAGACCTGCAAAACAATGTCTCATAGGAACGTGATTTCACTATCCAAAGATGCTCACAGTCTTAAGGAGAAAAGGCAAATAAAACCAGAGAGAATTTTAATATCTGTCAGCTAGCATGAGCAATCAAAAATCTGGAGCTTTTGCTACTTCCCTATTTGTTTAAAAAAATACTAGCTAGGAAATGGGTCATCCTGGAAGAAGTCAGAGGAGCATATGAGAACAAAGAGATAGGAACGTTTAAGACAAAGTCTTGGACAACACACAGTGCACTGCTGCAAAACAGCACTACAGGCCAGGTATGATAAAACTAGAACTAAGCATGAGCATAGCCAGAGCTATACAGCACAGGCAAGGTAAAACATCAATTCTGACTATCAAAGACAGATCTTAACCTAGTTGTATTACCAAGGAAGAAAAAAAAAAAAAAAAAAAAAAAAAAAAAAAAAAGAAGAAGAAGAGAAGAAGTTCAGCACCTTAAATATTACGTACCTTTAGGGATAGACTCCTTACAGTACTAAATTCCTGTAAGGCTTAGTGAATCTAAATTACAAACATAAAACTCAAAGGGGATGATGACTTTCTCCAAAGACAAACATCTAGCAAACTTTTCAAATTATTGAAATAGCTATGAGTGCAGCTACAACTATACTGAGGCAGACACAAAAATTATCCTGATGTGGTAGAATGAGTCACGCTCTTGATGAAAAATTTCAGCTAACAGGCTATCATGACAGACGGTAAGAAAACCTAAATTCCCTGCCTCTTCCTCAAATTTAAATAATATTTGTGAGAGGAAAGCACACAATACACATTTTTTTAAAATTAATTCTGTTAAATCTGATTAAATGTCTCTAATGAAGTGCTTTATATGTAACACAAAAATAAGTGGATCCATGTCTTGTAACTGTTTTGTGGCACTTATTTATCTAAGTACTATTTGGCAAACTTCATTACGTTTTTCTAGTAATTCTAACCATGCTCTTGACAAAACTATCTCTTGCACAGCATTGCACAGAATCAATGGGAAAGCAGTAGATGTTGCTAACTTTGAATTTGGTATGACTTTCAACACTGTCTCCCATAACATTCTCAGACAAACAGCTCAGGTGTGCGCTGTGTAAAACAGACAGTGCAGCAGACTGGAAGTTGGCTGAGCTGGAGAGTTTAGAGGTTTGTAACCACTCACATGAAATCCAACTGAAGACTTTAGACCAGTGGTGCACTCCACAGGTCACTGTTGGAGTCCACACTTGAACTTCTCCACTGATGATCTGGATGATAGGACTGAGTACACCCTCAATGAATTTGCAGATGATAAAAATCTGGGAGGAGGGGTTGATACAGCAGAGGGACATGCTGCCATTCAGAGGTGCCTTGACAAGCCACACAAATGGGCCAACAAGAACCCCTTAAAGTTCAACAAGAGGAAATGCCAAGTCCTGAACTAGGGGAGAAATAATCCCACGCACCAATGCAGACTGAAATACACAAAATTTAATTTAGAAAACTTAAAAATCTTTCCTGTGAGAACAGTCAAATATTGTAACAGGTTGTCCAGAGATGTTTTGGAGTCTCCATCCTTAGAGATATTCAAAACCCAAAAGGATTCTGAGTTCTAGGCAGCTCCACTTTAAGAGGAGGGATGGGCTCCATGGTCAATAATATCATGATCTTGTCTTTACTCATCTCACATAAAGCATATTCATTGAGAAAGATACTGAAGCTCTCTATCAGATGAATAAACAATTAATTACCTAATTTAGAGCAAACTGGTTGGAAACAAAGGCAGTCTTGCCTCAGAATCCATGAGTTAACTGATCTTGAGGGAAGTAGGGAAGTAGCAGAATAAATAGCAGAATAAGACTGGGGCTTCATTAAAGCCTATAAACCTGTGAAACTATGGACTTGAAGAAAAGTCAAAGCTCATGATATGTCAGGGTATACAGAACCCATTTGTCAAAATGAACACACATATTTGAAAGCCATAGCAGTGAATATTATTTTTATTTGAAGTATTATATTGCAAAGTCACATACAGCTAATTCTGCAAATGTATCTGGATATGAAAAGATTTAGAAGTCAGGAAAGAGTTGCTGTATTACTACTTCTGCCCATATAGCACTCAGATGGAAACACTGTTTTTGCACTGTTTGCTACCTCAGGCAAGATCTAGACAAACTGTCATTTAAAAAGAAAGGGCTGCGTATATTCAGGCTACTACACTGCCCATACTACAAGATATCAGC
This sequence comes from Hirundo rustica, assembly GCF_015227805.2. Lineage (NCBI taxonomy): Eukaryota > Metazoa > Chordata > Aves > Passeriformes > Hirundinidae > Hirundo > Hirundo rustica. The sequence continues at coordinate 58,767,149 of NC_053452.1, read as the reverse complement.
TACCACCTTACCAAACTATTAGAGTATGCACATACACCAGTTACATGGTTAAATATATTGCTAACAGAGGTCTATGCATGTAAATGGAAATTCTGCATTTTGCTTTAAGAAGCACTAAATGCACAGCAAAAGGTGACAGAACTGAACTGTCAACATAACCTTCAGGAATATGTAACCATCTGCTGGATCTCTAGTGCAGGCAATTGTTAACAATGCAATATAAGTAAAAACTATTATTAACATAATATTATTATTAGCATATTATTGCAATTAACATAAGTAAAAAATGAAAATATATTTCGTATATAAAACCAACACAGAAAATAAAGGTTCTGTCCTTCCAGCACAATCAATAAATCAATAGATGTGTTTGAGTACAGATTTTCTATTATTCAAAAGCAAAATTTAACTGGCAGTTAGGCACTATGAACACCAGCACTTATCTTCACAGTTTTTAACCAATGGGGAATGATGAAATAAATGAGAAAACCTTTTTCAAGTTTCACTGAAAACAAGTCTACCACAGTAGAACGACTTGGAGGCCCACAAAATGACAGGGAAGTAATTCATGATTTTAAAAGATTTTCTTACAGAAAAATCCATTTCAATTGAGGCCCACTAGTATTTTTATGGTTGCCTTCCCTTAAAAATCTTCCTGTTCTCATGGCTTCTTCTTTACTATAGTTACCCTTTTACTATGCTTCCCTTGTATAAATACTATCCTGTACCTGTGGATCATCTTGGAAGTATCAGTCAGTTTTGGAAACAAAAACACTGAGAGTGTTCATTAATAGCTGTAACACAATTCTATGTCCGCTCATGCTATTTAGGAAGTCTCCATCAACACTTTTTATTTGTGCTTCTGCATAAAGTAAAATTCTAGAAAGTAAAATTCCTTGGTTTGAGCAATACTAGGAACAGGCATGTAGAACAACTTAGAGGATATGTTAATGTTCTTTAAAGGGTTAGTCCACTTACTTTTAGTATTCACAATATGTAAGCATATGCATTCTACTGCCTCTGTAAGATTTACACGCTGTGGAAATAGCATGCATCCATTGAACAACAGATGAACCTTATTATGAGTCCAAGCACTTTTGCTTAGGTAGAAAATAAAAATACTGAAGTTAATTGGTGTATGGCCATTTGTATTATGAATTAGTGACTAAGAGTGATTCTAAGACCAGTGGTCAATCTTTTAGACCACACTAAGGAGCATTTCCCCAGCTGCTCAGAAAAAATAATCATAACTTCAACTGCAAAAAAAATTGTCTGCCTTTAGGAGATAATTCTGTTTAATTATAGAGATTATTCCTATCTTTACTATCTACATTTTAAATCTCTACTACCTGTTTTTATTTCATTATATATTCCACCCTCCCTCTCGACTTCTTTTTACTCTTCTCAAGGATACAAAACAAAAACACTTCGAAATTAAGGTGCCAATTTTCTGTCTTATTTTACAGGTGCCCAGAAAAAGAGAAAACGGCATGAAATTATACATTTTATTATTAGATACTGTGATTAGCAATGAAACAGATATTATTAGCAAAGTAAGCATCACAAACGTACATAATTGCATTGCTTACCTTTTTCTCAAAATCTTTTTATACAAAATATCTTTAGGAAAACAAATCTAAAAATAGATTAAAAACAACTGCAAATAGACTATCAAGCACTACGGTTCTATATTAGTATATATGCTTTTAAATTCTATTCTTTTTGAGGTCCATGTTTAAGATACTTTAGTAAGCATTCAAATATTATGAAAATATTAAATTAAGAAAAGCTGGCAGTCTCATCCTCTTCTATGAACTGACAGCACTAATAAATAGGTGTACAGCTTAAAGAAAAAAAAGTATTAAAAAGAAACATGCATTATCACAGGACTGTGTCACACTGCACTTAATATCTCGTATAACAAAACTGCCTTAGTCCCTGAAAGAGCTGCACATCAGAATTTTAAAAGGCAGAAAACAAAAAATCCTCATAGAAGTTATCAGCCCTTCCCTACAAAGACTGAAGAAATAAAGAAACTTACCACTTTCAGCAGTGAAAGAATACAGAGGATTCAGTGGAACACTTAGAGTGCCTGGCAGTCTTAGCTTGGAGTGTGGTGACAGAGATGATGGTGCAGGAAGCAAGAGATTTGAGTTTGCCTGTAATAGGAAAACAAATCAGAAAGTGAAGTGTAATTTCCTGGGTGACTTACTGATGCAATAGCTAGAACAGAAATATTCGCTTACTGTACATAACTATTAAATTCCAGGAAAAAAAATTAAAATTCAATTCGATGATGACTAGCCACTTCAACATTTATTTTTTTCTTAGTATTTGGAGATACAGACTTGGAAAAATTACTGGCACAGCTATAAACAGCACTGTGTTTTTATTTATGGACACTAACTCTCAAGCAGTGCAAACAATGAAACAGAACTGTTTGAACCAGCATTTTGTTGCATCTTTGTGTATAAAAGTAAGAAGACACGTACATATGTCATAAACTTATAAATGTAAAATAATTTCTCATTTTTTAAGTACTCAAACTACACTGCATCCATGAAGAGATATTCACCACTACAGGAAAAAAATCTGATCTAATCCTAGCATAGAACTGATTTCTGCAAAAAAATTAACACCAAAATCCCAGACACTTTCTACATGTAAATTACACATAATTCCAATCCTAATTTCCACAGCAACAAAGATAATGTAGTTAAAATCTGTTTTCCTGTGGACTTTGTTGATATAGATACAACTATTACAAATCAAAAGCCCTTCCCAAATATTACTCTTGTCATATTATCCAATACAGTCTATGAAAAAAAAAAAAATTATCTTAAGTTTTTGATTGAACAAACTGAGAATTTTTCTGTTTGTTAAATGTATTTTCACTGCCTTAATACACCAAAGCCAAAGAAAAATAGGCCTTAAAAATATTTCTAACTTTCTTCAAGCAAGATGTTCATATGCTAAAATTCTTGAGAGTTATTTACATAAGACAGCATAATTCTTGACCCTTTCAAAAGTGAATCCTATTCCATCACACAGAATAAAATCATGTGGTCACTTAATCCAACTAAAAGCTCCCAATCAGTGGAGCACTACCTTTGGCCTCCGAAAACTCTAGATCAGAACCTTAAACTTCAGTTGGGGGCCAGTGATATTTTGCAAATTTTCAAACTACGGGCTTGTAAATTCTGTTTAAAGAAAAGAGACAATCACCGATTCACTTTGGTTTAACTATCTCAAAAATTATATATTTTATATAACTATTATTTCTGTAATTCAATGACTATTATTCAATTCAGTAATGCATGATATTTGGGTACTGGAATGCAGTCAATATAGCAATAAAATACATGTTAAATTACTCTGCACTACAACACCTGATCTTCATCTTAATGTGTCTGGTTTTTGTGCAGAAATATGGGTTTAATTCTAATAAAGAAAGTTTATAGTAAAAATTGTCTTTGACTAACAAGGAATCTTGCATCAAAAGTGCACAATTGTAATGACTATGCTGCAAAGCTGACAGAAAGAAAAGCAAAATAGAAAATGAGATTAATCATTGAACATGATTTTAAAAAAGCATTAAACCTGCTAGATTTTACTACAGTGTACAGATTTAAATGAATGCTAGTAAACAGTAGCTGGGAAATTTTATCACAATGGAGGCCTGTTTTTCTGAACAACTGCAACAACAAAATCAATCTGCTTTTCTCACATTTACATATACAAGCAAGTAAGCTTCATTAATATAAAGTTTTCTCTGACACAAAAAAAATGGTGGAAAGCCATTAGCTTACGTATTTATTCAAACACAGACAAAATAACCTGTTCTGCAAATGTTTTGAGCTCAGCTTCCCAGTTTTTCATCTTCTTTAATCCACTGTAAAACTCCAGGGAGAGCCTTTCTCCCTAGATAAATAAGAAGATCTCCCCTCTGCATGAATTTCTTGTTAAGTGCACTACACCATAGGATAAACAGAGGCTTTCCATTCAAATACTTTAATGGAAGTCTCTTTCAAATCTGGTATCAAAAATTAGGTTTCAGATCATACCAGGAAATGAAGACAGGTTGGATATATTGGCCTTTGGAAATCAAACTAAACAGGTCAGATTATTGAAAATTATTGAAAACTAACACTTAATAGATGCCTCCCCAGTTCATCCTGGAAGGAAGAATTACGAAGCTAAGCTTATCTTGATTCTGGTCCTTGAACAAATTATGTAAGAGATATGAAACTCTATGTAAATTATTCCTGTACAACACTTAATTTACTTCTCTTTATTTTCCTGCTGTATTATGCAAATACTCTCACTATACATGCCAAACAGAACACATTGAAATCAAATGCAACAAGACACACACAAGAGAAGTCTGAATGAGCAGACCTGAGGATTTAAGAAAATCTCCTGTTCTAAAATGAAGCATAAGTCCTCCTAGAATACTTCCTTCCTGTTCAAGGCTTTAAAAACAAGATAAAAACCTTTTTAATAAAAGAGGTATTAAAAATTAAGTTTTAAGTCTAAGCAGTCCTACAGGAAGTGATTCCTTCCTCCCCTTGATGGCAGTGAAGCTGAATTCAGGTGAGCAAGACTGCCCATCCAAAGGAGAGACAAAACCAGAGTTTTGACGACCTCCTACCACTAGCTCTTAAGCATTATTTAAATCTCTAAGAGGTCCAAGGAGGAAAAAAAGGCACAACACTGCAATAGAAATGAGAAGCACTCAGCTAATAAGTGAGGAATGGTGATTCAAGCACAACTGTTTCCAGGTGAAGTACACTATTCTATGAAAAATAATTAATTCCCCTACAACAGGCAATTCTCCTACATAAGACTACCCACAGAACAAAATGAAGCAATCTTTTTTTTTTTGAAATGCATGCTGTGGGAAATCATTGCTACATACCTTTACAACAACGATCAAAGTTGGTTAAGATAGCCAACCATGAATTCACTTATTTTTCACAACAGTCTCTGCTTTCTTCATGCATAAACCACAGCTTTATCAAAGACACAGTTTACTACTATTGTGAATTATATAAAATTAAGAGTTAAAACATTCTTATTGTTTCTTTCACAATAAAGATTCCTACATAATTTTTGCCAGGTCAAACAAAGATGTTTTGCATTTTCTTTTTTGTGTTAGGGCAGCTCTATGCAAATTATGCAAATATACATTTTCAGTGAAACTAGTTTTCACATTAAAAGTGAATTGTATAAGACAAAAAATAGAAGCTCTAAGATTTGACAAGGTGGCAAAAGCATTTTCTCTTTTTCGTAAGAATGCAATTTTATGACCTTTGAAATCAATACAATTAACATTCCCGTATATACCTGCAAGCCAAATCAAATTGGTCAGCTCTACATTACTTCTTAATCTCTTAGTTTTAGGCTTCTCTTCTGAAAGCCTATGTCTCTAGGACACTGCTTTTAAAATACAGTTTAAAAGCATTATTAAGACATTATTCTTCAGAATTTAAAAGCTGAATCTGAAATAAAGAACCCCCACAACACAATCTGATATTTTTCTCAATGTAAGAAAAAAATACACAGGCAATACTACTTAAAGTATGAATGTTCCACTACTTTTAAATTTGCAATATAAGTTTGAATCAAGTTTACACTGATGTAAAAGTATAATCATTTCTTTGACAGTAACACTAGGACTCAAACAAAAGCTGGGATTCTATTGTGGTAGGGTCCTGCAATCACTTGATCTATTCTGCTCTTACATAGCTCTAGACAAGTACAAAAGCAAAACACAGCTAAAATGAGATATTATCCACACACAAGGGCAAAACTGAAACAGATTTACTTTGCTCGTCTGAAGCAAGTATGTCCCCCTGACGCTTCCTACAGTCCACCTGTCTACATGGCAATATGGTTTCCTTGCAACTTCAGTGCCCAATTGTTTTCCCCAACAGAAGCCCAGAAGTGACCAGGACATACAAATGAAAATTGACACTAACAGAGGCCTGATCGTACAGTTCAGTCACTGTCTACAGATGCTAAGTCTCATTACAAAGTAATTATGACTATTCAGTTGCTTAGTTCTGCGCGAGTTACAGCATTTCAATTATATGTTACTTCAAATGCTTTCTTCCTTTTTTTTTTTGGTCTTGAAAAAAAATGTTAAGGAGAAATTAAGACTGCTATAAACACTTGGAATAGTAAGCTTTTTTCATTTATCTACAAGTGTGGCGGTGCGCAATTTGTTTAAAGGTTTTATCTATGTAAAGTTCTGTAATTTATTGTAATGGTTCGTTCCTTGTACCCCCCTATGTTCGGTATGGTTCCTACTTGTTTACTAGTTAAGGGGTCCTTGTTCGTTTTATGTCAATCATTTCCCTGCTTATTTTAGCCCTGTCAATCCTCTCCCTCTCCCCTTGGGCGCCCCGTCACTCAAGCTGGGACCCTTCCCTGGTTTCTGGAAAGATCCAGGGAGGGCGTTGTGTGATAGGTGGGTGCCCAAGGAGCTTCCCTCCCCCATCTTAGGATTGGTTACTGTTCACAAAGTTAACTCCCCCAGTTACGCCCTGATGTTTTCCTATTGGCCGACCTGTTGTCGCCTCCCCTAATCCCTCCCCTGGTTAAAAGCTACTGCACGGGTCTGCTCTGGGCTCTTCTCGAGCAGCAGATGACCGAGGCAGAGCTCCGTGCTACTCTGTTCTCTTCAATAAATTCCATCGTTGTCACACTGCTCGAGCTAGAGTCGACTCCTTTCTTCGCCGCCACAGTCCTGACATCAGCTAGTGCCCGTCGCTGTGTGGGGAACCAAGGCCCCACAGGGAGGAGGTGGCTCGCTGCACCTGCCACCCCGACCTCTAGAGCGCTTGCCGCAGTGCACCTGAGCTAGCCTGGGGCAGCGCTGGTCAGCGCCTTGAAGGACACTGCGACATACAAGAAACACTAAATTCTGCACAAAACACAAAACAGTTAAATAAAGGCTTGGTTATACATAGGACATAGCCATTACATGCAAAGAGAACAACCTTTCCTGGATTGGATAAAACTGGCATTTCAGCTTAAGAACATGCCTAGATAGACATATCCCAGCAGAAATGGGCAATGTCACACCAATAACAGTAAGAAGTAGACCTGTCTTGTTTAGTAAGAGCCAAGTAGGTTACTATATAAACTGTGACCTCATGTTATGATTAGCGCTACCAAAATAAATAGGGGAAAAAAATCCATTACTTCAGTAGTCAATTTTAAAATGGCTTCTTTTTTGTGCAAATGAAAGGTGGATGTAACCTGTCCCCTGCTGTCACATTCTTTTAGCTTTCTGAACGTTTACATTTTTGTAGTGGAGTCTTCTCACGCTTGTAACATAAACTAAGTGATTGTTTTTGCATTCCTCTCTGATGAGGAACAATTGATGGACTTCTAGTCCAGCCAGTGGGGTGGAGAGGTGGCAACCTTATTCTCCAATCCCTGGTCATTGTCCAGATTCCATATAAGTGAGGTCAAGTGAATAAACTTCCCTTCTTTTTGTCCTGACAACTTACTGTTTGAGTATAATTCTTTTAGTGTCCTCTAGTGACAGTCGCTCATAAAAAATACACCTAAAGATACTTTTTCTTTTCTTTCTCTACTATGAAAAATAAGAAAATCTTCTAACATACATTTGTCAAATACATGTACAAACCTATTCCTTTGTACCTGCTGGTAAAGGACATTATGACTCTAAAAAGAGTACAGAGCTTCAGGTGTTCATGTAACCACTCAGATGTTTTTAACCCCACCAATCCCCAATCCCCCCTGAATTTGGTAACACTCTAGGCTTAATCTTATCTATCATTCTTTAACTCTCAGTTATAGTTTCTTGGTATTTGAGCCATGATCCATTTCCTTCTGCACTCAACGCAGAATCATTCAGTTGGCAAAGACCTCCAAGATCAAGTCCAGCCTTTGAACAAACACCACCTTGTCAGCTAAACCACAGCACAAAGTGCCAAATCCAAACATTTCTTGAACATTTCAAGGAATGGTGACTCTACCACCTCCCTGGACAGATGGTTCTAATACTTAACCACCCTTTCAGTGAAGAAATTCTTTCTGATGTCCAACCTGAACCTCCTCTGATGCATCTTGTGGCCATTTCCTCTTATCCTGTCACTTGCTGCCCAGGAGAAGAGGCCAACCCCCACCTTGCCACAGCCTCCTTTCAGGCAAGAATAATGTTCTCCATGTTGCAAGAAACTCTATCACAGCCCTAATAACCATTAACAAAGTTGTCAACAATGTTATTCATTGACTCAGTGCCTATTTATGGTATTTTCTCTTATTAAAAATTTCCAGTAAAAGCTGCCTTCTCAACAACATCTTGGTTGCTGAGAAACAACAAGCCAGCTGGCAGAAGTAGAAGTAATTTGCTGGGTTTTAAAATGAATGAATCCAGCTTTTTCTGCTTTAAAATATTATTTTGATAAATACAGCAGTACTCAGCCCTGTTTAATTTTATTCAGCAGGGACAAAATAAACACTGAGTTATTAAACTTCATAACTTTACCAACACTTATGACAAGAAAGGTAATATGGTAAGACTGGAAACAAAATTAAAGAACCAATCAGTAAACCCATACACAGTAAAAATGATTAATCAGTGAGTAACTTTTCCTTAACTGTACAAACTTTCAAGGCAAGAAAGCCAATATGGTAAAACTGAAAACAAAATTAAAGAACCAATCAGTAAAATCCTCACACAGTAAAAATTCTTAACACCATTTTATGTTGCCCTCTGCTAAAATTATTATAATGGTATATTTTTGTGCTTAAAATGAATGCAAATAATCTTCTGGCTGGCATACTATTTATATAAAACATAAGCCACTGAGAGACACACAGTGCTGAAAGAGGTCATGGTTTGACCCTAAGCCAGGCAAAACCAGCACATACATCTATTTTAACTGCGATGTGTTAAAATTAACCTGGTGGTTGCTAAAAATGAGGAATGTATTTTTAAAAAAATCTTATTAGGCAAAAAATCTTCTAACAGAGAAAAATATTACAGATTTTAAGAACCTAACCTGCTTTGTAAGATTTTCAGAGGGCAGGAGAGAGGGAATCAAGCAAAAAAAGAAAAAAAATCACAGAAAAAAATCAGCTATTCGTTCAACTTTCTACCACAAGCAACTTAATTTAACCTAGAAAAATTTAATGACTTGACAAGAAAAATTCATCACAATTTCTAAAACCTTACTTTCTAATGAAATATTCCTTAAAGACATACAAAGTAAATTCTGAGAAAACTTTCATAAGTTATTAAGTATTTTAACTGTATAAAGCTTCTAGTAATAATTCATCCATTTCATATAAACAATCATTTTATGAAATCACAATGATTCAACAGTATCTACTATAACATAGTAAATTAAATGCACAGGTTTACAGGATATCAGATGCATCATGGCTAATAAAATATATCCTTAGAAGTCTGCAGCTGGGAGTAGCTATGTGTAAAGTAATAACTACAACAGAATTTCTTCGAGTAAGAGCGTTTCCTCAAATTCTTAAGAGGAAAACAGGAATAGGAAAAAGCCTACTAAAAGCCTATCAAAACCCCCACCTATTTAATTTAAAAATTCTCATGCAGTGAGATGCATTGCACAGGTCATCATACGGAAAACGACTGTCTGTGTTACAGGATCATGTTCTCTACTAATATGATAAAAAAGTAAAAAAGAGGTTCTAAAAATACTTCACATTTCTTATACATATGATAAGATTATAGAATACCAATACCTTCCCTGGTAGTTTGTAGATAAAAAAAATTGTATTGCAGGCATGATCAAGTGAAATAGCTATTTCAGCCTGCATAGGCACTGCAGCATTATCCTGTACTAGGCCAAGAACATTCACAGAATAGGCAGTGTTTTAAAGTGTCCTCAGTACTTCATGTATTATGAACTCGGTTTTCCATCTCCAGGTAGAAGTTACTTTAGAACTCTCACCTTCCAGAGCTGCACTAAATCCCAGAAGGCAAGCAAGGTGTTTCAGAATTTACCAAAACTAACTTGAACCAGAGGACAGATTCTTATAAGATTGAAAATGGTAGCATAAAAAAATACACACCACTTGGGCATCCAGCTCTGCCTCTAGGTCTTTGTTGTAGACAAAACCACAAGTTTCTGCCTTCTTCCACTTGATGGCTCAGTATCATGTTCCTGTGCTCCCCAAAAGGGTTGCACATTTTTTTTCTTAAAAGTGGTGGCTTTAAATTCTCTTCTAACACAAACGATGCATTTTGCATGTCCGCTAAATTCTAAAAGGTGATCAGCTGAAAGGACTAAATAGTATTTGATTTCTACTGCACCAAAGCATGATTTATGAATATATTTTATAGACATACAGCGCAGAGATGGAAGTCCAGTACATTTCATGCAATCCAAGATACAGGCTTCTGGATTCTCTCACAGTACTTGCTTCTTTATGAATTATGCCACAGTAATAAATACACTCAAAGGACAAAAACCCAAAACCAAATGGTTGTAAGCATTTCTGTACATAGGAAAGAGTATTTTACATTCTACTTGTCTAATGTTGCATTTAATATGCTCTGAGTATCAGAATTTTGGTAACCACTTTGATAACCCTTTAATAACATTTTTCAGAAATACATCATGAAGTAAGCACTGGAAAAGCTAATCATACTTTAACTTAGTAGCATTCATATATTGAGAGATCAAGCAGCCAACATGCAATTGATTCCATGACTAGAACTACAGAGTTTATACAGATGCTATTCGTAAGTGCTACAAAGGGGTCAGACATCAAAAAGCCCCATTTCAGAGCTAGAATACTACATCTTCAAAGAAAGCCCTTCTCTCCATACCTATACAACATATATCATTTCCTTGTTACAGATTGTTATAAGCAGGTTTTTTCACTGCTAGATGGAAGTGAAATTTAAAAAACATAAATAGCAACATTGAATGAAAAACACTTATGAGCACTTCCAAGAGCCAGACATGAGTTAAATGTTTTCCAATCAAAAACTTCCATGAACAGAATCATACATTAGTATTAGTTCCTTGAGACAGAGATAAATAATAATTGCTGCCGGGATTCACTACTCTGTAATTTCTCTATGTGGTACAGAAGCTAATTCTGCATTCTGGTTTCATACAGAAATTAATTTTTACCTTTTGTATCAAAAGGTCTTAGCTTTCATTAATTGCTAAATCTTTAGCACAATAGTCAACTCTTGGTTCTAATTTCTGGGTTAATAAGAATGGCACTGCTGCAGAAGTGAAGAAACTTCATCTATATTCATTAAGGTTTGTGTTTAGGTAAGAAGAAGAAAAACAGGAAAACAAAGAAACTATTGGTTCTAACAGGACCTGGAAAGGGAGCATGGGTCATAAGACAAAAAATCAAAGCTTATACAGGATGAGAGTATTCTCTCTATCTAGCTTAACCCAAACTTTAATGTACTGACATCGATTTTTCCAATCCTGTATCCAAGTCACAGAACTCCAAACTCTAAAGTTAGTTTTAAATCCAGTAGCTATGCTGTTGACACACATTAAAACCAGAGACCTCTGTGTTGGCAGATTCACTGTTTGTGTGTTCCAGCACCTTTGCCTCATAAAACTTGACTCCAGGCATGACCTTAGGCCAGGTCTACAAGGTATGCTGCCACCATGCCTGTCCCAATAGGGTATTGTTGTCACATGTCTGTGACAAGGGCATACAAACATAACACAAAGACCAGGACTACTCTGCACTGGGGCAGCCTCACCGCGAGAGCTGTGTGCAGTTTCGGGTCCCACAGTGTAAGAAAGACATGGAACTATTAGAAAGTGACCAAAGGCCAGAAAAAAAAGATGGTGAAGGGCCTGGAAGGGAAGCTGTATGAGCAGTGGCTGAGGTCACTTGGTCTGCTCAGCCAGAGGAGACTGAGAGACTTCACTGCAGTTACAACTTCCCCGTGACGGGAAGAACAGGGGCAGGCACTGATCTTTTCTCTATGGTGACCAATGACAGGGCCTGAGGGAATGGCCAGAAGTTGTGTCAGGGGAGGTTTATGTCGAATATTATGAAAGGGTTCCTCACGCAGAGGGTGGCTGGGCACTGGAACAGGCTCCCCAGGGAAGTGGTTACCACACCAAGTGTGACAGAGCTCAGGAGGTGTTTGGACAATGCTCTCCAGCACATGGTGTGACTCTTGGGGTTGCTGCTATGCAGTGCCAGGATTTGGACTTGATCTCTGGGGTTCCTTTTCAATTCAACATATTCTATGATTCTGTGAAATATATACAAGGTAACACCTGTGTTCTCATCTGGATTTTTAATGTTACAACTTGACCACAGAGCAGCAAGCCACCCTGTGTGTGGTTGCCTGAAGTTGCCTTTCTCCATTTTTGCTTGTTTGTTCCCAGAAATATTAGCCCATTCTCACACATGGGGCTGAGTGGCAAGTTTTAAGAGTTCTACTCTGACAAACACTTCAGCAAACCATTGCAAGTGTGCATTCTAATAAGCCTTCCAGCAAAGCCTGCACTTACATGCATGCATCACTTTTCATATGAGAAAGGGAATTGCACACACACATTAATAACTAATTCCCAATTACAAATTAGTAGAAATATTAAGTTTTAATATTGTATATTTTACTCTGGGGTTGTCTGAAATGTGATAAATCAGGCAAGCAATACTGCAGCCACATGCAAAAAATGATCTTAGCCCTGCATGAAAAATATCCTACCACTGTCCCCTGAATCTCACACTGGATTACTGAAAAGATTAGCATCAAGACTCCTTTCAATGAAATCTCCTCCCCAGTATCCCAGTTGTTCATAAAACCCTGCAAGAAAACACTCTCAGTGTTTATAATCACTACTGCTATGTGACAGATATCAAACTGGACATGGATTCTTTCAACCACCATCCTGTACTGTTTGGAAACCCACACAGTGAGAAGACTCACATGCACTTTTCGACATCTTCCACATGGGTAGAGGGCTTGGAGGATGCTGTCAAAAACACAGATTGTTACTCGGCTCACAGTGGACTTACTCACCCCAAACTAGCCAATGGAAATCAAGGGTTACAAAACTCCAGTGGCTGAAAGTTGTTCTCTCAAACACAGTTGCAGACTTACCTATTTCTCCTAGTCACATGGTAACATGGAACTTCTATGTGCTTCTGCTAAACCAGATTTATCTCCCACAATCCAGAACCACTGGCTAATCTGGGAGTAAACAGTTGCAATGATAAAGACTCTCAAATTCTCTAAACGCATCTTTTTCTTGATATGACCAGACATTCAGAACAGTAAAAATTTATCCTGAAGTATGTTCCTGGAGTACTTGTCCCAGACACAAGGCTACATGCTCCGTTCTCTCCATGCTGTGCCCTTCTCTGATATACAACTTGGCAGCACCAGCACTCACTTTGTAGGTGAGCAAAAACAGAATGAACAGAAAGTAAAAACAAGGTTTGCTTCCTTATGTGAGGTGACATGTAACTGAAAGGTAGAAGCAGCATGCTACTGTTATCCATGAGAGCTACCATGTGGTGCTTCATGAAGGGGTTCACTGGGAGTTCACAGTTCAGAAATCTGTGGTCTGTGTGAAGTTCTGTGGGATAGCTTTCTTCCAGACAGTTTCAAAGTTCAGGCCTAATGGGGATGCCAAAGCCAAGGAACCAGACTAAATCTAATCCAAAGTAAAACCCCTAAAGCATGATGACAGTAGCTACAGCAACCTCAGCAACAGCTGCTTTCATCTACTCATCTGCTTCTTTTGTGATTCACCAGTTATTAATGCAGACAAAACCTAAAACTACATTAAAAAAACCCTACATGCACTGAAAAGTACTTCAAAATGAAAAACAGTAAATGCAAACTCAAATGCGGTTCATGTCATTGTGAAAAGTAATTACAACTTCACAGTGCTATTCAGGAATGTTCTGTATTCTTGTTGCATGCAAAATTATCTCAAGTTGGAGAATTTAACTTAATTAAATTTATTGCCAATTACAAAAGCTTTAATTACTGATTTGGGTATTGAGAAACAAGATAAACAGTAAAACACCCAACCAAAGAAAGACCTTTTTATTCCCCTTTGTCCGTCTTCACTTCAGGCACCTTTTTTCTCCTTTCTAATCCCCAGTCTCCTTGATTTTGATATTACATTACATGCAGTCCCTTTGGAAAGGCAATGGAAGGATGGGGCAGCAGAGCAAGGTTAGTGCATAGTGACTTGCTCTTTCTGACTCTTCTTTTTTCTTTTCAACTCTCTTTTGAATGCTCTTTTCAACTCCTTTAGTATGGATCCTCCACCAGACAACGTCCCCTTGGTGATTGTACCTGTCCCGCAAGGGTTCTTCCATTGTTTGCAACCCCTTCGGAAGCATACCATCATCTGTGTTTTCTTTTGCGTGTTGTTGTGTACCTCTTGTCTTTCTCTAAAAACCTACCCTGTTATTTCCCCTGTATTTCCATTTCTGCATTGTTTGTGTCTCTTGCATCACCTTTGTGCCTCCTTCTGTGTCTTCTTTCACATCTCATTTCACGTGACTCCTCATATCCCTCCTCCTGCATCTTCACTTCTGTCCCCTGCCACGTTTTCCTTTGTATTTCTCTTCTGCTACGATGTTTCTTGTCTCTAGTAGGTTCCGACCTTTCCTAAGTCTGTTTTCTCAGAGGTGCTGTATTCTGTTTGGTTCCAGTTTCAGTTGCGCAGTGGATCCATATTGTCCTTCACTGAGCTGGCTTGAAACACCTGTAGCCAGCACAGGGTATGCTCTCCTCCCAACCCTGCAGCTCCCTAAAGCCCCTACCATTTATACCACATACAATTTCTAAGGTGGATAGGAATCTTGACCACAATGATCCATGGATCCCTGATTTCACATAAATGGACAAACAGCAATGGGCACCAGCACAAAAAAATCCCTTGTCATCAGTATTTGAAAAACAAAATTAAGTTTTTATGATTGCTCCTTTCTTAAGAGCTACTTACACTTGCATTAGTGTAAGTGAGAGATTTCATTTCTAAAGACCAGATGCCATGGCAACACATATGTGCTTTTTTAAGTATACCAGTTCTGGAATATGGGAAGACTATACACTTCTGAAATTACTTAAATTTGACTTACCGTAACAGAATCAAGTTTTTGTTTCACCTTCTGCATTCTCATTGATGCTCTTGCAACATTGACAAACTGATCTGCTGGAGACATCACAGAGTTTTTTTGTACAGGAATTTCAGAAAAACTGCTAGAGAAGTGTGGCCCTCTTGGTGCAGCTGTGGTAAGTGATGAACCGAGATCTCTTACGAGTTCAGCTTCCTGTTGTGCAACTGTAGAAATAACCAACATTAATGTCTCAGGTGAAGTCTTACATTGCCATGGGAAAAACAAAGAAGGATCACAGTCATTCTGCCAGCCATGTCTTCAAACACCACCAGAAACTGTACCAATTGCGCTATTGGGAAAACCCGAAAGTGACGTGAAATTTTACTCTTACTACCCCACTTCTCCCCTAACTCTTCTGATCACCATATCTGACTTCAGTTATTTGTCTTCAATAATCTCTCATACAGAACTGGTATTTTTGTATTTCTTATAAATAGTGTTCCACATGCAGAAACCATGGCATTGGATGGGGGAAAGAGGGGGAAGAGAAAGGAATTTTTCAAAGGCAATAAAGTTATAAAGCCTGCACTGAGTTCAAGTCCGTGACATTTCACATTTTTTCCAGCCTAGTTCAAGTGAGTTTATGAAGCCTGAGCAATATTTCATAAGTTGACAGACATATCATACGGGCACAGGACACATTGACTGACAAGTTGACTTTTGCAACTTTTTGTACTACAGTTTCAAGCCAACAAAGGTTAAAAGAATTCCTCATGGAAGTTCTGCCCAGGATATTAATAAAACTGTTGGTGTATCTAAAACACATGCTGTCAGAGTCTTAAAAATTGTGTCAGTGACTAAAATTAGTATTACTATATGTTTAACTCTTTCAACACTATGGCAGTATAACTATTTTCTGAAACCAAAGAGGGTGCTTTTAACCAAGAAAGGAACAAAATAATAGTAACCAATGATACAAAAAAAGACCACAACCTATGCAAAATTTTACTGCCAGCAGTTAAGCAGTCAGAAGACACAAATAACTACCACTGTGCTGTATAATCTCTAAAAGTGTATGCACTTATATATATATATATATTGAAATATATATATATATTTCAAACTACTACTTTAAGTTTTTTAAGACTCACTGCCTGCTCAACAAGCAAAAAATTCTGAAGAAACCCTTTACCCCCAAAACATTTCATTGTTTTTTAAAATACCTATATCCTACTTAACTGAAGTGTAGCAGTAAATATTGATTGCAAAGTCATTCCACTAAATGTTCCTGTAAAAGTCAACGAATAACCTACGCTGAGATTTTATATGAGTAATCCTATCACTATGTTACTTAAAAAGACAGTGTTTAAGACAGAATTAGCTTTACAGATCTATGTCCCCTGCAGATATAATTCATACAAAAAAAAAATCACTGCATAATTCATATTAACACATTAACTCTCTAGACAGAAATATCCTTAATTGAACACAACTATCAAAAAGGCCTGCAAAGGACAATCTGAAATTTACTTTGTAGACCAAAAATTCAAAGATAGTATTTATTACTATCTTCTCATCAATATAACATGGGGAATAAACATATCTCTGACATAACCACATCACAGCTATAACAGCTATTTATTAGAAGTCTATACACTCATTCACTTCTATACAGCTCGTCAACATTATTTTGTAACACAGCTGGCACAAACTACTCAGACTGATTAAGCTACTAATTAGTTTTCCAAATAATTGTATTTTCTGGCTCCGTAATCCACCTTGATATTGCAAAAAGGGCTTTTCTATGATGTTGCCTATATATGATAAAATGCTGCAAAAAAAAAATCACACAGTATGGAATACGAAAACCTTGAGGGACCTCTGGTGATCTGGCTAGGCCAAAACCCTTGCTTAAAGCAGCATCACATAGAACAGGTTGTGCAGGATCATGTTCAATTCAGTTTTGGTATCTCTCAGAAAAAAGATAGGCATTATCATCAAATGACTGTTTTCTTTTTCTCTCAAAAGAAGTACAAATACTAACAAATTGCTTCTAAAATAAAATACTTACAGATGCGTATCAATAAAATTTATACCGTACCTTTATAATCATGTATGTATACAAGTATTGGATGGTTTTGACCAAAGGCACAAAAAGACACCATGTGTTCGTGTGGGTGAAAGGCAACATCACGAAGTGGAGATGTGAAGGAGAGTTCAGAATATATGGCCACCTGATCTCCTGCAGAAGTGAAGTAAGTTTATTAATGCCAAGGAAAAATATTTTATTTGATACAGCAAAATTAACAGTCAGTTAAATCTTGTATTATTGCAGTGTTTGCCGCTGTAAATGTCCTTCAGTCGATTTCCCAACTGAAAAGCAGTATTTTGGCATAAGACAAAAGAAATATTGCATGCTTTTAAGTTATTCAGTAAGTCAGAAAAGTTAGTACTGTTGCAATAGCTGCAGGAAATGCCAGAGGAGGATGCACCAGGTTAGAGGAGTTCTCTTGTTCTGATAAGCACGTTCTGGAAAGGTGGCGTTCCAGCGTATTTGTTTGTGCTTGCATTGTACAAAGATAGCCATCTTACTCATGGATTTCAGCTATAAAGTACTGATAACAGGAGTGAAAGTTGAGCAGAGGAGTATTAAAAAAATATAAATAAAAATAGCTCTTCAGCTGATGGCACTGTAAATGCAAATACAGTGTATAAACAAAAGTCAAGATCCAATAAAAACATACTAATAAAAAAGTTCCTCCTTTCTTTTACTTGATTTTTTTAAAGTTTTCAGGCAAATTATGTGGCAGCAGAGATGCAAGCTAATGTAGTTGAAAACATGGAAAGAAATTCAAAACAGAACTGTTAGTTATCTGCTAGTTTCACAATATTTACTTTTTTATTTTAAAAAAATTTATAGATTACAATTACAGACAGAATATAACGTCATCAAATCCAAAATGGCATCCTGCTACTTTCTGCTCTGATTTTTGTCTCTTTTACCTGCTGTACAAGAACCTCCACCCTACATTTTCACCACATTTTTTTCAGAAAGATTTTGGTAGCTATTTTGAAACTCCTTGGCTTGGGATCTAATTCACAGAGAAACCTTATACACCACACATCAAAAATATTCAGTCTCTGACCATCCACCACAGAGATGAAGTGGTTTTGAAGAAGAGTCTGCCTCTCAAATCTAAACAACGCAACAGAAAAACTTAACCTGACCTAAAACATTTTTTGTGCATTCCATCTTAAGATCATCCCCACATGTAAAGAGTTGCAGTATACAAAAAGCTGAGCCTCAGGTGCTCCAGTCATGCTGGATATTACAAATGTTACCTCTATTAATTTCCTCTAGAGAACTAAATCTCAGAGATTAAAAACAGCTATTTAAAAGTTGGCGCTAAAGCTCCAGGGTTTAAGAACGTCTTACCGAAGTTTTATTCTGTATCAAAAGTGTTTCAATAAACCTTAAAAAATCCTTTCCCCCTCAGCTTTGACAATCTGGCTTAAGCCCATAAAATAATTAGTTACCTGTTTCTGGATTCCAAACATAAGCCTTTCCATCTTCACTTCCTGAAAACAGGAATGTACCACATGGTGTTAAGGTGCTGTGAATCTTTTCTCTGTAATTTGTGGCACCTAAATATTTCTTTGACGCCAAGCTAAAGAAAGTTTGCAAAAACAGAAGATACATTCAGAAAAGACAATGTAACTTTTCAAGCGTCAGTTCCACCTCTATTCCTAAAGAAAATCAGTAGACCTTGCATCCCAAATAGATATGCAAGCACACACTTCTTGCAGAGTGCAGTATTTATTTACCCTTTATATTCCTTAACCTTCATAATGCACCTGACAGTATAGATGAAAACACACATGCTTGTCTTTTAGCCGAAAAAGGAAATCCTCAGATCTAGAGAACAGATAGAGATGCAGTAATATGCACTATCTTAATTCTAGGCTTTGCATAAAAGAGGGAAACTGGCACTATTAGTCCAAGCTCTGTCAGAAAAGTTTTCATTATGCTTCTTGAGCTTGTATGATTAAACTTAAGCAGCAGCCCTCTTCAGCTCTGCAGACTAATGTCTCCTTGGTCAGAAAACCAGCAGTAGAATCAACAAATTTCGGATATAAATGTTGATTTACTATTAATATGTTCTATATTCTTTTGCAACTTAGATATCCTAATCTTTTTTGAGTGAAACACTATTGGGCAGCACAGTAATAATGATCTCTTGTCAAACAGTCTGTAGGCATCAAGTAGAAGAGGATCCACAAAAGAATGTAAAGAAGCATAAATCAGCTTGTAAGAAGCTATTTTAAACATGAGGCATAGCTTGGGAAAGGATATCAAAGTTCAACATGGAGACTAACCCAGCAGCAGTACTACAATGCAGAACTTGAGGTAAGAACAGCAATAGGCCACTACAGCCCTCAAGGACAGAAAACAGTATTATTTCACATTTGTTACTGCAAAAGCAATGGAGGTATGCTGGGAGAAGAGCAGTGTATTTAATATGACAGGAAAATTATTTTAAACAATATTCCAAATAAATATACTCTAGATGAAATTCTGTCTCACAAATAAGAGAAAAGGAAGCTTTAATGATCCCAGTGCAATACCATTTTAGCCCAAATAAGAGTTTTAGCTGTATGAATAAGAAAGATAGTATCTCTGAGATGTCATTAGAAGAGCCCTGCAACATGTAGAACTAATCTTCATATGAAACCCTCAGGAGAGGACTGAACCAAAACCAAATCCCTGATCACATACCTAAGTGACAGGACAGCAGCATTATCCAAAAAGATCAAAAAAGCAAGTTGAAAGAGGAAAGTTAAGAGCAACCAGCTGTCAATCAAAGTGAATTGTGTTCATCTGTGACCTCCACCCCCTCTTTTCTCATGCAGGGAATGAACAGTTAATGCTGACGTGTAAAATTATCACTGCTGGGTATCTGACCCTGTGGTTTATTGATAGACTTAAGTCAATGTAACTGTGGGCTGTGGTCAAAGTAGCAGTCCTGGTGGTGTCCTCTCCACCCTTATTTTCCCAGGCTCTCCCTCATTTCTTCTCTAGTGTTTGGGTAGTGATCAGATGAGTTTGATCTGATAGTTGATTAAAATGAAAATTAATCATTTGTATTTGTAGGCTAATTTTTAGTTGGATCAGCTCACTGATCTGACTTACCCCACATCAAAAGATCTCTAGAGATCATAAAAAAGGAATGCTAGGAATACACAGCCAAAGGTGTGGGAGATTGCAGGAGATGGTACGTCCTATAGATAAATTTGCTTAAAATAATTGTGAAATTGCACCCCATATTAAACCCTTTCTTAAAGATTAATATGCATGCCCATCTTTCCCTCTAAAACTCTGCACGTTTTAGAAAGAGGAGCAACAGAACAAAGTAGTAGTTTTGCCTCAAAAACTATAGGTTCCCTCTCTTAATTCAGCAATTTCATGCTCCAGTTGAGTAGATAGTTTAGCTTCTAGCGTGGTCATTGTAACTTATCATTTACAGTAAAAGAGAAACATGCACCATAATACAGTAGAGTCCTCAGCTAGTTCAAACAATTCAGTCCAGTACAATGAAAGAATTGCTAAATTTGGAAAAGACCTTCAAGATCATTAAGTCCAACTATTATCACAGCACTGTCCTGTCCACTACTCAACCATGTATCTAAGGGCCACATCCACTTATCTTTTAAATAGCTCCCAGGATTTTCTGTGTGGTGAGGGGTGGAAAGAAACCTATGAAATTAAGATCAAAACATTTTAGAAAGGTTGTTCATATCTTTAATGTGACTTTCCAGAACAGAATGTTCAAGTGCATTATATCAAGATATGCATGTGATTGGTGAGAAACTCTGCTCACTCTCACCTAATGAAAGGACAAGAGGGAATGGACATATATTGAAATATAGCTAATTCTCTTTAAAAATAAGAAAAAAGTCTTTTATTTTGAGGGCGAATGAACATTAGAACATGCTGCTCACAGAGGCTGTAAAATCTTCATCCTTCAAGGTATTAAAAATCCAATTGTATAAAGCTCTGAGTAGCATGCTGCTGTGATTTGATTATTGAGTTGAACCGGTCATTCTCCAACATCAAATTCAAATGAGTCTGTAATCTACTTGCTTTTTTTTTTTGTTTGTCATTAAAAAATCATGCTTATATCAATTAAGAATGAGAAAATCATCAAAAACTGCAAAACTATTTCACAGCCTGCTTAATAAACCATAAATGTACATCACTGCGTTTTTTAGTATTTATGACAATCATCTTCCATTTCATCATGAAAATATCCTTCTCAGAATCTTAAAAATGCAAAACTAACACACTAATGTTACCACTTCCAAGTTCTTTTCATGCCCAGATTGCATTTTAAAAGGGATTTCAATCTTTAGAAGACTAACATTGCATTTTTCATGCCACTTTAGATTCCCAAGTAATCTAGTAATTTTTAGATATTCTAGTCTAACAGACTTACTCAATATCACCCAAGAGGTCTGTAACACAGCAGGGTTTTGAAATCATTTCCTAACCCTAAGATTTCTATCCTTGATTATTAGGACATCTTTTTTATCCCCAACTACACAACTAATAGCTTTATGGTATTTTATTTCCCCATGTCAATTTTAAAACATAAAGGAAATACACATTTGTCACCAAAAATACTAACATTCTGAGATCCATAATTCTCAGGGTACTGTCTTTGGCATGGATTAATAAACGCCTTCCATTCGGATGCACTTCCAAATGATTTATTGGTGTTCCTTTAATATCGTTTTCTTTTATTTCCTACAGAATGATGGAAAATAAAGAAAATTATATAACTTTGTGTTTTAAAACTCATGTTTTTACACATTACTGCCCATTTTTCTCTTGCATTATTCTTTCTGCTCAATTAATTTTATTTGGTTAAGGAAAAAGTTTGTTCCTACATTAAGGCATTACATCCTAGACATCAACTATTTACAGCCACGAGGCAGATCTGTTATGACTGAATTTTAAAAAAAACAGGCTGATGACAGAAATGCTGACAGAACATTAGGGCCCTAAGGTATGAACAAAGTTGTTTTTCAAAGCCTGTGGTCCATTTTATTTTTGTCTCTAGAGAAAGCATTTACCTGCTAAAACAGTGCTATCAAACCTCAAGCATTTTTATGTTTTATATAGAAAACCAATTACAGAATCACAGAATCCTAGAGTATCCTTAGTTGCAAGGGCCCCACTATGAACATCAAACCAACTTCTGGCCCTACACAGGACAGCCCCAAGAATCACATCAAGTGTCTTGAGAGTCCAAATACTTCTTGAATTTTCTCAGGCTCGGTGGTGTGATTACTTCCCTGGGGAACCCGTCCCAGTGCCCAATCCAATTAAGTTGCAAAACAATTTTAAAAAATTAAGTCAGTGAATCGCTGCACATTGTATCAGTCCTTCTAGACAAATTTTTAAAGAAAATACACCTCTGCAGTTAAACAAAAGGTAATATATTTATAAGAAATTAATTCAAATCAGATTATTAGATTTGGAACAGTTCACATAAAAATTACAACACTAGTTGAAGAAACCTGTTTACCTTATTGATCTTCCAGTGTTGAAAAAGGTGCGGAGAACTTCCTTTGACAGGTGTATCCCAAACTATTATCAGTCCTGAACTGTCTCCTGAGAACATGTAGTGCCCTGAGAAATAATGTCTTATAAGTAATCCTAACCAGAAAACAAGAAGCAACCTTTTGTTCCCTCATTTTTCTGAATAGGCAAATACCAATTCTTCTATCTCTTTTGCTCCGATATATTCATTGCAAATGCATTTTGCTCATATTGCATGACATAAGATGACATCATAAATCTGGATGTAGCATATACATTAAATACTGAGGTGCAGAAGATTTTTTTTTTAATTTTTATTCATATTCCAAAACCAGCAAAAAGTTAACATTTGCAGCTCAATGACCTTCACGTGATAGCTCAATGCTTACTTATACATTCAGTAAGAGAAACTTGAACGAGAACAGTGTTTTCCAACACTTGTTCTTTAAGCACAAATATTTATTCTTTATAAAAATACAGCTTTCCTCTTTGTAGTACCTACTCCAGTGACTAAAATGAACTGCCTATTAATGATGTCATTAATACTAGAAAAAATTCAAACTTTACTTTTCACCCATTTACGACTCTTCCTCCACTAGTATATGTCAGTACAACATTTCAGCTGTAACCTTACCAGTTAACATGACTCACAAATGGTCAAACCTCTGTCCTTTTCTTTCTGTTTCCTATTCTCTGTCAATATTGAAAAGTTCATCTTCCCACTTCTTCAGTCTACTGCTAAAATTCTCACAATCTAATTATTATTAGCTCATTTTCTTTATCAAAGAATCACAGATTGATTTGGGCTGAAAGGGACCTTAAAAATCATCTAGTTCTGACCTCCCTGAAATAGGGAGGGACACCTTCCACAAGAACAAATCCCAGACCAACATGGCCTTCAACACCTTCAGGCAACCTGTCTCAGTGTCTCAGCACTCTCCCAGTAAACAATTTCTTCCTAAGAAGAATATACTGCCTCCACAAAGTAAAGAAAGCTGTAACATCCAAGCTGGTCTTCAACTGGAAAGACAGCTGTTTGTAAAAGCAATATTAACCACATACCTTCTGCATCAAAACAAAGTGTGTTGATGAAACTTTTATGGCCATCAAGCTCCTGTAGCAGCTGCCCATGGATTTCTTTCACATTTGCATTCCAGACTCTAATCACTGAGTCGTAACATCCTGTCACAACCAACAAGTCGGCAACTGGGTGGTACTTGGCAGTGTAGACAAATGAAGGATGAGGGAAAACTCTCACGGCAGACGCTGCCTTCGTTTCTATTTTCCACATTCTAAAAGGAAACAAAGTTAGAATTTCTACTGTATAAAGCAGTCACACACATAGGTATTACTTATGCTGTATTTTGTGCTGCTGGTTCTAGAGGCAAATGTTTGCAAACACTTAACAATACCTGTTTATCCCACCAATTCGTTCCACCTCTATTTAATCTTTTAATACGGTACTTTCTGACAAGAATTAAAAAAAAAAATTACTACTTTACACCGTATTCAGTCTTCTAAGGACTCACTTAATGGATACATTTCTCATTTTAAAGTACTCAAAGAATCCCATGGAATGAATTAGTTTCTTTCTTTCAAGAGTTACAATCAAATTAAGGTCTTCTGGGGTCATTTAAATCATTCATTTAAAACAATATTAGAACAATAAAAGTCATAAAGGAACATTTAGGGCCACTAAATATAAATAAAATCCCAGAAAATTTTAAAAAATAATAATAATTCCCAGCCACACAGTGATCATGATCTCAAGGATGTTTACATCACATAAATTCTCTTCATACTATTAATCTGTTTCCTATCCCCTGCCACCCATAGGTGTTAAGATCAGATTTTTCTTAGTGTTTTCTAATTGATGTTATGCATTTTACTAGTGAGTCTTCCCCAAAGATGAAAACAGTACCCGGATCACTAAATACAGGTGGGCACCATGTTACACACAGTACTCAGTTACAAAACGTTATTGAATTGTTTTAGTGGCACCCCTCCAGGTGAGACAACCACTTCTATTGGTGGCTATTGAAGAATTCTAAGCTTACTCAAAGGTGACTTAATTACAAAATTGCAACCCTTTAGAGTACAGCAATTAACTTGCAATTTGACGCAGAAAGGTCACAAGAAGTTTACCTATCTTTTAGAATGGTTTTAATCTAAGAAAATAAAAATTAATTTATCGTTTACAAATAATGTGGGACTAAACCTTGGGAAGGCTTGAGGATAACATAGAACACTATATAAAGAAGAATTCCCATAAGTTCATGAATTTACCTTCACATTGCCTTAGAACTCAATATGAGATAATCGAAATAATAAACTGATAATGACTTTAAAGCAGTGGGGTGCTGACATGTTTTAAGGAGCTGAAGGCAACTCACAACAAATACAGGAACTAATAACTCATACAGTGACTGCACATAGCACACAGAAAAGGAGGCAGACCACTTCAGTTGCAACTTGCTGCCACAAATTCAAGAATTGAGGAGCAGCTCAGCTTTCTTATAGGCAAGATAAATAACTGAAATTGATTTTTACCTCAATATAAAAAATTCTTACTTAATCCACTCCCAAATAAAAAAAAAAAAAAGTGCTGAACTCTCAACACACTCTTTTTATGCCTACGTTATAAACAGCAATAAAACCCTAAAACCATTCCACACATACAATATATCATTTAACAATTATTCTGGCATTTCAATTACGCAACTGCCTGTAGCATTACTGAGTTGCATAACAGAAATAATAGATAGGGATCTGAAGGGCTAAAAAAACCCAAAAAGATCTATGAAAACCAATGAAGTTGTTCACAGTAAAACTGTACAGTGTCCCAGCGATATTTCTATGTGTATCTACAGCTTTGAGGGTTTTGATGTTTAAATCTGAACAGATCAATATTTTAACATTAACACTGTAGGGAAGTACATTTTAATTGTAGAAGATCTGATTTAAGAAATAACAGTATCAAAATGAATTTACAGCAACTTAAGCTGAATTACTTTAAAGTGTAAAAAACCAAAAGAACACCACCAACATACATATATGTAATGTGGTAAATTTACACAACTTGAATCTTAAATTTTCAGTTTCCTGCCTAGTGTTCAAATTTGCAAACTTAATACTGCATTCATAGTATGGCAATTTCTCCAGGAACAGAATATTACAACTGTCTGTGTCTTCTTGAAATAAAATCTTTTTTAGCTTTTTACTGCACTGTAGATTTAGACACTAGAGTTTTTGGAAAAGCTTTGGTTTCAAATACAAATACATTAGAAATCATAAATACAGTGCAAGTGACTAACCCAATCATAATTTTTATATTATTTTAGTCACATGGTAACCAAATCTTTAATTAAAACATTATAGCACAGTTTGTAGTAAAACATTGAATCGGACCACTTTCCTTTCAACTTTTAATGGTATCTGCCAGAACATCTCATCATACTGACCTGACAGTGCCGTCAGAGGAAGCAGTAAGAAGGTATTGATTGTCTTTTGACCAACAAAGATCATAAACTATGTTAAGGTGACCATAAAATTCTCTCAGGAATTGTCCAGAAGGAATTTCATACACTAGGGAAATTGAAATAGAAAAATAAAAGTTCTGTAAGTATTTGCAGTCAAACAGATGTAGCTACTAGAGCCAAAGTTTAGTCTAATCTTAGGCTTTTTTTCTGCTACCATAAATAAACTCATTTTTGTTATCTTTTCATTTTGAGGCAACAGGATGAAATAGTTGCTGGATGTGAACAGACAGCAAGCATCTACCTCCACCTAGTGGTTCACGGATGTCACAAATATCTTACCCCTTACGAAACATCTTATTTGAATTAAATTATGACAACCAGATTAGGATTGTGTTGGTTTTTTTTAAATTTTGACAACTAATTAACAATCTTAGAAATATTTTAACACTGAGGTGATTTTCTGGGGCTGTGTAATAAAGGAATCTAGATTTACTGTTCCTTGCATTTAAACACTTACTTTGTGTACACTTAAAATACTGCTCTCTCTAAATCTCAAAACTTTTATGCACGGTTCAAGAACTATGCAGTTGAAGCTACCATGATTAAGCAGTAAAAAATCTGAGTTAAAAGGAATGTCTGAATACAGCAGCTTCCAGCTGTCTGGAGATGGTAACATTCCGGTATCTAGCTGTCAAGACAGGACAGGAGAAAAACTTATGTGAAAAGTGTGTGAGGTGGAGACTTAAAATGTTATTTCCCTTAAAACATTATAATCAGAAACTATGTTCCTTCTGCAAACTGATTTAGTATTTCCATTAGGCCTCTGGGCAGAAATGGTGTAATTTCATACCATTAAACTGTGCATATGTAACCATGTAGGAAAAGCCAGTTCCAGCCCTATCAATACAGAAAGAGCATTTTCCTCAATGTTCTTTAATGCACAGAACAATCATCTAATCACAACTACAAACCACAAACTCTAAAAAAGCACAATTTAAAAATTAGCTTCCCTTAAACTTTAATTTCCAAATACATAGATTATAAGCAGAAATGTATTTAAACTTACAAGCAATGGGATAGCCATTCCTTCCTGCGCATGCTGCCGCCAGTGTTCTCCCATCATGAGAGAAGCGGATACAGAAGCAGCCCATGTCTCCACCTCGCAGGGAAAACAGGTGCTTGTTGGGTATGCGGCAAGCCTGGCTTTTCAGGGAACAATTGGTAGGAATATTAACTACCCAATGTGTGGAACACACTCTTAGCTCCTGACATGCAGAAGTTCTAAAAGGTTAGTAACATCTTAATGGCATTCCAAAGTAAAAATCAACATATTATAAACAGAGACAGTTTTGCAGCACAACCTAGTCCCCATGAATATGTATTTCTTTCTGCCCCATTATTAAAAAACAACTAGCAAGTTTAAAAAAAACCTGAAAAATATTTGAATTGAAATAAATTCCTTAATCTTAAGAAATACTTAATAATGCCTACCATGAATGATGTAAGCTGTGGAGTTAGACTGCAAGTGAAGCTTGTTTACAGAGTCTAAGCACAACTTTAAGTAACCTAATGACTGCAGTGTGAACTCAGAAACCCAACCAAAGGTACTCAAACCTTTGGTCTTCCACCAAATCATTTTAACAATCCTCATCTGTATTTAAATATTTAAAAACAGAACCAGAGAATAAACATTTCAAAAAACTTAACTGGTATTTTAGACCCCCTTCCTTTCTCCCAACATATTACCTCTTTTTGACCCAATGGCTTTTTCTCCAAAACTAAATTCAAAGTTTAAGGTGAAAGGCAATATCCACAGTAGCTGTGTGGTTCCTCAATGTATGCACTTCCTCTCATAGTTTAAAAATGTCTTCAACAAAAAGAAAGGCCAAGAAAATATATTTCAAAGCAAGCTGAAATCTGAGAACTGGCTTCCTGTCTTACTTCCATTACCCAAATAACCCTACTCTTTCAAATTCTTAGAGGATTCTGCAGATAAAAATACCTGGCTGTTCTAGTGAAAAAAATAGTTAAATTAACCATATTTGCTAAAGTTAAGCCTCTTCTACTATCTATGAGAGTTTTTTATGTTTTGTTTAATATCTTTGTAAATTATTTTAGTTAATTATTAGCTTCAGAATACTTATTAAAATACAGTAAATATTTTAATTATTTTAATTTAAAATTCAAAGAAAAATGCTTCACCTGTCCAGGCAATCTTGACCATTTAAATGGCTCCTTTTTCTCCTCTGAAGAAGGTTCACATCCTTCTTTCTGGAGCTCAGACAGTGCTGTATTACTTTGTTCCTGTTGAACAGCTGCCATAGAGTGAAAAGGACCAACCTTAAAGCAAACAAAACTAAGTATCAGGGAAAAGATATTTTTAAAGTGAACAATGTAATTTCTAAAAATGGCTAAAAGGTACTTTTAATTTAAATGTCTTGCATTTTTATATCTGGAACACAGAGATTGGAAAAGCTTAATACATGAAAACTGCATTGCAAAATGTCATTTAAATTAACCAGGAAGTCGGAGAGTAATCCAAGCTTCCAAAGCTGTGTCAATCAAGTGGTATCACAATATTTTCAAACAATCGATAATCTCCTATTTTTAGAAACTGTCAAGGTCCGTGAAAATTAGAATTACTCCACTATTGTATTGCACTACTGAGAAGGTGCACATCTCACCAGGTTTCCACAGACTACTCTTCATAGAACAAAAGTATAAAGAAGAAAGCAGAAGAAAGGATTACAGCTCTAAATACAAATGGGAAATTATATAATAGAATAATACTGTATTTGCATAGGAGAAAAGAAAATGCCATATTTATCTTCAGTGCTCATCTCAGCACAAACCAGTGCAAGCCTATTTTTAAAGAAGCTTTCATTTGTGAAAAAAAATACAGCTCAAGGGTGCAGGGAAGCAAAGTTAAGTAATATACATCTTTTCTCAAAGAATTTATACACCTGTGTGAGTTCAGTCACTTAAAAATGGCATTTCTGCTAATAAGAAGGAACATTAATCTTCAAGAAAGTATTCAAAGTTTTCTGCCTGTCAGTGGCAAAATATTTGAAGTTGTAGATAGCATGCCTGTTTTTTAAAGATACTTATGAAGGGCTGAGTTTGAAACACCTAACTTGAGATGTAACATTCTTATATATTTCATATACTGCATGTAAGCACAGCTTTATATACATGCATACAAACACAGACTCACATGTTCTACCTAGATACTACTTCCTACAGAAAAGTCTGCATATTTACAAACATATTTATATATTATATATTTAACTTACATGATCTGGCAGTTTTAGGCCTTTTACAGTTACATATAAAGTTGATGGGTAACGATTTCTAGGACATTTTGCCCACCAGTCATAAACCTCAACAACATTTGGATGTGACTTGGTCCTTGAAGGTGGGTAATATAATTGCAGACGAAGTTTTCCACCAACGTTTAGAACTCCATTTGCACCCACAAGCTGGAAGGGTGATTAAAAAGAGGAAAGAGGAAGAAAGATGAACACAAAAGTAATTGATCATTTCTAATATCTTAATTTACAATATAAACTCTTGAAATCCACTTCCCACTGCAGAAATACACTAACTCTAAAAAAGTGATAATGAACTAAATATGTATTTAATTCCCCTAGGATCAAATCATGAAGATTAAATTTTTGATGGCACCTACTTTGAAAAGATGCGTCACAGCAGTAATATCTCGGAAGTGGAAAGACCTCTGCAGTACCTCTTTTCTTTTTATTTAAACTACTACTTGCTAAAATGAACTAAATCTCAAGGGGCTGCCAATTCACAAACAGCTTCTTCAAATCTGTCTTCTTTGAATGATGCAACAAAAGGCATTGGTAAGGCTTTGGTTCAGAGCAGAAGATACAGCAATGTAGTAACCTCTCCCGCTTCAGAGGAGACAGAGTCCTCTCTACTAAACTGAAGAATACCAGAAGCATCTACTGCCATTTACTGATCATGAGGAATCAGGACACTTCTACTTCGACTGACAGAGATAGGAGGATAATCCAGGCAGATGCAGTAAGAATGAAGATCAGGCAACAATTTCATTCATATTTATGAGCTGAAAATCCACTCTTCGCTCTGTTAAGGAGTTGGCTGTACTGAATGCCTGGATGCATAGTTCCTACTAGCTCTGCTAAGAGACACAGGATAGTAGACCTCTGATTCCAGTAGATTTATCTTGGGCAGAGCTCAGAAGAATCTCTGTATTGAATTGCTGTGGAGGCCCCCATCCCTTCACCTATACTTGCAGTCCATTTTCTTCTCCTGTATTTCTCTCATTTCCTCTATGTTGTGGACTGCTCTGTGATTGTCAATGACTATCACAGACAGAGGTAGGTGTAAATAAAAAATCCTCAGGGCAATTGAAGTTTGTCAGCTCTCAAAGAACTAATTAACACATGCAAGGCTCTCTTAAAAGCGTAGAAAGGTACATATTACCCATATCTCACATTTGGCACATTTTTATTTCAATTGCCACAGCATTTCAAACTCTGCAACTGAAAATTAGAAGCATTCTATAATTAAGTTAGGAAGTCCTTCAAAGACTGGACAACTGAAAATGCCACTAGAATACAGAACAGCTGAGGTTCAGAAATTAGTGGATTTGTAATTTTCTTCACAATCACATAAACACAAAGAAAACCCTAAAAGAAAACAACCTTCTGTACTTTATGAACAAACAAAAAAATCTTACATATTGTATACTTTCTTAAAAAGCACATTGTTTAATGTCACACAGTAACAGCTGTGTTGATTTCATGGAGTGGAAGAAGAGGAAAAGGAGAGAACAGCCAAGCAAACAAGGATTTTTTCTTTTCCACCTCCATTGCTGAAAATATTTTAAAATGCTTTCCTACTTAGTACGGTTTGAGATTTTCAGATAAAAGGATTTATGAATTTTGTTTCTTCATTTAATTATTTACAGTACCTTTAGAAATGCCCAACAAATTTTTCGGTAACGACCTTCCTGAATTTTTACATCAGAGCTGGCTCTCACTTCATGCATACTTGGAGAATCAAGGACCTAGAAGTATCAGCAGGAATATAAATGCATTTCTAATGAATGTATACTTCATGGTAATTTAAAAAAATCCCCTGAAAATATGATTGGTCATTTCACTAAATTAAACACATTTAAATTTTAAGAAATTACAGAACCAGTGTTTCTTCCACACAAGTATGAAAATAGAAGTAACAGGTCCTTATGCATTTATCTGGTGACTATTTATGACCTCCATTATAAAAGAAGTCTAGTCTTAAAAAAACTTTTCCTTGCTCACCTTACATCTCAATAAAAGAGAAAAAATAATAATGTGTAATTTACTTAATAATTCAAAAATCATTTAGATCACAGTTCTGACAGCTAAAATCAGCTACATATTATTCTATATGGAAAATAGCAGTCAAAAAGTTAGTTTTTCTTTCCTAACTTTATTACTTTTGTCATCAAACTAGTCATAGAACAGTTTGGGTTGGAAGGAACCTTCAAAGATCAGAGTTCTGAGCCATGGGCTTGGACATCTTTCACTAGATCAGGCTGCCCATCCAACCTGGCCTTGACCAATTCCAGGGATACCTATGAATCTTCATTTTTCTGAATTTTCCTGTATTTTGCTACTCCTGGAAGTTTATCTGGTATACAAAAAACCCCTTAGAATAATACTTTTTTCAAGCCTGTATTTCATGAACCACATTGAAGCCAAACAGACCTTTTTCAGTGGAATCATACTTTTGGTTCCAACATTATTTCCATGAAGAATCTTTGCATACAAACGTAATTAGTTCTGTGTTAAGCAATTAACGATTCTTAATTCTATAAGTATGTTCATTTACAAGCATCACAAAACATTAAGGAACATATGGCAATAAATTATATTAAATCTATTTGAAAAAGAAAAAAAAAAACCAAGGAACAAAAAATATTTATTGTATTAGGTTTCCATTTTTATGTTAATTCTACAGCATTTCTCTGTACAAATTCTGAAAAGCCTAAGCTAAAAATTACACTGAATATATAACCTAAAATTTTTCCTTTAAACATAATTGTACTGGAGGGCAGATTAATAATTACTTTATGAAGATGGGGACAGGAGAGGTAGATGTGTAAAATGTTAATGGAAACAGTGCAATAGTTTGTCCATTGGTACAATGAGATGCTGCTAAATGCAGACAAAATTCTACCTTTGAGTTTCTTGTACCTTTTATCAGATTTCAAGAACGTGAAAAGAGTGATATCCACCATATCCTACCAGCCTTCCCCAGAAATTTGATTGCTGATTTTATAAGAAAGTTTAGTACTCCTTGTTATTATCAAAACAGAATCCTTTCCTATAACCCGCCACACTTTTTGGTATCTCCACTTGACTTTGTACCTTAAAACTATGCTATTAACCTAATTTAACTGAAAAACAACAACCAATTCAGTCAAATATATACTTTTGAAGAAACAAACCAAAAAACCACAATGTGCATAAATCAGATGCTAAATATTTCATCTTACCTCAAAAAACAGTATAACTTTTGGGTTTTCCTCAGTGTTTTGAATAAAATAAGTAAAACGCTCATTAAATATTACTTGCTCTTCCCAGTCTGGAATTGTTGATTTAGACTTTCTAAAGTCACATGGTTGTGTCATTATAGGAAGAATGTGCTCTGTTTCTTCTTGTTCATAAGATGAATCTTCCTTCTTGCTGTTTGAAGATTTCCAAAGAATTACAATTGTTAGATAATTTAAATAACAACCTTGAACAAACCAATATTTTCAATTACTGAAAGCTAAGAAACATATAAGATACTATTTGTCCGATTCTAGAAAAAATTTTCTAAACCCATCAAAAATTGAATACAATTTGCAATGTATACAGAAAAACTGCAGGCTGAAGTTGAAAATCCTAACAATTAAGTTACTGTTAGCAAATTAATGCATAATGATCATGGTGGAGTCTACTGCTTAAGCCCAAATAAAATTTGGTTTCAGGAAAATTATGGATAATGACAGCGGGAACAAGCAACTGAAGTAGTTAGAAATATAAAAAACTAAACTTCATTTAAGGATTTAAAAATTCTTAATATAAAAAGACACTATTTATACTACAATAATTTTGCTTACATGTTCTTGGCTTTTATATACTTGTGACACTTAAAAAATTTTGCCTCTGGGAAGAATACAGAAATGAACTGTGTTGGAAATATCACAGATTCACTGAATATGCAGAGTAGGAAGGGATCCACAAGGATCATCAAGTCCAGCTCCTGACACCGCACAGCACCATCTCTAAGAGTCACCATGTGCCTGAGAGCATTGTCCAAACACTTCTTGGACTCTGTCAGGCTTGGTGCTGTGACCACTGCCCTGGGGAGCCTCAAGAGCACTACAGCACTGCAGAGCATTTAAAGTGCCAAAAGGAAAAGAAAAATATCACCCTCACTTATCGTATGCATATATAGACATGTTATCATAGATGCAGAAACTAATGAACAACTACACAAACTTAAAAAATACCCCATTATTTTCATTTTCGTATTTAATTTTGTAGGGAAGAGTATACCTATTTATTGCAATCAGTGATAATAGAAACAGTTTATTAAAAGTCACCTATATTCCTTCTTCACATATAAGCCACTCCTCTGATCAACAATATGGATTTTAACCACAGGATGAGATACCAAGTGATCAATTTTAAGTCGATCCGATCGATGGATATAAACTCCCAAAACAAGATCATCACCAAAACCAAATTTAGACGGAGTTGAAATTTCTGAATTCCTCATTTCCTCATCATTTTCTGCAGCAACTTCGGTGGTTTCTTCTAGAAATTGGAGCAAAGTAAACAAACTGTCATTAATGGAACATAGTAACTTTTGTCTCAACTCAAAACTACTTATAGTAAATGAATTTTTAGAATTTAAGGTTGATTTAAAAAATAAACACCCTCACAAACAAGCCTCAGAACTGGAAGAACAGAGGTACAATTGAGTAACTTAAGACACGTAAGTAACTCAAACAGCTCAATCACTTCCATATTACTACTAT
Organism: Hirundo rustica; assembly: GCF_015227805.2. NCBI lineage: Eukaryota > Metazoa > Chordata > Aves > Passeriformes > Hirundinidae > Hirundo > Hirundo rustica. The sequence goes on along the minus strand of NC_053452.1, from coordinate 58,732,906 downwards.
GGACAAATATTTCTGTAGCAGCACAAAAAAAAAGGGGCAACAAAGTAGTACAGTATTAAAACATTTTATTGGCAGACCTTTTCTGGTTTTCTTCTTAGCTTTCTTGGCTTTAGTTTTCTGTTTATTCATGCTTTCCTCCAGCTTCTGTCTTTCTGATGTAAACAGTCTTTCAGGTGACTGACTTTCATTGCCACTTTCTTCTGGATGATGATGGTGCAACTCAGAAAGGGACATTGCACTGCAAGGTAATGGAACACTGTCAGCAACTGCAGTCCTCTGCATATATTGATACAATTACTCACTGCCATTGTTAATGCACTTGAAATTCTGCAACTCATCATCTGTGTATCTTGAAAACATAATAGCCCCCAGTCTCATGCGTGTCTTGCCTTTTTCAGTGCTCTCCCTCCTTCCTTTCCCCTAATTTCCAGACAAGTGCAGAACCATTTATGTGAAGAGTTAAAGAAATACTTTTTCTGGATCAGGGCCATCACTTTTTACTAAAAAAAAAAAAATTGTGCATAAAGCTATCTTAAGTTAGTTAAGAGTCAGTAAAAAAACCATCAAATAGCAATGAAGAATATTAAGGAAAAAAATATATAAAAAGAATCCATGAGCTAAGTATAAATCAAGACAGCCTTCTGAGAAAGGATTTAGTACTATTTTTTTCATAAGAGAATCATCCAGTTAATCACTTAGAAAATATGAACAATTTATCAGAAAGCTGCTGCCTATCTTAAAATGAAACATTTTGTTTAAGATTCACATACACACCGTGTACAGTTTATCAAGTTACCTTGTTTCAGCTTCACTTAAAACTGCTCGCTCTTTCTTCTTTTTCTTCTTTTTGTCCACTTCATTTTTCAATGCAACTTCATGCCTTTGAACAGTGGAGGTAGATTCAGACATCTGTTCTTTAAGTTTCTTTCTCATTTTCTTTTTAATTGCATTTGCCTCTTCCTCAGCCACATGCAGCTGATAAGCTTGAATTAGCTGCTCTTCCTCTTCTAATTCAGTTACATTTCTCACTTCAGTCAAGGAATTTTTGATCTTTCTGTCACCTTCTTGAGGTACATCTGTTTCTGATTTACTTTTTGTTTTCTTCTTTGGAAAATCATTAGTCTTTTCTTCAAAACTCCCCAATTTAGCTTCATATAACTCCTCCTCCTCATTAAATTGTTCTTGTAACAGTGATTTCTTTTTCTTCCTGTTCGACTTTGGCTGCTTGTTCTCTTCTCCACTAACAACATCATTGTTTATCTTCTTTGCAATTGATGCTTTCTCTCTCAATTTATTTTTTGTAAATCTTGGGCTCTCTTCTTCAGGATTATATGTGTTGTTTATAATTGCTTCATCATTCACACTTTCCTTAGATAGATCAATATTATTTCTAAAGGTATCAAGCTATAAATGAAAAGGACATAAAACATATTTGTACAAAAAATTACGTTCCAAGGATAAACACTACATTTCATGTTATTCCTTCAGCAACATTACTCAAAGTAAAATTAAATCAAAGATCTAGTTATTTCATTGTTTCAATTTGACAAGTGACAGATTGAAAGTCAACAGAAAATTCACACTGAAAAAACACATTTGGTATTTGGGCACCTCATCCTCAATGTTACACTGTTTTCATACGACTTTTACATATGTTCAGTAAAAAAAGGAAATCAACAAGTCTACTCCATAAACAGATGCCAGTATTTTACACTGTGGAGGATGAGAAGACTTCATGCACCACAAAACCAAATACTTTCATCCACTGAAAATCCAAGTTAGAGAAAGATTTCAGGCTCAGTTGTTCGTAGTCTTTTATACTGAAAGCTGCTTGTTCAGAACTAAGTTTCAGCTAATGCATTTGTTTAAGCACTTCTTGGTAGTTTTATAAAAAATACATTGAAAACTTTCCTCTCTCCTTCAAGTTTCTATTTCTGGTTACTCCAGGTTATAATGCCACATCCCTGCCTCCTCTGATATGTTCAAGCCCTTGGAAGGGGCTCTGAGCATCCTGATCTAGTTCAAGATGTTCGTGATCATGGCAGGGCGCTTGGGTCAGATCACCTTTAAAGTTCCTTTCAATCCAAACTCCGATTCTATGATAATTTCAAAGAACACAGCAAGTAACTGAGGTCTAATTCTGTAAGGTCAACACAGAGATAGATCTCTGTTCCTTGATATAACTTCTATAAAGTCACTGAGGTTCATTTACGCTATTGTCTTACAGAAAACTCTCTTAGAGCCTCAAAGTGAAACATTAGAAAGGGCTTTAAAACACAACAAAAGCAAATTTAAAAGTTTGGAGAAAATATACGTATCTGCCTACAAAGTTTTATTTGCCAAGACCTTCTTCCTCAATAAACACAGAAATTGTTCCCTCCCAGTCAGGATACATCTCGCAATTACAGAATCATGTTTGTCTCATACTTTTGTATAAAGGGACAATATGTATAATAAGTATGAAAAAAATGTCCTTGTAGTTTCATCTTATACTTACTTAAAGAAACCACTAACATAAATATTTATTTGTAAGTCTATGATTCAAGAGGACATGGAAAATTTCATACACGTAACTTGAAATACAAAAACAAAGTAAGGAAAACAAAAGAATTAAAGAGCAAGCTTTGTATAAACTAAGAAAAACACAAAAGCACAATAATGCTCCTAACAATCTGTTCATTTCCTTATCTTTATTTCTGTGACTATCTTTAACTGTAGGGTATGAGAAATGAAGATTAAAACCCACTGACAACCAAACCCCAACAGTGGCAAATAACTAAGGTCATGCTGACTTTCGTCTTTGATAAAACATCAATCCATTAAATGCAAGTAGTAGAATTATTTGAGAAATCCTAAACAAAAAGCCCTCATCTATGACCTGGTCAAGAGTTTCTAAAATAGCTCTGATATTCAATAATAATCTCCTTAAAGGAACCTACCTGATGCAAAAACTGGTTTGAAATACTAGAACTTGTTTTTCTATAACTGCCTACAAACAAAAAAATCATAGATTCATAGAATCACTCAGGTTGGAAAACACCTCTAAAATCATCAAGTCTAACCATTAACCCAACACCACTAAACCATATTCCCAAGTTGCACATCCACATGCCTTTTGAACAGTTCTAGGGATGGTAACTCCACCATTTCCTTGGGCGGCTAATGTCTGACTATCCTTTCAATGGACAAGTTTTTCCTAATACCTAAACCTCCTCCAGAACAACTTAAGGCCATTTCCTTATAACAAAAACAAATCACAGTCTCAAACTACAGCAAATTTCAGGAACATTAATAAATACTGCAAGCAGAAAAAAAGCTGCTTCAGCAGTTCAAACATAAATTCTTCAGATAAATAGCCTGTGTGATCTCAATTCAGGCCACCTTTCCCACATATTGCAATTATATGACAAAACTAAACAGAGGAGAAAGATGCAAAAAAGTTACAAAACAAGAAGTAAAAGCCAAGAGGTTGATAAAAACCTTCAGATTAGGATTCTGGCAGAGGTAGGAATCTCTGAAACAGTACTGAGAGATATCAACTAGGAGCAATCACCAATACAAAAACACTGAACTGAATTAGAGAAAGGAGTTGGGCTAGAAAAGCAGCTCAGTAAGACAGGCCTGTCCCTGGAGTAAAATCCAGAGGGTTTGCTGACCTGAACCTGACTTTCTCATCTTAAAATATGGAACAAATAAGAAGGCTTTGTTTCAAAACAGCTTTGTGGCCACATTACACCAGGGCAGAGGAAGCACTCCCCCCTGAAAACAGCCTTACTTACACTACTGGCTTGAGAGGAGCGGGGCACAGGCACCAGCCAAGGTGCACACAAGGCCCACATCACAGTCAGTCAACCACAGGTCACATCATTGCCACTCGTGCCCCAGAGCTGATAGCAGGGACAACGCCTAAGAATCTTACACCTTTCAAAAGGACTTCCCAAATACGCATGAGTGGAAGCTGGCAACGTAGAGAGTGACTTTGTCATGGGTATCTGGAAACTCGTGTAACCTGATTTACAGAGATCTACCTGAATTTCCGCCCATAAGAATACAGGCACACCTTGAAAAATTAGGGATGGACAGTGCCAGCCCGCTGAAGCGCTGACTGGTACTGGTTGTAAAAGACCATTAACCTACAGTTGAATCACTAATGAATGTACTTGTGATGACAGCTTGTTGGGTGGGATGTTTAAGAAAACCTTAATGTACTAGGAAACCAATTTTACTGCCATTGGTTCAGTAAGGCTATAAAATACAGACACTCAAAGCTAGAAGAACTTTAATTTACAGGTAAGATGATGGACTTGGAATTTTTCCACCAAATTCTAACAGAAAACATTGCAAAAATGTGTGGATCCATTATACAGTCAACTATTATCAGTTCTCCTATTTTATGCACAGGAAACAAAGGGGTAAATTCCAGTGGAAATCTCAACAATTACTCAGTACTTTTCAGGCTACAAACCAGATAAATCTGTTGCAGTCCTGCCTTGAACACAAAACCCAAATTACCAATGCCTGTCCATCCCAATACTGTAATCTGATCAGACTACAGTCTAAGAAATTTTTGCCTCCAGAGAGGGATCTAACCTTTTCATCTGGTAGAAAATTTTTAAACATCCTCTTTTCAACCACAGAATTTAGGCTGAACCAAATAAATTCAATCATTTTCATGACGCCTTTACACAGATTAATGTATCTGGACATTGCCTGATCTGTGGTTTGGCTCATTCTAACAAGTTGTAACAGGAGGCACAATCGGTAAAAAATAAATATGGTGACTTCCCTAGAAGGGATAGTAGCAAATTTACTTTCTGACTGCGTCTCAATTGCTTGTTTTTTCCATGATGCCTTTAGGCTGCACACCCACTGCCCCAGTGACTATTTATTCTAGCAAAGCAGAGCTTTCACTAGCCACAATTGATGTGTATTTCCACCTCCATTATAAGCTCTTCATTCCTATCAGTTGTGGCTTCAAACTCATCCTGCCCTACAGACGTCAACCTTTCCTCTTCCAAGCAGACTGCTTCCCTGCTGTCCAGGCAGGCTCTCCAGGCAGCAGGACCACAGAGCAGAGCAGGCAAGTAAGCAGGCACTCTCCTTATCCTCACTTCTGTCATTTAAAACCATAGCAACGCCCTGCAGCTCCAGAACTCAGGTTTCAAAGAAACAGTGGACTATGAGGGAAAAAGTCTTATTAATCTTTAAAAAAGGCTAGAGCAAAGACAAAGGAAGGAAACAGACTGGAACATTTGAAGTAGAAATAGGCTCTGAACCATGACCTGTTATTGATCAAAGCTGGGAGACCATTTACGGCAAATGCGTGACATGAAGCCAACCATCACTGACAAACTTCACATTATTTCAAGATATGTGAAACTCTGTACAGTTAAATCATATGAACTGAAGAAAATGGGAACAAAACCAGCCAACCTCCTCCATCTACCTACTCTTCCACTCCCACACATTGTTTATTTTTTACCGAGAAATTACTGCTTATTTGCTGAAGCTTTTACAGAAATTTCTATTTGAATGCAACCAGCATGGAAAATACCAACCTGAACTCCTCCAATTTTGTCACACTTTAAGGAAATACTCCAAATGGTCAATAATAGGTTTCAATACAAGCTCTCCTCAAATCCTTAATTTTTAAGTGGTTTGATTTTTAATATTTATAGTCTCAACAAATCCAGAAATCTGAGCTCCCACACCAATCCTAAAAATGTTTCTTAATTTGCTTGCAGACCACTGAGTTTTGATTCAGGTCACTGGGATTTTAAGTGTTTCTATATAACTCTAAAACACTAGAGTTTTACATCAGAGACTTCTGGAATGGAAACCAATTCTAATACCAAAGCAAGTTTAAAACAGTTATGAGTAATATGTAGTTGCCTATGAACATCCAATTATGTGTTAAAAAATATTTATATATTACAGAATTAAAAATTCACACTTCATAAAAAAGTAAACTTAACTGAGGAAGAATTTATTTTACTTCTTAAGTCTTTTATTTACATATAGGCCAGTAAATAAGGAAAAAAACCAACCTCTAACTCTCTGTACTATTTTTAAACACCAAGATGATTCTTTGTGTAGACTACTGACAAAATAGCATATACATCGAGGAATGTAAGTATTTTAAAAGTCCATAAAAATCCAATTTCAAATTGTCAATCTAAGACCAAACATATAGCAATATGAAGTTTAATGTCTTTATTCTGAATATACTTAATATATACAACTACATGTAACATATTACATGAAATACCACTCATTTGTCTTAAATGAGTATTAATGAAGGAATATTCATTTCCAGAATCTGATATGGACACAATTGTAAGAAAAAGGACTGAAAATATATAACCTATCAGGAGGAAAATAAAAACCAAAATATTTGTCTTCTAAACAATTTACTTTCTTTCCAAATTCCAAATCTTCTAAGTCAATAATCAGGTTTATATAGCACAAGTTCATAGTGAACTTTAACTCTCCTCTTCAGGAAAAAACCTACAGTGTGAACCATAACTCAGAGAGATTTCTGAGGTTCCTCTATTGACAGATATGCCACAAACAAAAATGTCATCTAACTATAAAATCCAGGTGATAGAATCTTTTCTTTGCAAGTCACAAGCTACGGTCAAAATCTTTTTAAAAAGTCGACATGTGAACACAGAACCACTCAAGACACAAAGCTCAGCACATGCAGAAATTCACTGATTACTGAGATTAAAAAAAAAGGGGGAAAATGGAATCATTATTATCTCTAATATTATTATACTTTCTCATCAGTTCTCAATTTACAGCTGTATTAGATAGACATACCTGTATTGCACAGATGTAGTACTCTCAAAATTAAATACCTTCACAGCTGTAATTCTACCAGCCGTCAAACCTCTAATTAAATCCCAGTAAAGTCAGTACTGAATTTGAAAAATTTCATGAAAAAAGGTGTGGAAATCAAATACTGGTAGACATTGTACAAGCGCCCACTTTCTTTTCACCAGTATTATATTCCAAGTAATTCTGGCATACCTCCAAGTTACAAGGATGCGGTACACAAAAAAAGAAAATAAAACCCCCACCAAAACCAAGGGGTATGTGCAAAAACATACTTTACACATCTTTTTTTTTTTTTTTAATGCTTACATCTCCTTTCTGCAATACATTTTCCTGATCTTTTTTTCTGTTAAGAAAGGCAACCAAACAAAGCCTGCATGTGGTTCTAACTCACCACAATACTCTCTTGAGAGTCAAACTTCTTATTCTTTGATTTCTTTGTGTCTGCTAGGCCAGCATGGCGTCTGAAGATTTCCTCAAAGCGGACTTTGGTTTTTGCCTTTGCCTCACTTTCAACTGCAAAAAGAAATCGAGGGCATGATTTTCTATCTCATTAATCACCATTGCTACAAAAAGTGCATAATCATGCTTTAAAATTGCAAAGGATGAGAATTATTTATCAGGGAAAGTTTACAAAGAAATTCACTTTGTATTCAGTTAAGAATTGCCACTGCCAACATAACCCATACAAGGATAACTCAGCAGCTTTCACTTGCTGCTGAAGTCAGCCCCAATCTACTCTGTCTCCTGAAGAAAGCACATTTTGAAGAGCATGCACATCAGGATCAGCACAAAACTTGGGCTAGCCAAAGCAGAGGACAGATTACTGCCCTCTCTGTTTATGAGCAGAGGCAACACACTGTCTTCCAGGAGAAGCAGCAGCGCTGGGTTCTTACTGCATCTGGAAACCAGAGCAGCATCCTCCTGAGACAGACCTGTAAGAGCCAGGAGCTGGCACTCTTGCCTTTCTATGAATCATACTGCCATCAGCAACATTTCAACCCCTGAAGCAGTATATGTTCTAGCTCCCTTCAGGTAATGCTTAACTTGTAACTAAGAATTGAAAATGCAACCTCGCACACCACTGAAAAAGGCTGCAGAATCCTCAGCTACAGCATATTTACCACGATCAGTAAAACTTTCACAACAGAATCCGAATTTAAAATTTTTTTTTAAAAAAAACCCACCAATTTGAAAATCAGCTATAATCATGAACTTAAAAAGGAGTCAATGAAGCATTAAAGATTTATATAGGACAGAAATAACTTCTATCATTTGCACCTAGTTCTAACTATAAAATAGGTACTGAAAATCAAACACAAAGAATCCTTACCTGCTCGCATTTTCAGTCCTCAGTTAGAATGGCTCAACACAACAGCTGCTTCTTCATCAGAATTCACCATTCTATTTAAAGAATTTAACAACTGTCATTTACATAAGTGGTGCATAGATTTCAAATTAATACTTAAATCTGTGCTAGTTAGTATTAGGGATGCACACATTTTATTTAGCACAAGTATTTCCCTATTTGTCTAAATTATTAGAAGTTTTCTGCTATCAAATCCCAGCTCTGATACTTATTATTTGAGGGGAAATAAAAAACAACATTACAGCAATTTAATTAGCTATATTTCTGGGCAGTAGCCAAATAATTCAGGACTGTAGTCCTCCAATCTTCTAAAAAATCCAACAGTTTATTTAAATAATAATGATCCATTAAACCATTTATGTTGAAGCCATTCTAATCAGATTCCTCTCCTGACAGCATCATTGAGGAAGCCGGATGATAGTTTTCAATACAAAGGTTAGTATCTGCCAGCAAATCTAACTTTATTACAAATCTCTAAATATTTATGTTTATATAAAGCATTTGTATTTTTTATAAAGCAGACAAGCAACTACATGAAAATCATTTCTCTAAAGAAAAAAATTGTTAGGCCCTTCTGACTGTGGAGAAAAGCCTGCAAATGCAATCCAAACAAAGCTTGAAGGCAAATAAAAATATTACACAGGTTTATCTTTTCATCAAGAAAATTCCAACCGCTCCACAAAAAAACTTTAATACAAAGAGCTGTTTTGTAAACAGTGGAACTAATGAAGATTAGGTTCCTAGGAAGGTGTGATGTTCTCCTTAGGCTTCCATGGAAGGAACCTGGGTACCTATGTCCCCAAAGCCCACCAGGTAACAGCTCCAAGTTCTCCCTAGGTCACACCTCCCGTTAGACACCAGTAACTCACACTCACCACACCCAGACTACACTGATCCTAACAAATTAAAACATAGCATTAAACACTGCCAGGACGTGTGGTTCCCTTATTCTCGCACCATTTTGGTCCAAGCCACCTAACACTCACCCAAACCATGCCTGGATACAGTTTAGGAGCTATTATGGATTACTATAAATAGGCAGTTTGCATGCAGCTACTCTGATTTGAGGCTGAGGAGTTAATTAGCAGTGAAGCGAGCCAAACACAGCACTTGGCCTCAGCACTAAAAATGTCTCCTGGGCACGCACATTTCACCAGCACGGGGAAGAGCTGAGGCTATACTTGGGTCCCCAAGCATCTGCACCACCCGACTCGCACACCTCTCTCATCTCTCGCACAGCGTTACTTGCACAGGCCTGTTACTTTCATCATTTCCCTCATTACTTACAGTGCTTTGGTCTGCTGGCTATCCAAACCAAACTAAATTAAGGAAAAAAGGCAGTGTTCAGGTTGGTCTGGGATTATAGAGGAGCTGATTAGTCAGATGCCAACAGTAATTAGTTTATTTCATGTCTTTAGCACTTATACTAAGTATCCAACAACCTAAGGACGTTTCAAAAGAGCAAAGTTGGCCAAATGAACTTCACTGTCAGTAAGAAAATGTTTAGTTTTGCAATATGCTTGAAATGACACTGAGATTGCAATATTTTCACTATCCAAAATATGTTCTGACTCCAACAGCAAAGCTTTACTGTCACAACTAAACCAATAACTGTTAAAAATAACACTTCTTACAATAAATTAAAAGAGAAAACATCATCGAAAAATAAAACTGCTTTTGCAATTTACGCTTGGTTAAGCCAAACTGGCATTTTAAAATCACTACAGTTACTAAGTGCTGCTTTCCAAGTAGCCAATTCACAATTGGCTAGAAAACACATAATTTAAAAGAGTAGAAAACTAAATAAATTCAAAAAATACAGCAGATTCTATCACTTTAATCATTAACTGAGGACCACAGGAGCATGGAAAAGTATTTATAATTAGCTGAATGATTTCAACAAGCCCTCAAAAACTAATTAGAAACAAGAAATGAAATATTGAAGGGCTCTTAAATTTAAAGCAAAAAATATGAGAGGCAATATAGTATACAAGAGCAAAATTAAATAAGTGTATATGTATTTTAAGTATGGAAATAAGTTTCTGGTACAAAAGTTAAATAAATTAGTCTACCCAAGACCACAACTAACCTATAGGTTGGTTAAAATATTAATTTTGCAGATAGTTTTTGATTCCAATGAAACAGACATTTTAAAACCAAAGGCTAGGCTCACCTTGCATCTACAAGCACTCTCTGTAAAATGAAGAATTAGCAAAATTCACCACTAAGTGCATCACTGTTTATTTGTTCAGTGTCTACCCTGTTATGGCAATAAAACTAAGAGATAAAGTCCTCTAACGACAGTGCAATTGTTTAATAGGCATTTCCAATTTAGAACTTCATGGTCTTTGACGTGGTGCATTAAAGCAACTATCAGGCTTGTATAAATATAGATCATTAATCAACAAGGATAAGTACAAGGCTGTTTACTTAGCGTAATCTCACCTTAGAATAGGAGACAATTAATCGTATATCAAAGTTCAGCAACCACCATGCCCCAATCTGAGTAAGCTCAGTTATTAATTTTGGAAAAAGCTTTTTTGCCAGATCAGATTGGAACTCTTTCATGCTAGTAAATATAAGACAATCCAAGACCAACAAAAACACATACCTGGAACAGTGACATAGTCCAGCCACCAAGAATAAACAGCAAAACAAATTCATAAAGCCCAAGCTTCCAATTACTATACTTTCCTGAAAATAACCTACTTTGGTCTTCTCCAATATTCTATCTCTATTTATAAAAGTGATTCTACATTAAACTCTTGCTCTTTTCACATTATTTTACACTACTCACTGAGTTGCTATATTGCACATCAGTAATACGGGTATTCTCTATGCTAAACATCCCACAGGGGTCACCATAAACAAACCTCACTTTTACTAACCACTAATAAAAGATGAATCAAACCCATACTACAATGAGCAGAACATACAGAATTTGCACTACATAATGGGAAGTGAAAAATTTCCCACCCAATTATAACCATTTTGGAAACTGAGCTGACAAAATATAATTGCACACTCTAGGATTTTCCTGCAAAATTCCTCTTTTTTTTTTTTTCTGCCGCAAAAAGTGAGCATAAACTTCAGTGACTGAAAATAAGTAGAATATCAGGCCTTGGTTATTTTTCATGTTTTAGATCACAGAGGGAAATCTTGGGTTTTACTAGGAGGTTTCTAACTGAGCTACTGAGTAGGGATTATTACTCTGAGAAGTGGAAGAGCTTCAGCTGAGAATTGTACAGCAAAATTACAGAGATGAATCTGTTCCTCTTCACTATTGACAAATCTGAAATCAATCTAGTTTTATTAATGAAAATTCAGTTTCTAAGTCCAGAAAACTGACAGACTAGGTAAACACCTAGGTACTTGCATGTCAAATAAAACTGATACAAGTGCAGTAGTTTTCTACCAGTTTGGATGTGCCTGTAAAAACCTTACACTCATACTAATAAAAAAAAAGTTTTAAAAGCTGGTGCTACCCTTGGTTTTCTAGTAGTAACATACCAGAAAGCTTTTGATTCATAGGAACTCTAAGGTTGGGATTTTTACCCGGGAAACTTGGCACCTTTAATCAAGAGAAAGTTGCAGACTCTGATGGCAAAATTACGGACTTCAGATCAATGTAAGGAGATATAGAAGACTTTTATTAAGTTCCTGTTTTATCTTAGATGCTAATTATGAAAATGTGCTCTCAGCAAGAGACCAGTCTAAGTATTTTTCCAGTGTGGCATTCTGCTTTGCCTGGAAGAATAGGGGTAGATTAAAAAGATATAAAGGGACGTTCAGACCACACACCACAATTGGACTAACCGACGGAATAATTCAACGAGGATGTCACGCGCACCCAGACGCGAATTCCGCATGCGAGTGAGGCATCCCCGCCTTGGAGCCCAAGGTGTCCAGCACGGAGAAGCCCCGTAAGTTCACTGCAACTGCCCACTCACGTCACCCCGGTGAACTACAAAGCCCGTGAAGAGCAGCGAGGCGAATCAACAACGCTCCGGGGATTAGGGCTTCCCGCGGCACTGCCCCGTGCCACCGCGCCGGCACCGGACAGCGATAGCGGGCGGGCCGCCCCAGGCCGCCCGTTCCGCCGGCGCGGCAGAGTCACTGCGGGGCCGCTCGGGCCACGCTCGCCGGGAGCGTCCCCCGCTCCCGCGGCCTCCCGGAGCCTCCCGGAGCGCGCCGAGTCCCGCCCGCGCTCCCCGGCCCGCGCTGGCCGCCGCCCAGCCCGGCCAGGCTCCCGCCCCTGCTCCCGCCCCGGCTCCCGCCCCCGGCTGCCCAGCGCAGCCCGGCCCCGATCCCGATCCCGCTCCCCGCCCGCGCGCGCCAAAGGCCGCGGTCCCGGCGCGGTCCCCGAGCGGCTACGGCCATGGCCATGCCCAGCCCCGGGCTGAGCCCCCCGCCCCGGGGCGGGAAGGGGAGCCGGGGGAGGGAACAGCGGCGGGGAGGCGTTACCCAGCCCTACCCGCCCCCGGGGCCGCGCACCGAGACGAGAGGCGGCAGACGCCCGGCGAGGCCCGGCCCGGGGCGCGGCCCCGCTCCCCGCCGAGAGCATCACTCACGTCGGCCCCGTCCGCTCCCGTGGCGGCCGCGACGTGGCTCGGCGTCTGCTGCGGCCGCCCCGCCTCCCCCCCCTTCCCTCCGCCAGTGGGCTCGTCCGAGCCACCGCTCCCCCCTCCGCAGCGCCGCGCGGGTGGTTCCGCCCAAAACAATCCCGGCTCCCAAGGAAACGGCGCGGGCGCGCAGGGAAGGGCGGGGAAAAAAATACAGAACAAAACAAAACGAGTGAAAAGCGTCAGAAACGGGAGCCCTCCCAGGGGTAATTTATGGTCCTTTTAAAAAAAAAAGTGTCAAAAGCACATATTAGCTCTCAGAATTCGGACTAACAAAAGTTGCTTGCGGAAGAATAAAGTCCCTGGGTAATGAGCTCTCGGGCTCAGGAGGGCAAGTGACAAGTGTTTGGAAGGCAAGCGACGAATGTTTGGAATGCACATAAGCTTTCTGCAAATAACAGCACAGACTGGGTAATTGATTTAAGCGGTGGGGGTTTTTTGTTTGTTTGTTTTGTTTTGGGGGTTTTTTTTGTTTGTTTTGTTTTGTTTGTTTTTTGGGGTTTTTTTTCCTTTCAGGGATAATTACCTAATACACTTAAGCGTATTTGTCATTGAAAAACTGTATATTCATTTCTTCTGTGTAAAAAATGTATTAAAACTAGATGTCGAAGGTCTCTCATGCACTAGAAGGTTTGAGAAATGAGTGCAAGGTTTTTGATGACTGTGGTTGGTTTTTTTGCAGAAGTAAAGTTGGGTAAAATTAACCTTCAGTTGACAGCGATTTGTACAAACTAGAGGTGGGCAAATACTTATGATCCTGAGTTGGTGGAATAGTTCCCAAGCATTGCATCCCTCAAATTCTGTCCATGAATTACACTGGCTTCCAAAAGAATGAACCTTGTGAAACCTGGCTCTCCTGTTCCTCATGTGTTATTAGTGAAAAACACTACTATCTCTTTTTGTACTTACCTGTCCTCTGCTTTCTCAAATGCTTGCATGCACTCAGCTGATAGGTAGGGCTATTTCTTTCTCCATAAGGCAGGTATCCTGGGTTGCCTTGGCATAACACAAATAAAAACCAACTCCTCCGCATCCTTGTGCTTCTCTTTATCCCTAGTGTTTCTCCATTCTTTTATCTCTGTGTCCTTCATAGTACCCCAAACAGCATGAAATAATGGTCTGGAACAACCTGGTCTCACTTTCAGGTTGGCCTTACATTAAACAGGGGATTGGACCAGAAATCCTGATGTTCCTTCCTAAGTAACTTCCTGGCAGCTGAGGGGCTCAGCTGTGGCAAACTCAAAACCAGTCATTTTAATCATTTACATAGAAAGCGGATTTGATATTGTCTAATTTGACCAGCAGTAACAGGCTATAAAACCTTCTAAATAAGCCTGGCACGAGACATCTACAGGGTTTCTATTACTACCAGAAGCTGGTGGTGTCAAGTTTCCAGGAACACTTGTTTCGAAAGAATGTCTTTGAGATTTCTTTGACCATTACACCTTCGACAAACACGAGGCATTTGTGTCATTTGAGATCTAGAAGCAGGTAGTGGTCAGGCCCTTTTTCTATGTCAAGGGAGAATAAATCTGACCTCTTTACCTGATTTGTTTAGTAGGGGTTGTGGGGGGTAGAGACAGATGAGAGCATACTAGAATGCCTATTAATTTTGCAACATAAGGAAAAGAAGGTAAACACATTTTATTTCACTGCAGAAATCTAGGTTTCAGAAGCCACAGGTTCAAACTGTGTGTCCAGACAATGAGGTCATGAACCCTCTGAAAAAAATTTATTGTGTTTTCAGTGTTAGTGTTTCTTGAGCAACATCTCCTGAGGTATAGCTAAATCTCTCCTGACGTTTTCCTGTCCTCAGAACAAGAATGCGAAATCTTTTTGAAAGAAGGTTATCGTTTGAAAAATCCTTGTGTTCTCAGAAAACTTCAGGTACTTTGCCACAGGATGGCGGTGTAACAGCACGTCATTAAGTCATTTTTGTGAAGCGTTCTGGAAGTGTTGGATATTGGAGCTAGAATTTATCTGTAAATAAGTGCAGCATTGTTGCTTTTTAACTTTTCAAAATACAGTTGTTCCCTTTGTATGGTTAGTGCATCTTTGCATATGTTTTAATTAAATTATTTTCCTTTTGTGCTGATTATTAGCTTTACAATAAGCTTTAATAAAGAGTAACAGATCTGAATATCCTTATTGCATCCTGTAGTTAATTTTATTTGTAGACTAATTCTCATTTTTTTTCCCAGAAAAGTATTTATTCTTTGAAATGTACTTGTTTTGTTTCAGAAAGTAATTGTTGATGTGGTTCATCGGATATTTTTTCTTTCTTCTAAAGGATTGAGTTTTTAATCAAGTCAGTTTGGAGACTTTAGTTTGTAGCCCTTCTACATGTTCCTATAACTCTTTTGTTATAACTAACTCCCATAAGCACACTTGGCCTTGGTGAGCTATACGCAAGGGATGCCCTTCCTACCCCATTTGTCAGACCCACCTTTTTAATATTCCACCTGTAAAACAAAGCCAAGGATTCTTCTTTGTATGTGCGTCCATGGAATACGAAAAATAAAAAGAAGAAAACTTGTTCCTGTCTCTGGGTTTCACCGTAAAGCTTCCAGAGGCTGCTGTACTCTCTTCTCCTTCTCGTGTCATTTAGCAACAAAACTGATGTTATGAAAGTAAATATAAGAATAATCATTCTAATATTACTGTAAATCATCAGCATTATTAAGAAGCACTTTTCTCTAGCATAAACATTAATTATTTGCTTTTCCCTCACCTTTTTTCTTTGCTCTTACCTTGCAGTTTTGTTTGTTTGTTTTGTTTTGTTTTTGTTGGGTTTTTGTGGTGGTGGTGTTGTTGTTGTTGTTGTTGTTGTTTTCCTGTTTTTGTTTTTGTTCAGCTTGCCACTGGGTGGCAGCTGCTTCTGCTTCCTATCTTCTGGTGATCACAGCCAAAAAAAATGTTACATGCTAGATTTCTTCTGAAGTCTATTAGGACGGGAATACCAACACACCATTTTTCCATTTAAGCAGTGGGAAAGAGAGTCCTGCTATGTCATGCAACTTGGTAACAAAACCAGCATGGGAGAAGAGCAGAGACTGTTACCCTGGTTTTTCCGAGCCTTTTGATTTTCTTAAATGGAGTCAGATCCTTTTAGTTATTGTACAATATTAAGAGCAGTTTTCTACCTTTCCCATAGATGAAACATAAACAAATCCTTTGTTTTTCATTCTCTGTCCTTTGTTTGCATATTTCTAACCTGAAAACAATTGTAACTGACAATTGGTCTGGCCACTGAGGCTGAGGGGTGGAAACCCCAAAAAGCCAATCTTCTGCTAGACCCAGAAATGTATAAAAAGTAAAAAATAAACAAAGGGGCTCTCTTCTCTCCGCTCTTTCAGCTGGGAGCTGGATCAGAAGAACCTCTGCGAAAATCTCTTGTCTGCGTGTGATTGCTTTGTGTGTCTCGGTGACAAGAGACAGAATCCCACATCTAAATAAACTATATGTTGGGAAAATCCAACCTTGGTTTAACAAAATCTTGCTTGTCTGGAAAACACTTTGTGTTTGAAAGAGTTCAAATCAATGTAAATCTAGGCTAACCCTCCAGCAGGGAAATGGAGAAAGGAGCACCCACAGGTTAGTCAAGCCTCCCAGAGCCACGGAATTGGGCCTGGATGCCAGCCAGAGCAATGGAAAAGGACTGCCACTGGAAGTGTCAGGAAAGTCTGGGGTAATCCTTCAAGCAGTACTGCAATGACCAGAGGAAATCAAGTGGGGTATGTTCCAGCAGCACAAAAATCTACAGAAACACACCTGACTCCTAAACTCCCGGTCAGTAACCAAAGCTAAATTCACAATTTTTAGCTGTTGTTCTAGTTTTCTGTGTATCATTTAAAAATAAGCCACTTCCAAACAGAATATATATTGACCTACATGTGAAAGAAATGTATACCTGCCCAATAGAAATGGACCTCTAAAACTGAACAAGGATATCTATATTTTTAAGTCTTCCTGTTGAAAACCTGATACAAAGTATATTATAAATCTATATCTAGTATTTAGGTATTTTATTATTGCTATAAAGAACCCTGCAGAGATCAGGCTCTACAAAAACTCATTTTGGGATTTTTAAAAAAGCTATGGCAAAAAAAAAAAAAAAATTGCAGACTCTCTGTTTACTCCTTAATAATTTTCATCAATGATTTATAGCTCCCATTCTGACCCATTCATCAGTTTCTTTTGTTTGAAAGCACCTTTTGCTTGGATTCCTTCCAAGCCCTGAATATTTTTCCAGTCTCCAAGCTCCTGCTCTCCCATTCAGTCCGCCCTTAGTTCCATATCCCCACCGCAGCCATAAGAACAGGCTACGTTTTCAAAGCACTAAGGGTGGAGTTTCTCACACCACCACAGACCCCAGCACTCTCACCCAGGGAAGATGGAATTGGTGGTGGCTCTCCTCCACTTTTTCCTGTGTGATCATCTGAACTGTTACAGGGGGCTGTTACAGGGGACTGTGCTTCAGCCTACAGCCATTTCTGCAGCCTGCTGTTACCATTTCCCTCACTAATCAGCCAGTGGGACTAAGTCAGAGAAATACCTGAAATGTGAACTCCAAACCAGCTCCCCTTGCTCAGGCAATACTTCACAGTGTGTCTCTCCCTAGTTCTCCTGTTGTACTACAGCCCCAAAGGCTTTTCTTGAGCTTCATGTTCGGTAAATTTGGATGTTTTCAGAACCTGTTGAGCACAAATTTCCCAGAGCCCACAAAAGGCTTCCTGCCATCTGGCTCTTGTTTTCTATGCCCCATGTACTGCTGGCTTTGAAAGTTCTGCCAGTGGTGCTGTTCTTTAAAAAAATATTGGCACCAATTCACTGTAATAACTGGCCAGATCCAAGAATTGTTCCTATTTCTTTTGATTCCTGTGAGACATTCTGCAAGTCCTGTGGGCACTGTCTAATGGAAATTTCTGGTATTTGATGCTGTCTTTTTCTAGCAGACGCTGAACTGTGCCTGCTGGGGATCTGCCCCCATAGGTGATGCTGTTGCCTGCAGAGGCGTGGCACAGAGTGCCTGTGAGGCACAGATCACAGCAGGACAGACGTGCAGCGCATTCCCCACGGAACCCAACAGCCCTGGGCCATTGTCACTGAAATGCTGCTGCTGGTTCATGTAAACCAAGGGCTATTTGTCTCGATTTTAAAGTTTAAAAAAGGCTGCTCTTCTCAGACACTTTGCCCCTCAGTGCTCTTTGATTAGTTTTGGGGTGACTGTCAGAATAACAATTTTCATGTTATTAAGCATCGCATTTGAAAATCGGGTTTCTTGCCCAGAAATCTGTGTGACTCATTAACAGCCCATCCTCTTGCTATAGGATGTTCTCAGGAGCTAAAGACTGTCAGGTCTTCACCTTGCAATATTCTGTGAATCTTTTTTGATTTGATTCCGCAGTCGAGTCTTTCCTATGTGCAGTTTTGTGACGTAGGACATTGTTTTGCTTTTGTGAGAATACAGTCTGGATATCTTGCATTATTTTCTCTAGCTGAGACAACAGTTGCAGTTTTATCTGTTCTCTAGCAGCATAGGAATTCTTGATTTGGTATCAGTCATCTATCCTAATTCAGGCACCTATTCAGGTGATACTTCTGGCAAGATTTCCTGCATTTTCCAGTCTTTGATGTGCCTAAATAATAAACATTTTTTCGTATTTACAGCTGGCTGCTAGGACTGTGTCAGTGTATTGTCATAGAATGTAGGAACTTGAACTCTGATTCTGATGATAACACCAACACTTTGTCATGGGACGGGACTCTGCATCCTACAAAAGTACCATCCTCCTCATTTCATCTGCTTTGTTGATCTGTATGTCCTTATTCTGTCACATTTTCAAATGTAGTACCACTGGATTTTTTGTTTTCCTGTATCTTAACTCTGTAGACAGCTGCAACGCTCCAAAGCTTTCTGAGTGCTAGAAAAGCTTTTTTTTTTTTTTTTTTTAAGAGGGTATCTTACACAACATGTCAGAAGACTAATGGGTAGTTTGTAGGTCGGGAAGGTGTTGCAGAGTTTGAAAAACAAGTTTGGAAAAAGTTATTAAGATAATTCCAGTTGCTGACAGCATCATCTGTTTAAATTTTTACCCCACTTTCATCCACCTTCCACCTCACTGTTCATGATGACTTATATTTCTGCACTTTCTATGCCAAAAATAGAACATGGTATGCTATAGTCTTTGGGACACATAGCACATGTAAATGACATATCTTTCAGAAATTTACTTTGAATAAAATATAATAGAAGCAAATGATAAAGCTGAACAGCAAATTTTGCATGATTTCTAATGCATAATTTCCTGAACTCAACTTGGGAATTTACACGAGAGTCAGGAAAAAAAGAACTAAGCAATTTTTCCAATTTTGTCTTCAGCAAATGCAAGCTGTAGAATAAAATGACAAGGTCTTTTTGCACAGGGGTATAAAAATGATTAAAGAATAGAGGAGTTTTATACAACATCTATTAAGCTGGAACTGTCATAAACACTTTTATTAGC